>NC_137868.1:2819985-2944985 GCF_963924005.1 Protomyctophum bolini | reverse complement strand
ACAATATATATATTGTTTTCATTTCTTTACAGAAGAAATGTTTGCAGATCAAAGCGCCTTCCATTATGGTAAGATTCTGTCTAAATTAATTCACATACTGTATATAAAGACAATTCTATGATTACAGTATGATTACTATATACCCGGTACTTAATTACTGTTACGTAGGTATTTGTCCATTGACTATTTTATTATGTCATTTAAAAAAGCTTCAATCCAGAACTTCATATTAATGTTATACAAATATTCTTCATTTGTTATTTTATATCTTAATACCATAAATAACTATATATTTATAGTCAGGTGATCAATATTAATTAAAATCTGGGAATACATTTCTTACCCATACATTTATTCACCAATGTGTTCTAGTAACACATCTCGCTAAGGCTGAAATGTACTTTCCCCTAAAAGGAGAATCAGCTGCTGAAAGTCGGGCTACTTAATTAACAACCTATACTGTAGCCTATAAGGCAAATAATTCAACATGTTATTGTAGCATGCGCCGGGTTTCATGATTCTGAATCCATTTGTCTTGCACGAAGAACACTCCTTGGGCTAAAACATCGACCATAGCCACTTGCCCACATGTGACGACCATATCACATGTGTGAGAAATGTATTCCCAGATTGGACATTCTTCTGATATTATTCCCTGGCTATTAGACGCTGGTGTCTGATACAATGTAGCTTTAAACGTCAAGGATGAATTATGTCATGATGGAACCATGTCCGTCATGATTGATTGATTTATTGATTGATTGATTTATTTATTGACAGACTACGAGTCACTACGGACCACAGGATTCATCTTCGGTGTCGTCTTGTTTTTGTCGGGAATCCTCATCGCCATGAGTGAGTCTTCATCACTTATAGAGTATAGACCTTCATCATCTTCATCACTTACAGACTCAAGGCCTATTCATAGTCCACTTTCAGGTGAAGAGGTGACGACCCAAACGGTGGTTAGTAACAACAGAGAGGTGTGTTTGGGGTGAGCGGTGAGTCTCTTACCACCGCAGCTCAGTGACGTCATGTTGTAGTTTTAGTAAAAACAGAGAGATGTGTTTGGGGTGAGCGGTGAGTCTCTTACCACCGCGGCTCAGTGACGTCATGTTGTAGTTTTAGTAACAACAGAGAGATGTGTTTGGGTGAGCGGTGAGTCTCTTACCACCGCGGCTCAGTGACGTCATGTTGTAGTTTTAGTAAAAACAGAGAGATGTGTTTGGGGTGAGCGGTGAGTCTCTTACCACCGCGGCTCAGTGACGTCATGTTGTAGTTTTAGTAAAAACAGAGAGGTGTGTTTGGGGGTGAGCGGTGAGTCTCTTACCACCGCGGCTCAGTGACGTCATGTTGTAGTTTTCGGTGGTCACCTTATCACCTAAAACCGGACTACGAACAGGCCTTAAAGGCCCTTTCAGATGGGGAGCGAGTGACGCCGGCGTTGTCGCCTAGATCAGGGGCGTAGCCTCGTAGCGTATTAAAAATAAACGAAGAAAAGAAACGGTGACCACAATCCAGTTCTAGTCGCCCGCGGGTATGTGCACGAAACAAGCACGCGCGCGACAATGTCACGGGACCGCGGAAACGTGAAAATACGCCTGCGCAAATCGCCCCTCAACTTCTCTGCATGTGTGTCCAAAATTAAAACGCTAAATAATGGAAAATGTATTACTAAGGCGCTCCCCATCTGAATTCTGAAATACCATTTAAAATAGTAATATAAAACCAGTTTGGTTTTGATTCATTTTGTTTTTATTCAGGAATTTATTTACATTTTTGTTTTTTTATTATGAAGAAAGCCTTGATTTATAAAAGGTGAAAAAGGTAGAAAGGTATATATAAAGGTAATACATATTATTTTACATGCAATTCTTATTTGTTTCGTTTTGGATTGTTCAATTACGTTTTTATTTCCCTTATTTTATTTCATTTTTTAAAACTTAGTTTTGACTTCAGCTATTGAATGTTTTTTTTTTTTTTTACATATCACTTAATTTGAGTTATGCTTAGCGGGCATCACGTAAACACTGTACAGCAGATCCACAAGCCCACAACGGGTTGCGCCGCGACACATTGTGAGGCTTATAGATCTGCTATTTCCCGGTGCTTCATACAGCCTACTGTACATCCGTGCTGTAGTCTCCATCATGTAAAGACTCGTTCGCTCATCGTTGTAACACTTGTGATTCGTTCGTATCCTCGAACTAGGTAAACAAATCACAAGATGTGTGTCACCCAAATCCAAGTAAGAGCTGTGGGTGCACGGCACGCCTCCTATGCATCGTGCATAGCATCGTGAGCGTGTGTGTGTGCGTGCGTGTGCGTGCGTGTGTGCGTGCGTGCGTGTGTGCGTGCGTGCGTGCATGCGCGTGCGTGCGTGCGTGCGTGTGCGTGTGTGCGCAACACAACACTGCAGGGTGGACTGGCCTATATGCATTGCATGTGTGTGTGCACACATGCAACCATGCATGGTCCAACTCATGGGAACTATGTTTCCATGCATGGTCCAACTCATCGGAACTATATGTCCATACATGGTCCAACTCATCTGAACTATGTGTCCATGCATGGTCCAACTCATCTGAACTATGTGTCCATGCATGGTCCAACTCATCTGAACTATGTGTCCATGCATGGTCCAACTCATCTGAACTATGTGTCCATGCATGGTCCAACTCATCTGAACTATGTGTCCATGCATGGTCCAACTCATCTGAACTATGTGTCCATGCATGGTCCAACTCATCTGAACTATGTGTCCATGCATGGTCCAACTCATCTGAACTATGTGTCCATGCATGGTCCAACTCATCTGAACTATGTGTCCATGCATGGTCCAACTCATCTGAACTATGTGTCCATGCATGGTCCAACTCATCTGAACTATGTGTCCATGCATGGTCCAACTCATCTGAACTATGTGTCCATGCATGGTCCAACTCATCTGAACTATGTGTCCATGCATGGTCCAACTCATCTGAACTATATGTCCATGCATGGTCCAACTCATCTGAACTATGTATGCATGGTCCAACTCATCTGAACTATGTGTCCATGCATGGTCCAACTCATCTGAACTATGTATGCATGGTCCAACTCATCTGAACTATGTATCCATGCATGGTCCAACTCATCTGAACTATGTGTCCATACATGGTCCAACTCATCTGAACTATGTGTCCATGCATGGTCCAACTCATCTGAACTATATGTCCATGCATGGTCCAACTCATCTGAACTATGTGTCCATGCATGGTCCAACTCATCTGAACTATGTGTCCATGCATGGTCCAACTCATCTGAACTATGTGTCCATGCATGGTCCAACTCATCTGAACTATGTGTCCATGCATGGTCCAACTCATCTGAACTATATGTCCATGCATGGTCCAACTCATCTGAACTATATGTCCATGCATGGTCCAACTCATCTGAACTATATGTCCATGCATGGTCCAACTCATCTGAACTATGTGTCCATGCATGGTCCAACTCATCTGAACTATGTGTGCATGGTCCAACTCATCTGAACTATGTGTCCATACATGGTCCAACTCATCTGAACTATGTGTCCATGCATGGTCCAACTCATCTGAACTATGTGTGCATGGTCCAACTCATCTGAACTATGTATGCATGGTCCAACTCATCTGAACTATGTGTCCATACATGGTCCAACTCATCTGAACTATGTGTGCATGGTCCAACTCATCTGAACTATGTGTCCATGCATGGTCCAACTCATCTGAACTATGTGTCCATACATGGTCCAACTCATCGGAACTATGTGTGCATGGTCCAACTCATCTGAACTATGTGTGCATGGTCCAACTCATCTGAACTATGTCCATACATGGTCCAACTCATCTGAACTATGTGTGCATGGTCCAACTCATCTGAACTATGTCCATACATGGTCCAACTCATCTGAACTATGTGTGCATGGTCCAAGGAAAAGAAAGGCAGTCCGCGTGCTGTTCTTGAGTTCCCAGGATATACTTTAGTTAAGGCAGAGACACACAACGTTTCCTGACGAAGACCCGCAAGGGTCGGAGGTCGGAACGTTGTGTCTCTTGCCTTAAACAAAGTATCCTGGGAAGTGGGAAGTCAAGAACAGAGTGCTTCCCTTTTCCCTGTAAGTTCAGCACCTTTTGGAATGTTTTGGGAGATGTGTGCATGCAGGCTTCCCTTTGGGAATCTGTCATGCACGGTCCAACCCGCCTCGTACGGAGCTGTGAGGATACACAGAGCTTTAGCTACCGGCATGGTGTCCTCATACAGAGCTGTGAGGATACACAGAGCTTTAGCTACCGGCATGGTGTCCTCACCATACGGAGCTGTGAGGATACACAGAGCTTTAGCTACCTGCATGGTGTCCTCACCATACGGAGCTGTGAGGATACACAGAGCTTTAGCTACCGGCATGGTGTCCTCATACAGAGCTGTGAGGATACACAGAGCTTTAGCTACCGGCATGGTGTCCTCACCATACGGAGCTGTGAGGATACACAGAGCTTTAGCTACCTGCATGGTGTCCTCACCATACGGAGCTGTGAGGATACACAGAGCTTTAGCTACCTGCATGGTGTCCTCACCATACGGAGCTGTGAGGATACACAGAGCTTTAGCTACCGGCATGGTGTCCTCACCATACGGAGCTGTGAGGATACACAGAGCTTTAGCTACCTGCATGGTGTCCTCACCATACGGAGCTGTGAGGATACACAGAGCTTTAGCTACCTGCATGGTGTCCTCACCATACGGAGCTGTGAGGATACTCAGAGCTTTAGCTACCTGCATGGTGTCCTCAGCAACGCCCCACTGAGCAATAGTCTAAGAATGAAAGTTTTTTTAGCAGTCTAGGCTTAGATTAGGGTTAGGGTCTACATATAGTTTAGGGTTAGGGTCTACATTTAGACCTTACGTCTATTAGACTACAGAAATGCTCAGTGTGGCCTGTGTGCAACACCACTGGTGCATGCAGCCGTGGATCAATCCAACACCACTGGTGCATGCAACAATGCAACAATTTACAGCGTACAACATTGCACGATGCAACCATTGGTCAATCTAACTGGTCACCTGGTCATCGGCATACAGGATGACCGGCGTTGTGTGGCCGTTCGCTGTCATTACTATAGGCCTCTGAGTGATCCACTTTATGTGCTCTTCGTCCACAGCTCCAACTCGTCCGCAAGCCAAGTGCCAACAAAGCCAGAGGGTAAGCTCGTGTATGAGGAGTGGAGAGTGCCTGATGAATATACAGACAGATGTCTTTTAGGTGTGATCGAGGCCTTATATAGGCCTGACTCACACCTTCACAACAGATTGATGTGTAGCTGATGCATGAGGCTTGTTTACTGATGCAAGCTCCCAATGCATTTCCAATGGGAGTCACATGGTTTGACACAACATTTGTGTTGTACGGCTTTCGGCTGTGTTTCGAGTGCCCCCCCCCCCTCCCCCTCATACAACACAATTGTTGTGTCAAACCATGTGACTCCCATTGGAAATGAATTGAGGTCTTGCATCAGTAAACAAGTCTCATACAACAAGCATACATCAATCTGTTGTGAAGGTGTGAGTCAGGCCTTACAGATCCGATCTACGTGTGTTTTTGTTTTTGTTTAGTGTCTAACGTTGTCCTGCTTTACTTCCTGGTTGGATGTTTAGCCCCTCCCCAGACGGTATAGGAGCGACCAATGTGCTTCGAGGAGGGAGGAGCCACGGGAACGCACGCACACACACACACACACACACACACACACACACACACACACACAGTCACACACACACACAGACACACACACAAACACAAACGCACACTGTCATCACACTATGGTTGGTTTATGCATTGCAGTTAGGTTAATGTTTAATGTACACAAAATACGATAATTGTTATAGGGTTAATTATGTTAGGGATAAAATCCCTGAAAGGATTGAATGAATTATGTAAATGTATGGAATAAAATCCTGACGGGATGATTAAACATTTTTATTTCTCGATAATGACCGCCGACCCGTTTATTATCCCTCTTATTTCACCGCAATACTTAATAAATAAATTAATACATTGACCCAAAAGTATAGCAACAACGCCACTCTGTATTGCCTTGCTTTACGGTTGTGAAAGTATTCCATGAGAGTTGCGCTGGCCGTCTGCGCAGCTGCAGCGCAGTCTGCCCAGCTGCAACGCAGTCTGCCCAGCTGCAACGCAGTCTGCCCAGCTGCCAACGCAGTCTGCCCAGCTGCCAACGCAGTCTGCCCAGCTGCCAACGCAGTCTGCCCAGCTGCAACGCAGTCTGCCCAGCTGCAACGCAGTCTGCCCAGCTGCCAACGCAGTCTGCCCAGCTGCCAACGCAGTCTGCCCAGCTGCCAACGCAGTCTGCCCAGCTGCAACGCAGTCTGCCCAGCTGCCAACGCAGTCTGCCCAGCTGCCAACGCAGTCTGCCCAGCTGCAACGCAGTGGCCTCTGGAAACAAGGAAGTGAGAGTTGATCAAATAGAATCCATTTTCGGTTATACTGCATCGTGTATTTCTCGCTTCAAAATGTATTCAAACACATACTTGAGAGCAAACGTTTAGTTTGTAAATGACATCGTCTGTTTGTTTACATTGGCTGTCATGTTGGATACGGCATAATAAGCTCCAAGCAGTGCAGCCAATCGGGTGCTCTGAGCCTTTGATTAGACGGTTTGATAGGAGCCAATCGGGTGCTCTGAGCCTTTGATATAGACTAGCGGTCTGTTATCGAGTGGAGCGGTCATTATCAAGACATAACAAAACCGCTGAATTCAGCGACTGACCAAATCGGCAATCAAGCATTCAACCAAGCCGTGCAATAGTGTCTAATTAAGTACACACGCCATTGTTACGTTACGGATGAGTAAACTCCAGACTGACTTCCAGGACGTTATCGTTGTACGTTGGAGCGGAAATAGCAGATCTACAAGCTCTCAGAAGGACACGTTGCAATGCATTGTGAGCTTGGTAGATCTGCTGTTTTGTGTGAAAGGTCAATTCGAGCGGCTTTAAAAAAAACAAACGTGTAATGGATTGTTTGTTTTTTTTTAGTTTTTAGTGTGTTGGTCTGACATCTCTTTCGGTGCTTCAAATAAAACATAATATATGTTGACGTTAACGGGGCATTTCACTTTAAAACATGTCGAACTGTATGTAGTGCCAGTTTCGCTTTTTTTAAGTTGCTTGATTGATTCAATACATTTGATATCGATTTTGATCAGACGTGGCTCATGACCTGAACTCTTCAACTTCAAATTCTACTTGAAGCGCTCATTGAAAACACTTCTAATGAATGTTGAACTGTTTGTCTCTGCTTCTGGTGACTGATATTGTTCTTCTAATGAATGTTAGACTGGTTGAAATCACACATTCTCTGCTTCTGGTGACTGATATTGTATAATGAATGTTAGACTTGTTGAGAACACACATTCTCTGCTTCTGGTGACTGACATATTGTCCATTGTTTTAAAGTGAAAGATCCCTTTAAGAGAGATGAAATGGGCTAATGGGTGTTATTGATCAAAATCTGTCCTTTTGAGCTCACTCAAAACTCACACAAAACAAACAACAGTTCACATTCTGTCTGTGTAAACGTGCATAATGTAACCGATAAGGATATCTGGACAGCGTTCTCTCTCTCTCTCTCTCTCTCTCTCTCTCTCTCTCTCTCTCTCTCTCTCTCTCTCTCTCTCTCTCTCTCTCTCTCTCTCTCTCTCTCTCTCTCTCTCTCTCTCTCTCTCTCTCTCTCTCTCAATTCACTCCTTTAAAAAAAAAATCTAAATAAAAAAACCAAACAGATGACTGCATGGCCACATTGTAACCTGATAGAATCATACACTATCAAATGCACTTTAGAGAATCCACAACTTTGTAACCTGAGATAAAAAATAAAAAAACGCTTTACTTTTCAACTGCAAAAAAAAAACAAGAAAAAAAAAAAAACCCTCATGCATGGATCAATGCTGTTGCTATAACGACCAGGTTGTTTGGTTCAGTGGGGACGCATCGGTTCATCGCCGGACCACTTTTTAAATGTTTTATTCAATTTGACCGCAGCCCTAAATGTTAATGTACACTATACTACTGTAGGCCTACCTCTTCTTGAGTGTGTAGAAACAGACCCTATGGGTCCATTTGGTCCCGTTTCTACACTCGGGAGTCATGGGGGTCCTTGAAAATAAATACATATTCTGAAGAAGACATTCAACATTGATTCTTGTGATCGAAATAAGACTATTATAGATTATAGATTGCACAATTTGACCATTTTGCAGAAAGACTGGCTTCAGCGCTATTTGGAGATTAATTTGTGTATAGTTAGGGGGGCAGAAGATTAATTAGTGTATTTAGGGGGGAAGAAGATTAATTTGTGTATTTAGGGGGGAAGAAGATTCATTTGTGTATTTAGGGGCGGAAGATCAATTTGTGTAGTTAGGAGCAGAAGATTAATTTGTGTAGTTAGGTGCAGAAGATTAATTTGTGTAGTTAGGTGCAGAAGATTAATTTGTGTAGTTAGGTGCAGAAGATACATTTGTGTAGTTAGGTGCAGAAGATACATTTTTGTATTTATGGGGGAAGAAGATTAATTTGTGTATTTAGGGGCGGAAGATTAATTTGTGTAGTTAGGAGCGCAGAAGAATCATTTGTGTAGTTAGGGGCAGAAGATTAATTTGTGTAGTTAGGGGCAGAAGAATCATTGTGTAGTTAGAAGGGCAGAAGATTAATTTGTGTAGTTAGAAGGGCAGAAGATTAATTTGTGTAGTTAGAAGGGCAGAAGATTAATTTGTGTAGTTAGGTGCAGAAGATTAATTTGTGTAGTTAGGTGCAGAAGATTCATTTGTGTAGTTAGGTGCAGAAGATTAATTTGTGTAGTTAGGTGCAGAAGATACATTTGTGTAGTTAGGTGCAGAAGATACATTTTTGTATTTATGGGGGAAGAAGATTAATTTGTGTATTTAGGGGCGGAAGATTAATTTGTGTAGTTAGGAGCGCAGAAGAATCATTTGTGTAGTTAGGGGCAGAAGATTAATTTGTGTAGTTAGGGGCAGAAGAATCATTGTGTAGTTAGAAGGGCAGAAGATTAATTTGTGTAGTTAGAAGGGCAGAAGATTAATTTGTGTAGTTAGAAGGGCAGAAGATTAATTTGTGTAGTTAGGTGCAGAAGATTAATTTGTGTAGTTAGGTGCAGAAGATTCATTTGTGTAGTTAGGTGCAGAAGATTAATTTGTGTAGTTAGGTGCAGAAGATTCATTTGTGTAGTTAGGTGCAGAAGATTCATTTGTGTAGTTAGAAGGGCAGAAGAATCATTGTGTAGTTAGAAGGGCAGAAGATTAATTTGTGTAGTTAGGGGCGGAAGATTAATTTGTGTAGTTGGGGGCAGAATAATCATTTGTGTAGTTAGGGGGGCAGAAGATTAATTTGTGTAGTTAGGGGCAGAAGATTAATTTGTGTAGTGTTAGGGTCAGAATAACCATTTGTGTACAATTAACGCAAGCGCTGCTGAAAGGCCGGGTTTCCATGTATCTGTAACATCTTCATCAGGTGATGAATGCTATGAATACAATAGTAATCATCATCAATAAAATATGTTTATGATATGATATGATATCAGATAATATATATCTGCTAAAATTGTCTGGCTGACTGATCGGTGCATCTCTGCTGTTGTCCGGCTGTGTGTAACATCTGTGTTCAGGTTTTTATATAGGCCATTTTGACCTGAGATCAGATTCTAAAAATGTCTTCTATACATCCTGACAGTTTTCTGGAAAGAAATAGCAGACCTACAAGCTCGTAGCGCTATGAGCTTGTAGATGCTGCTATTTTTCAATAGCTAAAGCATTAACACCAAAAGGGGTTCCCGCCCCAAAGTGGGTTAAGCCCAAACCACACCAAAGGGTCACCATGCAACTCCTCGCAAACGGCTTGGACCCAAGAAGGAGTTGCATTGCATGGCGACCCTTTGGTCATGTGGTTATAGGGCTTTAGGATCAGATTGTCAAACAACAGACAAACAAAATAAACCTGGGAGTCTTTGGTGGGTCATCAAATAACACAGAGGATATATCGCTCTTGTCATTTTTGGGCTTGGTCCGGCATGGACCACACAAATTATTAAAAAAAAGTAGCAACAAAATGTAGCTTTACAATTTTTGAGAATGTATATTTATTTGTACTATTTTCCATATATGAGTAGGCTATTAGGGCTTATAATAATAAGTGGCTGACATACGAATATGAATATATAATAATATATTATTGTGTTGCATTACCCTCAAACTGCTGTAATCGTACATGTGTGGAATTATTGCTTTTCGAAATAAATAATAATACAAAGAAAATGCGTGTCTAAAAGTGTGTGTGTGTGTGTGTGTGTGTGTTTGTTTTAATTTAATTTTATATATTTCTAAAACTTGGTTTTTCAGGCAAACATGTCCACCCTAAGATGAAGGCTAGAATGGGGTTGGTAGGTTTAAGTATGTAGGACTAGTAGCATGCCACAGTTTGTGCTATTGCCATTGAGAATGCATTGGGCGTTTAAGTTAAATAACCCAGAAACTGCCCCCTTTCATGACGCCCAGGGAATGAATACCAATGCATTAGACATTTCAAAAAGTATTTATTTAAAGACCAAGGATGACGTCCCACTGGGAGGAGACCATCTGGTTAGGATGCCTCTCGGGCGCCTCCCTATAGGGAGGTCCTCGGCACACGTCCCACTGGGAGGAGACCCCGGGGCAGACCAAGGACCACGTCCCACTGGGAGGAGACCCCGGGGCAGACCAAGGACCACGTCCCACTGGGAGGAGACCCCGGGGCAGACCAAGGACCACGTCCCACTGGGAGGAGACCCCGGGGCAGACCAAGGACCACGTCCCACTGGGAGGAGACCCCGGGGCAGACCAAGGACCACGTCCCACTGGGAGGAGACCCCGGGGCAGACCAAGGAGGAAATACATACTCACTGGCCTTGGAACATCTCGGAATCCCCCAGGATGAAGTCACTATAATGTTGCTCTGGAGAGGACTCTGGTGGAGATGTTGCCCCCGCAACCCGACTACGGATAAGCGGTTGAAGATGGATGGATGGATTGATTATGAATAAATGAAATAAAAATGCATGAAACATAAAATTGCTATAAAGAACAATCACATTAATTTGCTGTATTATTATTATATGTCCAAAGCATTCTAGATCTATCTGTCTGTCTGTCTGTCTGTCTGTCTATTAGCCTACTTTTTTCCACCACTGGACTTCCATAATTGCAGCACAAAGATGACTCATATAATGTCATGTTTAGATACAGATATAGTGCCGCCCGTCGTTCAACTGCTCATTTATGGCAAACCAAAAACTGCACACCGTGAAATTCTTAGTGACTGTTTGTCCTAGCCTGGGTAAAACCACTCCCCCTGCTGGACAACATTTTCATTAGGTTTGTCCTCCTCTGCTCCGTTTCTCTCCCAGGTTATTCCTTCTACCAATTCCCACTTCCCACTGTTTTTCGTTGATATATCAGATGTTTTAAAAATGTATAACCTCCAAAAATGTGCTTCTCGATTAAGCTATACATGAGTAGTATTAAGTCATGGTCATGGGAACTGAAACTGACTTGACTAACATTCCATTCGCCACAGCAAATCCTCCTCCTCCTCCTCCTCTGTCTGTCTGTCTGTCTGTCTGTCTGTCTGTCTGTCTGTCTGTCTGTCTGTCTGTCTGTCTGTCTGTCTGTCTGTCTGTCGTGTGTGCCGCTGCGTGCGTGCGTGCGTGCGTGTGTGCGCGCGCATGCGTGCAGTTTGTAAATCCACACAGCTCTAATCCATTCAATCTGACGGACCAATGACGGACGGTCTAGACCCGGATAAGGTAGGCGGGGCTTATACTTTAAAATGGAGGCGCACACGGTGCATAGCAGCAGTGTTTGGGGCGTAGCTGCAATAAGGTAAGGTCTGTTTGAGAACCGCATGGTTGTTGTTGGCCAACATTAACTCTGTTATTGTTTAAACATTAGTGTTGTTAGAAGGACTGTTGGTTGTTTATTGTGACTCTAAAAGGACAACAATATGAGGAATGTGTTGGTACTTTTTGAGACCCAAACAAATAAACAAACAAACAGGTGGAAAGTAAATAATTACATCTACTGAAGTTCTGTGGACAATATATTGTACTTTTATATTCTATTATTTGGACACTTTACTAGTTTTGTAGATTTGGATTATTTAAAATGTATCCTTTTGGCTACATTGCAATTTACCACTAGGCTACAAACACATTTTGGCCATTTGGAAGTAGCTGATCTACAATCTCTCAATGCATTGTGATGCAATGCATTGTGAGATTGTAGATCTGCTATTTTCAGATTTTGTTTTTCTTTCAAACATTTGAAATGGGACATTTCTGTGTAATGAGTACATTTGGTCATTTTTTAAGTGCATTTTGATGCCATACCCTTTTACTTTAGTATACTGTGGTAACACAAGTTGTAACTGTGGCTCAGACACATTCATAAGATTAAGCTAAATGTCTCTCTGCTGGATGGAAAACTCAAATGTACAAACGTACATACATACACAAGTAGCAGATCTACATGCCCATTTCTACCATACAGAGCAACTTGATTTCAACTTTAAAGGGCCACTTCACCCCTTTTGCAACCAGATCCAGATCTTATTTTAATGATTTTTGAGAAACACTTTCCTGGGGTTTTTGTGTTTTTAGATATTTTAGCATTTCAAAGTGTCCATGGACTCCATGATGTCACTTCCTTCCTGAACTACAATTCCCACAATGCTTTAATTGGTCCACTGCTCCTCCTTGTGGATCGGGGGAGGGCTGTCTTACTGAGACAACATTTAGTCCAGGAAGGAAGTGAGCCCAGTGTTCATGACATCATGGAAACTGTGTTTTTTGTCTCCCAAATATAAAAAATGCAAGAATTTCCTAAAATATGTTTTTTCTACAATGTATAAAATCTGGATAAAGTGTAATGTTGGTGTATGTTTGTGTCTTACAGGTTGATCATGTGACCTTGGTGTCATGCGGTGACCTTGGCTGCAGTCTTCAGGAGATGGCTGGTATTGGTAATAGAGTGTCTACTCGGCTGGGCTGAAACGAATAACGGTGTCAACGAACGCTCCCTGAGATTACGAGGCGTACGGTGCTCGGGACGTATTGTGCCATACAACCTACGCGGCTCTATTAATACCGGCCATCTTCAACCGAGCGACGGAAGCCCCCCCACGGTACGTAGTAGAAACTAGGGCTGTTGAACATATGAATACAAAGTTTTAATTTCTTTTTAGCTTTTAGGCTTCATAAAAAATGGTTGCACAAGGCAGATTATAGCCCTAGAATGTGTGTAATAATGGTGACACAGCTCTGTCAGTGACTGTTATGACAAAATGTCATCCTGTAGGCCGACAACTAATTTTCTTTTCCCCTGCCATTTCAGAAAGTGAAGCTGACTGGAGGTGTGGACTCTATGCTGTTGCCACTGCTGGGTGAACTCTATGCTGTTGCCACTGCTGGGTGAACTCTATGCTGTTGCCACTGCTGGCTGCTGTTAGCAGTGAAGGTTAGTTAACCGTCTGATTCCTGCTGCTTGTTTAAGTGGGCTACATGCTACCATACCGTAGGTTGTCTTTCGCGCCATGTATAGTTTCACTTAATTTGTGTATATAATGCCAGTCCACAGCACCGATATGTGATGTTTGTGGAGGCATGTGATTTATTTATCGTTTAACATAATTTACGGGTAAAGTCTGTCCACATCCACATCACATATGTATGTTCTCTTGTGTCTCCTTTCTCTTCTCTATTCTTTGGTTTAATAAAGTTATTTATTTTGTTGTCATAGTTTTTAATCGCATTTTGCTTTATTTTATTTAGGTAGGTAATTTCTTTCTTCTTGCCTATCTATTGCCCTAGTTCTTCACTGTGCATACAAATGTGATGTGGAGGTATGTGATTTATGTCTCGTGTCATTATGGTAGCATGTAGCCCCTTAACACTGTGTTTACAGCCTATGCTGTAGGTCTAACGGATGAAGCAAATGATGGCCGCTGTGTCATTTGCTTCCTTGGTTGGTGTGTGTTTTGTTTAGTGCTGATAAGTTAAGGTAAGTGAGCGTAGTTTATTATCCTTGGCTGTTGGGCAGAAACCTTGTATCTCCATAGTTCAACCTTTTTGTAAATTAATTTCCTTGTCATGCTACAGTGTCACACACAAGTAGCAAATGGCCAATCTCACGAGGCAAAGATTATCCATTATTGAATATTTAACATGTAGTATTCTGTTTTTCTATTATATCGAACGAGTGAAGTATCAGCAAGAGCTTGTGACTAAATGATAACATTGGAACACAGATTATTATATTAATAATATTGGATCACAGTTGTTTTGGTCCATAAAAGTAACCGTTTTGGACGTACAAGGTTTCTACCCAACCTTCATATTTTCTCTCTTCTATTCTTTGCTTTAATAAAGTTATTTGTTTTTGTGGTCTGAGTTTTTAATCGCATTTTGCTTTATTTTTTTGTAATTTCTTATTTCTTCTTGTCTATCTATGACACTAGTTCTTCACTAGTGTATGTGTGATTCGGGTAGTGTCTCGTGTACAGTTTCTCATTTGGAGCTGTTTCATGTAATTTACCAGTAAAGCGTCATCACGTCAGTTCACATCAGATATAAACACAGGCCCGGTATGTGATGTGCATTTATGTGATTTTTTAAAGGTGATATTTCACAGCAATTGCGGATAGCTCGTCATTCACGTCTGTTGGCATTGTTCACACCATACCAATTGTGTTCATTGCAGTTGTATGTTGTGTTCTAATGTCGTCCATAGTGTTGTATGTTGTGTACTGTTCATAGTATTGCTGACAAATACTGGGGCGCAAAGAATGCTGCTACCTCGTATAATTTATGTCAATCGTCCACAAATGGCATAAATTGTACAGTCTTGCCCCATGTTTCCTACATGGGACAACTAGATAGAAAAATACTTGCGCCACGAAAACCTAAGGCCAACTGCTTGGGCAGAGACCAAGAAAATCTATTTTGTTCATGTTTATGAAGCGCTCCAAGTGCTTAAAGTGAAAAGTGCAGCTGCAAACATCTAGGTCATAAGACCATTGTTGGTGCTATATTATCAGATCTAATTTGTGAGTAAAGCTTCATTACGTAAGCCCACATCACCTATGAACACAGGCCCGGTATGTGATGTGTGTTTATGTCTTGTCTCATTTCACATTTGTGAGTAAGGCTTCATCATATCATCCCACATCACATAATTAACAATAGGGTTAGGGTAGGGCTAGGTATGTGATGTTGGTTGATGTGATGTATGTCTTATAATGTGCAAGCTTCATCGCGTCAGTTCACATCACATTATGTGGTGTGTATTGATATGATTTATTTATGCTGCCATTTGCAGCTAAAACTTCATCCATGCCGGTCAGTAGGCGAGGCATTGACGAGGGGCCTATATGACCCAAACGTTTTCTGCTGCACTTTTCACTTTTAGCACTTTGCAGCACTTTATGAGCATGACCAAATAAGATATTCTTAGTTTATGTCTGAGGAGTTTTCCTTAAGGTATTTGTGGAGTGAGTCTTCCGGTTTTCAATTGTATAAAGACATAATCATGGATATCAGTCATGATTCAAATTGAGTGTGTAGGCTATATTTTATTTTATTCTCTTGCCGCTGGAGGCCGGCAAGAGTACGTTTAAAAAAAAAAACTAATGACTGATTTGGACCTGTAAATTATAAAACAAAAACTAAGGCACTGGTGTGGTACTCCTGGTTTACCAGAACAGGGTTCAACTCCCTGCGGTGCCCTCAATTTGTTGTATTTACATGGTTCATTTTCTGCTCATTGTGTTGCCTTTTCATAGATGATAATGTAACCCAGGTGGAAAACCCAGCTTACAAGCTAAAAGAGTTGACAAGGTTAACTAAGCTATTTCATTTGTATTGAAATTCATTATAAGGTATTATGTACAAAAGAACCTACCTCAAACTAATAATACTCAATGGTTTAGTTGTTCATGAGGTATACTTGGAAGCAACACTAGAGGGCAGCACTGCTTTTTACAGCAGCTGAAAGTGATGTCACGTCACGAAGCCCACAATTGGCCAATGGGTGGCGCTATAGCACTCAACTGAAAATGCAAACTTTAAACGGGCATAGCTCATGAACCGTTTGACCGTGAGCAACAAAACTTTGATACCCATGCGTCGTGTTCTGACCTTTGACCTGACGGGGTCTGATAGATCACCTGCCATTTTTAATTGTATTTCTCTTCTCCCGGCATCTTTGCTCAAAATGTCAACATTAACCATGGACCTATACTGATAAAACAAAATCAACATTTCTTTTTAAAGTCTAAGTCTAAAAATGACTACTATAAACTGTAGTCATATCAGAACCTGGAAGGACCACAGACGAGGGTTTTAAATATATAATGGCAATCTTTATTAAAGTAAATTTATAGAAGGCAAAGCGGTGATGAACTACGACAAGACATTTCAAACTCTTCACATAATAAAACCTCTCTATACAATACTAGCCTATATTGCGTGTACACAATATACAACAGCGCTTTGGTGCCTCGGTGTTCCATCTATCCATTTAGTTAAATGTATTTACAATATTTATTACGTTAACGACATGAACCCTATAATCACTATTCTGAGGGGAACATTAGCCAAAAAAAATCAGATCTACAAGCTACATGATTTGAGCTTTGTCTCTGGTTGCCTGGGACTGTCTGAGCACAAATGGCATTTGGTTGGTTTTCAAAACCAAATGGCACTGTTGTGCAGCCTAACGCACACATGCATATTAACTATATACGTTACCAGATTTGACTGAGACTGCCATCGCGCAAATTTCCTTTTCACCAGAGGAGAAGTTTTTTTTTTCTTAAAAAAAAAAATATATATATCACAGGCAGTCTTCACAAGTATAAGAGCTGAAATTGACATGTAAATATGAAATAAATGCTTAAACATCTAGCTAGGTGTAATGTTAGACCACAGAAGTGAACCTTTCAAGCCTGTTTTCTCAACTCTGTTTTCTGCAAGACATATCTCCAAAACCGGTGGGTCAAACTGAACAACCAACAAATCAATTTGAAGCTATGATTCCCTGCTTTCATATGACGTGAAAAAAAAATCCAATGGCAGTCCCTCAGTCAAATTTAGTCACGTATGATGATTTCAGGTGTCGGGTGACAGTTCAGTACAGTAGAGCGACCCCCCCCCCACACACACACGGTAACAGTCCTTTCTCGACCCTGGGGACGTTCCTGTGGGTCTGGAAGTTCCGGGGACCCCCACACGGAGTTGCACCACTTACGTCACACGGGTGTGATTTTCATGATTTGGGGGGAAAAAAAAGTCTACTATACCATCTACTATAGTCCATGGTTTCGGACCGCATGCAGTTTTTCATGATATTGCAGGATTTGAGAAAAATATGAAGATGATGGCCCTGTAAATTACAACAAAACAAACCAAGGCACTGGTGTGGTACTCCTGGTTTACCAGAACGGGGTTCGAGTCCCTGCAGTGCTATGCTCAATTTGTCGTATTTACATGGTTTATTTAAATTTTCTTATTGTGTTGCCTTTTCATAGATGATAACCCTTTTTTTTTCTACGGTTAGTACTCCCTACAGTTGGGTTACCAAGTCTATTTATTACATATGATTTCTGTTCACTAGACCCAGAACAGAAATGAGAACGTCCGTCTTATTTTAGTTTGAGAAAGTTCTCTCACATATATTTCTTCTGCAAAAGTTAGTGATGACGTGAAGACCAACACAACACTGACTCAACAAAGTCATCACTTTACCGAATGTTTTGTAGTTTCTGAGTTATTTAACTTAAACGCCCAATGCATTCTCAATGGCACACATTTTGCCTGTGTCCTACATACTTAAACCTACCAACCCTATTTTAGCCTACTTAGGTTCATCTTACGGTGGACATGTTGCCTGAAAAGGAATCTTTGAAATGTTTCATAGTTTTAGAAATATAGTGCTTTCAAATTTGAGACATTTATAGGCAGATAGTGGCATTTCAAAAATCACTTTCACCTAGAAACTCCATTCACACTTTGTAAAATTCAGCTTACTGTGGAGACACACGCTGAAACTTTTTACTTTGAAATGTTTTGTAGTTTCTGAGTTATTTAACTTAAACGCCCAATGCATTCTCAATGGCAATATCACAAACTTTGGCATGTCCTACATACTTACACCTAGCAACCCCATTCTAGCCTACTTAGGTTCATGTTACGGTGGACATATTTGCCTGAAAAGGAATCTTTGAAATGAAATGTTTCATAGTTTTAGAAATAAAGTGCTTTCGAATTTACAATGGGGCTCAATGGCAGACATTGGCACGTCAAAAATCACTTTCACCAAGAAACTCCATTCACACTTTTTATTATTCAGCTGACTGTGGAGACACATGCTGGAACGTTTTACTTTGAAATGTTTTATAGTTTCTGAGTTCTTTAACTTAAACGCCCAATGCATTCTTTATGGCAATAGCACAAACTTTGGCATTTTTTTCAAAATTTCAAAAAACATGGGCTATAACCCATCGTTTTTTTCATTTTCTATTTTTTTTCAAATCCTCAAAAATGATGAAAAACGGCGTGCTATAGTATGCCGTACGATATGGGTTATAGCCCATGGTCCAAAATGATGAGAAACGAGGCTAACTTTTTTTTCCAAAATTTCAAAAAACATGGGCTATAACCCATCGTTTTTGTCAAATTGCGGAAATGGTAATTGCGGAAATGGAAATTAAAGGTATTATGACATTATTTTTAACATAATTTTAACAACATTAAAAGTCTTGGCCATGATCCTTCAAACGTGTCTAAAAAGTTTTAACTTTTTTTGAACACCAGTATTTCTTGCCAGGAGTTTTTGTGTGTATGCAATATGCATCCTGAGAAGGCATAGAAAAACACATTATTTTAGCCTGTAGATGTCGGTAATTCCCCCTTTCCTGTCAATCACTACCCAGCTCCGCCCCCCCCACCCCTCAAGCCCTCCATACCTCTCCGCCCCCCTCAGAGAAAGGGACTGTTCTTTTTTTTTTCCTTTACAAGTTCACAGCATCTCAGCCATAGCAACGCTGCCAGTGCCAACGCACGCAACTTCTTCTCCTTTTATAACTATTTGTTTATAGTTTATATAAAATGTTATTTATAATAAGACTATCACTGCATGTATGTACTGAGGGGATGGACAACAACATGTATTCTCTGCTGCAAAAGGAGAGGAGACTGGAGCAACACGGACATTTAGAGCCTTTTATTAAGGTGCTGAGTATACAAAACGACTAACGTTTCGACCTTGCGGTCTTCATCAGAGTCCACTCTGATGAAGACCGTCCGCAAGGTCGAAACGTAAAAGGCTCTAAATGTCCGTGTTGCTCCAATCTCCTCTCCTTTTGCAACTTTGATGTCCCTGCACCTGTGAAGCACCGGATCAGCCGTTTTAGGCTTGAGGCGCGTTGGTAGACTCCCTTTGTAACATGTATTCTCTATTCAACGTCATCGTACGAGCAACAGTTGGTAAACAAATAAGGCACGTTCGGAAATACCGCACCGGAGCGCACTCGCCTATTAGTTTGCATTGCACAGTGCCACTGGGCTCAGTGCGCTATTTCCGAACGCGCCTATGAAACTCCTGCAATATCTCACCCCACGACCACGTCGACATAAACTTGTGTAATGTCATCGTCATCGATATCATACTCAATGACTATAGCCTATCATTATTCGCCATACTTTTAACGTGGATTATATCACACGAGCGTTGGCTGCGTTGCTATTCCACTGTATCGCATTACAAGAACAATAATGAGCACATGCAATCTACAACAGCTGGTGCACGCCACGAATCAAAGATTAATAATAGTCAAACACACAGCTAATGCGGGTAGTGGCAGTGATTGACTATAAATTAAAAGTAGGCTACCATGAAGCAATTCGGAGTGCTGCAGGCGATTGATTTTTTATTGTGAGTCCACTCAAATAGTACTGCACAACAATGTAACACAAATCATTGCAGTATAAATACTTATAGTTGGGATTGGGACACGAATGCTTGGTATTGCTCCTGGGTTCATAAAAAGTTTGGTTGCAAATCCACTCTGAACTTGTCCGAGATTTGAAAAACTTTCTGGGGTGAAATGATGTGCGCACATCATGAAGAGTAGCTTCTTTGACAACTTGGTTGGAACGTTACCGTCAAAAATAAAATGCATCCACCTAGAGCGTGAATCTTCATCTAGGCCAGTTGGTGGAAAGTGCAAGGACTTGTGTTGATTGACACAGCCGACAACGGAGCAGATTGCTTTTTCTCTAGAAGCCATTATTATTATTATTATACTGAAACAAAGTCGCGGTCAGAATGAGGAAGAAGAGAGGAGAGCATCAGGTGGAGGAGAGGAGAGGGGCGGGGATGAGGAGGAGGGGGGCGGGTAGTAGAATTGGTAGACAGGGAGCAGAGGAGAGGGGGCGGGGTTTAGCGTTACATTACGTAGGCCTCCGCCGTCCAAGCCACGAGTCATATTTGCATAATTATTCACAAAAGTCCAGACAGCGGAGAATACACTGAATGTTCAAATTTGGGTTTTTTTTGGTGAAATTGATGTCAAGAAAAGCCAAAGAACACAAAATATCTACAAAAATGTGTTTTAAATGTCACAATCCCTTTAAGGAAATTAAGGAAATTGCGGATTTTTTTTTTCATTTTTTCATTTTTTTCAAATCCTCAAAAATGATGAAAAACGGCGCGCTATAGTATGCCGTACGATATGGGCTATAGCCCATGGTCCAAAATGATGAGAAACGAGGCTAACTTTTTTTTTCAAAATTTCAAAAAACATGGGCTATAACCCATCGTTTTTGTCATTTTGTCATTTTTTTCAAATCTTCAAAAATGATGAAAAACGGCGCGCTATAGTATGCCGTACGATATGGGCTATAGCCCATGGTCCAAAATGATGAGAAACGAGGCTAACTTTTTTTTCCAAAATTTCTAAAAACATGGGCTATAACCCATCGTTTTTGTCATTTCGTCATTTTTTTCAAATCCTCAAAAATGATGAAAAACGGCGCGCTATAGTATGCCGTACGATATGGGCTATAGCCCATGGTCCAAAATTATGAGAAACGAGGCTAACCTTTTTTTTCAAAATTTCAAAAAACATGGGCTATAACCCATCGTTTTTGTCATTTCGTCATTTTTTTCAAATCTTCAAAAATGATGAAAAACGGCGCGCTATAGTATGCCGTACGATATGGGCTATAGCCCATGGTCCAAAATGATGAGAAACGAGGCTAACTTTTTTTTTCAAAATTTCAAAAAACATGGGCTATAACCCATCGTTTTTGTCATTTCGTCATTTTTTTCAAATCTTCAAAAATGATGAAAAACGGCGCGCTATAGTATGCCGTACGATATGGGCTATAGCCCATGGTCCAAAATGATTAGAAACGAGGCTAACTTTTTTTTTCAAAATTTCAAAAAACATGGGCTATAACCCATCGTTTTTGTCATTTCGTCATTTTTTTCAAATCTTCAAAAATGATGAAAAATGGCGCGCTATAGTATGCCGTACGATATGGGCTATAGCCCATGGTCCAAAATGATGAGAAACGAGGCTAACTTTTTTTTTCAAAATTTCAAAAAACATGGGCTATAACCCATCGTTTTTGTCATTTCGTAATTTTTTTCAGATCTTCAAAAATGATGAAAAACGGCGCGCTATAGTATGCCGTACGATATGGGCTATAGCCCATGGTCCAAAATGATGAGAAACGAGGCTAACTTTTTTTTTCAAAATTTCAAAAAACATGGGCTATAACCCATCGTTTTTGTCAAATTGCGGAATTGCGGAAATTGCGGAAATGGTAATAGCGGAAATTGCGGAAATGGAAATTTAGGAAATTGCGGAAATTGCGGATTTTCTTTTTTCATTTTTTTCAAATCCTCAAAAATGATGAAAAACTGCGCGCTATAGTATGCCGTACGATATGGGCTATAGCCCATGGTCCAAAATGATGAGAAACGAGGCTAACTTTTTTTTCCAAAATTTCTAAAAACATGGGCTATAACCTATCGTTTTTGTCATTTCGTCATTTTTTTCAAATCTTCAAAAATGATGAAAAACGGCGCGCTATAGTATGCCGTACGATATGGGCTATAGCCCATGGTCCAAAATGATGAGAAACGAGGCTAACTTTTTTTTTTAAATTTCAAAAAACATGGGCTATAACCCATCGTTTTTTTCATTTTTTCATTTTTTTCAAATCCTCAAAAATGATGAAAAACGGCGCGCTATAGTATGCCGTACGATATGGGCTATAGCCCATGGTCCAAAATGATGAGAAACGAGGCTAACTTTTTTTTTCAAAATTTTAAAAAACATGGGCTATAACCCATCGTTTTTGTCATTTCGTCATTTTTTTCAAATCTTCAAAAATGATGAAAAACGGCACGCTATAGTATGCCGTACGATATGGGCTATAGCCCATGGTCCAAAATGATGAGAAACGAGGCTAACTTTTTTTTTCAAAATTTAAAAAAACATGGGCTATAACCTTTCGTTTTTGTCATTTCGTAATTTTTTTCAAATCTTCAAAAATGATGAAAAACGGCGCGCTATAGTATGCCGTACGATATGGGCTATAGCCCATGGTCCAAAATGATGAGAAACGAGGCTAACTTTTTTTTTCAAAATTTCAAAAAACATGGGCTATAACCCATCGTTTTTGTCATTTCGTCATTTTTTTCAAATCTTCAAAAATGATGAAAAACGGCGCGCTATAGTATGCCGTACGATATGGGCTATAGCCCATGGTCCAAAATGATTAGAAACGAAGCTAACTTTTTTTTTCAAAATTTCAAAAAACATGGGCTATAACCCATCGTTTTTGTCATTTCGTCATTTTTTTCAAATCTTCAAAAATGATGAAAAATGGCGCGCTATAGTATGCCGTACGATATGGGCTATAGCCCATGGTCCAAAATGATGAGAAACGAGGCTAACTTTTTTTTTCAAAATTTCAAAAAACATGGGCTATAACCCATCGTTTTTGTCATTTCGTAATTTTTTTCAGATCTTCAAAAATGATGAAAAACGGCGCGCTATAGTATGCCGTACGATATGGGCTATAGCCCATGGTCCAAAATGATGAGAAACGAGGCTAACTTTTTTTTTCAAAATTTCAAAAAACATGGGCTATAACCCATCGTTTTTGTCAAATTGCGGAATTGCGGAAATTGCGGAAATGGTAATAGCGGAAATTGCGGAAATGGAAATTTAGGAAATTGCGGAAATTGCGGATTTTCTTTTTTCATTTTTTCATTTTTTTCAAATCCTCAAAAATGATGAAAAACTGCGCGCTATAGTATGCCGTACGATATGGGCTATAGCCCATGGTCCAAAATGATGAGAAACGAGGCTAACTTTTTTTTCCAAAATTTCTAAAAACATGGGCTATAACCTATCGTTTTTGTCATTTCGTCATTTTTTTCAAATCTTCAAAAATGATGAAAAACGGCGCGCTATAGTATGCCGTACGATATGGGCTATAGCCCATGGTCCAAAATGATGAGAAACGAGGCTAACTTTTTTTTTTAAATTTCAAAAAACATGGGCTATAACCCATCGTTTTTTTCATTTTTTCATTTTTTTCAAATCCTCAAAAATGATGAAAAACGGCGCGCTATAGTATGCCGTACGATATGGGCTATAGCCCATGGTCCAAAATGATGAGAAACGAGGCTAACTTTTTTTTTCAAAATTTTAAAAAACATGGGCTATAACCCATCGTTTTTGTCATTTCGTCATTTTTTTCAAATCTTCAAAAATGATGAAAAACGGCACGCTATAGTATGCCGTACGATATGGGCTATAGCCCATGGTCCAAAATGATGAGAAACGAGGCTAACCTTTTTTTTCAAAATTTAAAAAAACATGGGCTATAACCCATCGTTTTTGTCATTTCGTCATTTTTTTCAAATCTTCAAAAATGATGAAAAACGGCGCGCTATAGTATGCCGTACGATATGGGCTATAGCCCATGGTCCAAAATGATGAGAAACGAGGCTAACTTTTTTTTTCAAAATTTCAAAAAACATGGGCTATAACCCATCGTTTTTGTCATTTCGTCATTTTTTTCAAATCTTCAAAAATGATGAAAAACGGCACGCTATAGTATGCCGTACGATATGGGCTATAGCCCATGGTCCAAAATGATGAGAAACGAGGCTAACTTTTTTTTTCAAAATTTCAAAAAACAAGGGCTATAACCCATCGTTTTTGTCATTTTGTCATTTTTTTCAAATCTTCAAAAATGATGAAAAACGGCGCGATATAGTATGCCGTACGATATGGGCTATAGCCCATGGTCCAAAATGATGAGAAACGAGGCTAACCTTTTTTTTCAAAATTTCAAAAAACATGGGCTATAACCCATCGTTTTTGTCATTTCGTCATTTTTTTCAAATCTTCAAAAATGATGAAAAACGGCGCGCTATAGTATGCCGTACGATATGGGCTATAGCCCATGGTCCAAAATGATGAGAAACGAGGCTAACTTTTTTTTTCAAAATTTCAAAAAACATGGGCTATAACCCATCGTTTTTGTCATTTCGTAATTTTTTCAAATCTTCAAAAATGATGAAAAACGGCGCGCTATAGTATGCCGTACGATATGGGCTATAGCCCATGGTCCAAAATGATGAGAAACGAGGCTAACCTTTTTTTTCAAAATTTCAAAAAACATGGGCTATAACCCATCGTTTTTGTCATTTCGTCATTTTTTTCAAATCTTCAAAAATGATGAAAAACGGCGCGCTATAGTATGCCGTACGATATGGGCTATAGCCCATGGTCCAAAATGATGAGAAACGAGGCTAACTTTTTTTTTCAAAATTTCAAAAAACATGGGCTATAACCCATCGTTTTTGTCATTTCGTCATTTTTTTCAAATCTTCAAAAATGATGAAAAACGGCGCGCTATAGTATGCCGTACGATATGGGCTATAGCCCATGGTCCAAAATGATGAGAAACGAGGCTAACTTTTTTTTTCAAAATTTCAAAAAACATGGGCTATAACCCATCGTTTTTGTCATTTCGTAATTTTTTTCAAATCTTCAAAAATGATGAAAAACGGCGCGCTATAGTATGCCGTACGATATGGGCTATAGCCCATGGTCCAAAATGATGAGAAACGAGGCTAACTTTTTTTTTCAAAATTTCAAAAAACATGGGCTATAGCCCATCGTTTTTGTCATTTCGTCATTTTTTTCAAATCTTCAAAAATGATGAAAAACGGTGCGCTATAGTATGCCGTACGATATGGGCTATAGCCCATGGTCCAAAATGATGAGAAACGAGGCTAACTTTTTTTTTCAAAATTTCAAAAAACATGGGCTATAACCCATCGTTTTTGTCATTTCGTAATTTTTTTCAAATCTTCAAAAATGATGAAAAACGGCGCGCTATAGTATGCCGTACGATATGGGCTATAGCCCATGGTCCAAAATGATGAGAAACGAGGCTAACTTTTTTTTTCAAAATTTAAAAAAACATGGGCTATAACCCATCGTTTTTGTCATTTCGTCATTTTTTTCAAATCTTCAAAAATGATGAAAAACGGCGCGCTATAGTATGCCGTACGATATGGGCTATAACCCATGGTCCAAAATGATGAGAAACGAGGCTAACTTTTTTTTTCAAAATTTCAAAAAACATGGGCTATAACCTTTCGTTTTTGTCATTTCGTCATTTTTGAAGATTTGAAAAAAATGACGAAATGACAAAAACGATGGGCCTCGTTTCTCATCATTTTGGACCATGGGCTATAGCCCATATCGTACGGCATACTATAGCGCGCCGTTTTTCATCATTTTTGAAGATTTGAAAAAAATGACGAAATGACAAAAACGAAAGGTTATAGCCCATGTTTTTTGAAATTTTGAAAAAAAAAGTTAGCCTCGTTTCTCATCATTTTGGACCATGGGCTATAGCCCATATCGTACGGCATACTATAGCGCGCCGTTTTTCATCATTTTTGAAGATTTGAAAAAAATGACGAAATGACAAAAACGAAAGGTTATAGCCCATGTTTTTTTAAATTTTGAAAAAAAAAGTTAGCCTCGTTTCTCATCATTTTGGACCATGGGCTATAGCCCATATCGTACGGCATACTATAGCGCGCCGTTTTTCATCATTTTTGAAGATTTGAAAAAAATGACGAAATGACAAAAACGAAAGGTTATAGCCCATGTTTTTTGAAATTTTGAAAAAAAAAGTTAGCCTCGTTTCTCATCATTTTGGACCATGGGCTATAGCCCATATCGTACGGCATACTATAGCGCGCCGTTTTTCATCATTTTTGAAGATTTGAAAAAAATGACGAAATGACAAAAACGAAAGGTTATAGCCCATGTTTTTTTTAATTTTGAAAAAAAAAGTTAGCCTCGTTTCTCATCATTTTGGACCATGGGCTATAGCCCATATCGTACGGCATACTATAGCGCGCCGTTTTTCATCATTTTTGAAGATTTAAAAAAAATGACGAAATGACAAAAACGAAAGGTTATAGCCCATGTTTTTTGAAATTTTGAAAAAAAAAGTTAGCCTCGTTTCTCATCATTTTGGACCATGGGCTATAGCCCATATCGTACGGCATACTATAGCGCGCCGTTTTTCATCATTTTTGAAGATTTGAAAAAAATGACGAAATGACAAAAACGAAAGGTTATAGCCCATGTTTTTTGAAATTTTGAAAAAAAAAGTTAGCCTCGTTTCTCATCATTTTGGACCATGGGCTATAGCCCATATCGTACGGCATACTATAGCGCGCCGTTTTTCATCATTTTTGAAGATTTGAAAAAAATGACGAAATGACAAAAACGATGGGTTATAGCCCATGTTTTTTGAAATTTAGAAAAAAAAAGTTAGCCTCGTTTCTCATCATTTTGGACCATGGGCTATAGCCCATATCGTACGGCATACTATAGCGCGCCGTTTTTCATCATTTTTGAAGATTTGAAAAAAATGACGAAATGACAAAAACGAAAGGTTATAGCCCATGTTTTTTGAAATTTTGAAAAAAAAAGTTAGCCTCGTTTCTCATCATTTTGGACCATGGGCTATAGCCCATATCGTACGGCATACTATAGCGCGCCGTTTTTCATCATTTTTGAAGATTTGAAAAAAATGACGAAATGACAAAAACGAAAGGTTATAGCCCATGTTTTTTGAAATTTTGAAAAAAAAAGTTAGCCTCGTTTCTCATCATTTTGGACCATGGGCTATAGCCCATATCGTACGGCATACTATAGCGCGCCGTTTTTCATCATTTTTGAAGATTTAAAAAAAATGACGAAATGACAAAAACGAAAGGTTATAGCCCATGTTTTTTGAAATTTTGAAAAAAAAAGTTAGCCTCGTTTCTCATCATTTTGGACCATGGGCTATAGCCCATATCGTACGGCATACTATAGCGCGCCGTTTTTCATCATTTTTGAAGATTTGAAAAAAATGACGAAATGACAAAAACGAAAGGTTATAGCCCATGTTTTTTGAAATTTTGAAAAAAAAAGTTAGCCTCGTTTCTCATCATTTTGGACCATGGGCTATAGCCCATATCGTACGGCATACTATAGCGCGCCGTTTTTCATCATTTTTGAAGATTTGAAAAAAATGACGAAATGACAAAAACGAAAGGTTATAGCCCATGTTTTTTGAAATTTTGAAAAAAAAAGTTAGCCTCGTTTCTCATCATTTTGGACCATGGGCTATAGCCCATATCGTACGGCATACTATAGCGCGCCGTTTTTCATCATTTTTGAAGATTTTTAAAAAATGACGAAATGACAAAAACGAAAGGTTATAGCCCATGTTTTTTGAAATTTTGAAAAAAAAAGTTAGCCTCGTTTCTCATCATTTTGGACCATGGGCTATAGCCCATATCGTACGGCATACTATAGCGCGCCGTTTTTCATCATTTTTGAAGATTTGAAAAAAATGACAAAATGACAAAAACGAAAGGTTATAGCCCATGTTTTTTTAAATTTTGAAAAAAAAAGTTAGCCTCGTTTCTCATCATTTTGGACCATGGGCTATAGCCCATATCGTACGGCATACTATAGCGCGCCGTTTTTCATCATTTTTGAAGATTTTAAAAAAATGACGAAATGACAAAAAACGAAAGGTTATAGCCCATGTTTTTTTAAATTTTGAAAAAAAAAGTTAGCCTCGTTTCTCATCATTTTGGACCATGGGCTATAGCCCATATCGTACGGCATACTATAGCGCGCCGTTTTTCATCATTTTTGAAGATTTAAAAAAAATGACGAAATGACAAAAACGATGGGTTATAGCCCATGTTTTTTGAATTTTTGAAAAAAAAAGTTAGCCTCGTTTCTCATCATTTTGGACCATGGGCTATAGCCCATATCGTACGGCATACTATAGCGCGCCTTTTTTCATCATTTTTGAAGATTTGAAAAAAATGACGAAATGAACAAAAACGAAAGGTTATAGCCCATGTTTTTTGAAATTTTGAAAAAAAAAGTTAGCCTCGTTTCTCATCATTTTGGACCATGGGCTATAGCCCATATCGTACGGCATACTATAGCGCGCCGTTTTTCATCATTTTTGAAGATTTGAAAAAAATGACGAAATGACAAAAACGAAAGGTTATAGCCCATGTTTTTTGAAATTTTGAAAAAAAAAGTTAGCCTCGTTTCTCATCATTTTGGACCATGGGCTATAGCCCATATCGTACGGCATACTATAGCGCGCCGTTTTTCATCATTTTTGAAGATTTGAAAAAAATGACGAAATGACAAAAACGAAAGGTTATAGCCCATGTTTTTTTAAATTTTGAAAAAAAAAGTTAGCCTCGTTTCTCATCATTTTGGACCATGGGCTATAGCCCATATCGTACGGCATACTATAGCGCGCCGTTTTTCATCATTTTTGAAGATTTGAAAAAAATGACGAAATGACAAATACGAAAGGTTATAGCCCATGTTTTTTGAAATTTTGAAAAAAAAAGTTAGCCTCGTTTCTCATCATTTTGGACCATGGGCTATAGCCCATATCGTACGGCATACTATAGCGCGCCGTTTTTCATCATTTTTGAAGATTTTAAAAAAATGACGAAATGACAAAAACGAAAGGTTATAGCCCATGTTTTTTTAAATTTTGAAAAAAAAAGTTAGCCTCGTTTCTCATCATTTTGGACCATGGGCTATAGCCCATATCGTACGGCATACTATAGCGCGCCGTTTTTCATCATTTTTGAAGATTTAAAAAAAATGACGAAATGACAAAAACGATGGGTTATAGCCCATGTTTTTTGAATTTTTGAAAAAAAAAGTTAGCCTCGTTTCTCATCATTTTGGACCATGGGCTATAGCCCATATCGTACGGCATACTATAGCGCGCCTTTTTTCATCATTTTTGAAGATTTGAAAAAAATGACGAAATGAACAAAAACGAAAGGTTATAGCCCATGTTTTTTGAAATTTTGAAAAAAAAAGTTAGCCTCGTTTCTCATCATTTTGGACCATGGGCTATAGCCCATATCGTACGGCATACTATAGCGCGCCGTTTTTCATCATTTTTGAAGATTTGAAAAAAATGACGAAATGACAAAAACGAAAGGTTATAGCCCATGTTTTTTGAAATTTTGAAAAAAAAAGTTAGCCTCGTTTCTCATCATTTTGGACCATGGGCTATAGCCCATATCGTACGGCATACTATAGCGCGCCGTTTTTCATCATTTTTGAAGATTTGAAAATAATGACGAAATGACAAAAACGATGGGTTATAGCCCATGTTTTAAAAAAAGTTAGCCTCGTTTCTCATCATTTTGGACCATGGGCTATAGCCCATATCGTACGGCATACTATAGCGCGCCGTTTTTCATCATTTTTGAAGATTTGAAAAAAATGACGAAATGACAAAAACGAAAGGTTATAGCCCATGTTTTTTGAAATTTTGAAAAAAAAAAGTTAGCCTCGTTTCTCATCATTTTGGACCATGGGCTATAGCCCATATCGTACGGCATACTATAGCGCGCCGTTTTTCATCATTTTTGAAGATTTGAAAAAAATGACGAAATGACAAAAACGAAAGGTTATAGCCCATGTTTTTTGAAATTTTGAAAAAAAAAGTTAGCCTCGTTTCTCATCATTTTGGACCATGGGCTATAGCCCATATCGTACGGCATACTATAGCGCGCTGTTTTTCATCATTTTTGAAGATTTGAAAAAAATGACGAAATGACAAAAACGAAAGGTTATAGCCCATGTTTTTTGAAATTTTGAAAAAAAAAGTTAGCCTCGTTTCTCATCATTTTGGACCATGGGCTATAGCCCATATCGTACGGCATACTATAGCGCGCCGTTTTTCATCATTTTTGAAGATTTGAAAAAAATGACGAAATGACAAAAACGATGGGTTATAGCCCATGTTTTTTGAAATTTAGAAAAAAAAAGTTAGCCTCGTTTCTCATCATTTTGGACCATGGGCTATAGCCCATATCGTACGGCATACTACAGCGCGCCGTTTTTCATCATTTTTGAAGATTTGAAAAAAATGACGAAATGACAAAAACGAAAGGTTATAGCCCATGTTTTTTGAAATTTTGAAAAAAAAAGTTAGCCTCGTTTCTCATCATTTTGGACCATGGGCTATAGCCCATATCGTACGGCATACTATAGCGCGCCGTTTTTCATCATTTTTGAAGATTTGAAAAAAATGACGAAATGACAAAAACGAAAGGTTATAGCCCATGTTTTTTTAAATTTTGAAAAAAAAAGTTAGCCTCGTTTCTCATCATTTTGGACCATGGGCTATAGCCCATATCGTACGGCATACTATAGCGCGCCGTTTTTCATCATTTTTGAAGATTTGAAAAAAATGACGAAATGACAAAAACGAAAGGTTATAGCCCATGTTTTTTTAAATTTTGAAAAAAAAAGTTAGCCTCGTTTCTCATCATTTTGGACCATGGGCTATAGCCCATATCGTACGGCATACTATAGCGCGCCGTTTTTCATCATTTTTGAAGATTTAAAAAAAATGACGAAATGACAAAAACGAAAGGTTATAGCCCATGTTTTTTGAAATTTTGAAAAAAAAAGTTAGCCTCGTTTCTCATCATTTTGGACCATGGGCTATAGCCCATATCGTACGGCATACTATAGCGCGCCGTTTTTCATCATTTTTGAAGATTTAAAAAAAATGACGAAATGACAAAAACGATGGGTTATAGCCCATGTTTTTTTAATTAAAAAAAAAAAAAGTTAGCCTCGTTTCTCATCATTTTGGACCATGGGCTATAGCCCATATCGTACGGCATACTATAGCGCGCCGTTTTTCATCATTTTTGAAGATTTGAAAAAAATGACGAAATGACAAAAACGAAAGGTTATAGCCCATGTTTTTTGAAATTTTGGAAAAAAAAGTTAGCCTCGTTTCTCATCATTTTGGACCATGGGCTATAGCCCATATCGTACGGCATACTATAGCGCGCCGTTTTTCATCATTTTTGAAGATTTGAAAAAAATGACGAAATGACAAAAACGATGGGTTATAGCCCATGTTTTTTGAAATTTAGAAAAAAAAAGTTAGCCTCGTTTCTCATCATTTTGGACCATGGGCTATAGCCCATATCGTACGGCATACTATAGCGCGCTGTTTTTCATCATTTTTGAAGATTTGAAAAAAATGACGAAATGACAAAAACGAAAGGTTATAGCCCATGTTTTTTGAAATTTTGAAAAAAAAAGTTAGCCTCGTTTCTCATCATTTTGGACCATGGGCTATAGCCCATATCGTACGGCATACTATAGCGCGCCGTTTTTCATCATTTTTGAAGATTTGAAAAAAATGACGAAATGACAAAAACGAAAGGTTATAGCCCATGTTTTTTGAAATTTTGAAAAAAAAAGTTAGCCTCGTTTCTCATCATTTTGGACCATGGGCTATAGCCCATATCGTACGGCATACTATAGCGCGCCGTTTTTCATCATTTTTGAAGATTTGAAAAAAATGACGAAATGAAAAAAACGAAAGGTTATAGCCCATGTTTTTTGAAATTTTGAAAAAAAAAGTTAGCCTCGTTTCTCATCATTTTGGACCATGGGCTATAGCCCATATCGTACGGCATACTATAGCGCGCCGTTTTTCATCATTTTTGAAGATTTGAAAAAAATGACGAAATGACAAAAACGAAAGGTTATAGCCCATGTTTTTTTAAATTTTGAAAAAAAAAGTTAGCCTCGTTTCTCATCATTTTGGACCATGGGCTATAGCCCATATCGTACGGCATACTATAGCGCGCCGTTTTTCATCATTTTTGAAGATTTAAAAAAAATGACGAAATGACAAAAACGAAAGGTTATAGCCCATGTTTTTTGAAATTTTGAAAAAAAAAGTTAGCCTCGTTTCTCATCATTTTGGACCATGGGCTATAGCCCATATCGTACGGCATACTATAGCGCGCCGTTTTTCATCATTTTTGAAGATTTAAAAAAAATGACGAAATGACAAAAACGATGGGTTATAGCCCATGTTTTTTGAATTTTTTTAAAAAAAAGTTAGCCTCGTTTCTCATCATTTTGGACCATGGGCTATAGCCCATATCGTACGGCATACTATAGCGCGCCTTTTTTCATCATTTTTGAAGATTTGAAAAAAATGACGAAATGACAAAAACGAAAGGTTATAGCCCATGTTTTTTGAAATTTTGAAAAAAAAAGTTAGCCTCGTTTCTCATCATTTTGGACCATGGGCTATAGCCCATATCGTACGGCATACTATAGCGCGCCGTTTTTCATCATTTTTGAAGATTTGAAAAAAATGACGAAATGACAAAAACGAAAGGTTATAGCCCATGTTTTTTGAAATTTTGGAAAAAAAAGTTAGCCTCGTTTCTCATCATTTTGGACCATGGGCTATAGCCCATATCGTACGGCATACTATAGCGCGCCGTTTTTCATCATTTTTGAAGATTTGAAAAAAATGACGAAATGACAAAAACGAAAGGTTATAGCCCATGTTTTTTTAAATTTTGAAAAAAAAAGTTAGCCTCGTTTCTCATCATTTTGGACCATGGGCTATAGCCCATATCGTACGGCATACTATAGCGCGCCGTTTTTCATCATTTTTGAAGATTTAAAAAAAATGACGAAATGACAAAAACGAAAGGTTATAGCCCATGTTTTTTGAAATTTTGAAAAAAAAAGTTAGCCTCGTTTCTCATCATTTTGGACCATGGGCTATAGCCCATATCGTACGGCATACTATAGCGCGCCGTTTTTCATCATTTTTGAAGATTTAAAAAAAATGACGAAATGACAAAAACGATGGGTTATAGCCCATGTTTTTTGAATTTAAAAAAAAAAAAGTTAGCCTCGTTTCTCATCATTTTGGACCATGGGCTATAGCCCATATCGTACGGCATACTATAGCGCGCCTTTTTTCATCATTTTTGAAGATTTGAAAAAAATGACGAAATGACAAAAACGAAAGGTTATAGCCCATGTTTTTTGAAATTTTGAAAAAAAAAGTTAGCCTCGTTTCTCATCATTTTGGACCATGGGCTATAGCCCATATCGTACGGCATACTATAGCGCGCCGTTTTTCATCATTTTTGAAGATTTGAAAAAAATGACGAAATGACAAAAACGAAAGGTTATAGCCCATGTTTTTTGAAATTTTGAAAAAAAAAGTTAGCCTCGTTTCTCATCATTTTGGACCATGGGCTATAGCCCATATCGTACGGCATACTATAGCGCGCCGTTTTTCATCATTTTTGAAGATTTGAAAAAAATGACGAAATGACAAAAACGAAAGGTTATAGCCCATGTTTTTTTTAATTTTGAAAAAAACAGTTAGCCTCGTTTCTCATCATTTTGGACCATGGGCTATAGCCCATATCGTACGGCATACTATAGCGCGCCGTTTTTCATCATTTTTGAAGATTTAAAAAAAATGACGAAATGACAAAAACGAAAGGTTATAGCCCATGTTTTTTGAAATTTTGAAAAAAAAAGTTAGCCTCGTTTCTCATCATTTTGGACCATGGGCTATAGCCCATATCGTACGGCATACTATAGCGCGCCGTTTTTCATCATTTTTGAAGATTTAAAAAAAATGACGAAATGACAAAAACGATGGGTTATAGCCCATGTTTTTTGAATTTAAAAAAAAAAAAGTTAGCCTCGTTTCTCATCATTTTGGACCATGGGCTATAGCCCATATCGTACGGCATACTATAGCGCGCCTTTTTTCATCATTTTTGAAGATTTGAAAAAAATGACGAAATGACAAAAACGAAAGGTTATAGCCCATGTTTTTTGAAATTTTGAAAAAAAAAGTTAGCCTCGTTTCTCATCATTTTGGACCATGGGCTATAGCCCATATCGTACGGCATACTATAGCGCGCCGTTTTTCATCATTTTTGAAGATTTGAAAAAAATGACGAAATGACAAAAACGAAAGGTTATAGCCCATGTTTTTTGAAATTTTGAAAAAAAAAGTTAGCCTCGTTTCTCATCATTTTGGACCATGGGCTATAGCCCATATCGTACGGCATACTATAGCGCGCCGTTTTTCATCATTTTTGAAGATTTAAAAAAAATGACGAAATGACAAAAACGATGGGTTATAGCCCATGTTTTTTGAAATTTAGGAAAAAAAAGTTAGCCTCGTTTCTCATCATTTTGGACCATGGGCTATAGCCCATATCGTACGGCATACTATAGCGCGCCGTTTTTCATCATTTTTGAAGATTTGAAAAAAATGACGAAATGACAAAAACGAAAGGTTATAGCCCATGTTTTTTGAAATTTTGAAAAAAAAAGTTAGCCTCGTTTCTCATCATTTTGGACCATGGGCTATAGCCCATATCGTACGGCATACTATAGCGCGCCGTTTTTCATCATTTTTGAAGATTTGAAAAAAATGACGAAATGACAAAAACGAAAGGTTATAGCCCATGTTTTTTTAAATTTTGAAAAAAAAAGTTAGCCTCGTTTCTCATCATTTTGGACCATGGGCTATAGCCCATATCGTACGGCATACTATAGCGCGCCGTTTTTCATCATTTTTGAAGATTTGAAAAAAATGACGAAATGACAAAAACGAAAGGTTATAGCCCATGTTTTTTTAAATTTTGAAAAAAAAAGTTAGCCTCGTTTCTCATCATTTTGGACCATGGGCTATAGCCCATATCGTACGGCATACTATAGCGCGCCGTTTTTCATCATTTTTGAAGATTTAAAAAAAATGACGAAATGACAAAAACGAAAGGTTATAGCCCATGTTTTTTGAAATTTTGAAAAAAAAAGTTAGCCTCGTTTCTCATCATTTTGGACCATGGGCTATAGCCCATATCGTACGGCATACTATAGCGCGCCGTTTTTCATCATTTTTGAAGATTTAAAAAAAATGACGAAATGACAAAAACGATGGGTTATAGCCCATGTTTTTTTAATTTAAAAAAAAAAAAGTTAGCCTCGTTTCTCATCATTTTGGATCATGGGCTATAGCCCATATCGTACGGCATACTATAGCGCGCCGTTTTTCATCATTTTTGAAGATTTGAAAAAAATGACGAAATGACAAAAACGAAAGGTTATAGCCCATGTTTTTTGAAATTTTGAAAAAAAAAGTTAGCCTCGTTTCTCATCATTTTGGACCATGGGCTATAGCCCATATCGTACGGCATACTATAGCGCGCCGTTTTTCATCATTTTTGAAGATTTAAAAAAAATGACGAAATGACAAAAACGATGGGTTATAGCCCATGTTTTTTGAATTTAAAAAAAAAAAAGTTAGCCTCGTTTCTCATCATTTTGGACCATGGGCTATAGCCCATATCGTACGGCATACTATAGCGCGCCGTTTTTCATCATTTTTGAAGATTTAAAAAAAATGACGAAATGACAAAAACGATGGGCTATAGCCCATATCGTACGGCATACTATAGCGCGCCGTTTTTCATCATTTTTGAAGATTTGAAAAAAATGACGAAATGACAAAAACGAAAGGTTATAGCCCATGTTTTTTGAAATTTTGAAAAAAAAAGTTAGCCTCGTTTCTCATCATTTTGGACCATGGGCTATAGCCCATATCGTACGGCATACTATAGCGCGCCGTTTTTCATCATTTTTGAAGATTTAAAAAAAATGACGAAATGACAAAAACGATGGGTTATAGCCCATGTTTTTTGATTTAAAAAAAAAAAAAGTTAGCCTCGTTTCTCATCATTTTGGACCATGGGCTATAGCCCATATCGTACGGCATACTATAGCGCGCCGTTTTTCATCATTTTTGAAGATTTGAAAAAAATGACGAAATGACAAAAACGAAAGGTTATAGCCCATGTTTTTTGAAATTTTGAAAAAAAAAGTTAGCCTCGTTTCTCATCATTTTGGACCATGGGCTATAGCCCATATCGTACGGCATACTATAGCGCGCCGTTTTTCATCATTTTTGAAGATTTGAAAAAAATGACGAAATGACAAAAACGATGGGTTATAGCCCATGTTTTTTGAAATTTAGAAAAAAAAAGTTAGCCTCGTTTCTCATCATTTTGGACCATGGGCTATAGCCCATATCGTACGGCATACTATAGCGCGCCGTTTTTCATCATTTTTGAAGATTTGAAAAAAATGACGAAATGACAAAAACGAAAGGTTATAGCCCATGTTTTTTGAAATTTTGAAAAAAAAAGTTAGCCTCGTTTCTCATCATTTTGGACCATGGGCTATAGCCCATATCGTACGGCATACTATAGCGCGCCGTTTTTCATCATTTTTGAAGATTTGAAAAAAATGACGAAATGACAAAAACGAAAGGTTATAGCCCATGTTTTTTGAAATTTTGAAAAAAAAAGTTAGCCTCGTTTCTCATCATTTTGGACCATGGGCTATAGCCCATATCGTACGGCATACTATAGCGCGCCGTTTTTCATCATTTTTGAAGATTTGAAAAAAATGACGAAATGACAAAAACGAAAGGTTATAGCCCATGTTTTTTGAAATTTTGAAAAAAAAAGTTAGCCTCGTTTCTCATCATTTTGGACCATGGGCTATAGCCCATATCGTACGGCATACTATAGCGCGCCGTTTTTCATCATTTTTGAAGATTTAAAAAAAATGACGAAATGACAAAAACGATGGGTTATAGCCCATGTTTTTTGAATTAAAAAAAAAAAAAGTTAGCCTCGTTTCTCATCATTTTGGACCATGGGCTATAGCCCATATCGTACGGCATACTATAGCGCGCCGTTTTTCATCATTTTTGAAGATTTAAAAAAAATGACGAAATGACAAAAACGATGGGCTATAGCCCATATCGTACGGCATACTATAGCGCGCCGTTTTTCATCATTTTTGAAGATTTGAAAAAAATGACGAAATGACAAAAACGAAAGGTTATAGCCCATGTTTTTTGAAATTTTGAAAAAAAAAGTTAGCCTCGTTTCTCATCATTTTGGACCATGGGCTATAGCCCATATCGTACGGCATACTATAGCGCGCCGTTTTTCATCATTTTTGAAGATTTAAAAAAAATGACGAAATGACAAAAACGATGGGTTATAGCCCATGTTTTTTGAATTTAAAAAAAAAAAAGTTAGCCTCGTTTCTCATCATTTTGGACCATGGGCTATAGCCCATATCGTACGGCATACTATAGCGCGCCGTTTTTCATCATTTTTGAAGATTTGAAAAAAATGACGAAATGACAAAAACGAAAGGTTATAGCCCATGTTTTTTGAAATTTTGAAAAAAAAAGTTAGCCTCGTTTCTCATCATTTTGGACCATGGGCTATAGCCCATATCGTACGGCATACTATAGCGCGCCGTTTTTCATCATTTTTGAAGATTTGAAAAAAATGACGAAATGACAAAAACGATGGGTTATAGCCCATGTTTTTTGAAATTTAGAAAAAAAAAGTTAGCCTCGTTTCTCATCATTTTGGACCATGGGCTATAGCCCATATCGTACGGCATACTATAGCGCGCCGTTTTTCATCATTTTTGAAGATTTGAAAAAAATGACGAAATGACAAAAACGAAAGGTTATAGCCCATGTTTTTTGAAATTTTGAAAAAAAAAGTTAGCCTCGTTTCTCATCATTTTGGACCATGGGCTATAGCCCATATCGTACGGCATACTATAGCGCGCCGTTTTTCATCATTTTTGAAGATTTGAAAAAAATGACGAAATGACAAAAACGAAAGGTTATAGCCCATGTTTTTTGAAATTTTGAAAAAAAAAGTTAGCCTCGTTTCTCATCATTTTGGACCATGGGCTATAGCCCATATCGTACGGCATACTATAGCGCGCCGTTTTTCATCATTTTTGAAGATTTGAAAAAAATGACGAAATGACAAAAACGAAAGGTTATAGCCCATGTTTTTTGAAATTTTGAAAAAAAAAGTTAGCCTCGTTTCTCATCATTTTGGACCATGGGCTATAGCCCATATCGTACGGCATACTATAGCGCGCCGTTTTTCATCATTTTTGAAGATTTGAAAAAAATGACGAAATGACAAAAACGAAAGGTTATAGCCCATGTTTTTTGAAATTTTGAAAAAAAAAGTTAGCCTCGTTTCTCATCATTTTGGACCATGGGCTATAGCCCATATCGTACGGCATACTATAGCGCGCCGTTTTTCATCATTTTTGAAGATTTAAAAAAAATGACGAAATGACAAAAACGATGGGTTATAGCCCATGTTTTTTGAATTTAAAAAAAAAAAAGTTAGCCTCGTTTCTCATCATTTTGGACCATGGGCTATAGCCCATATCGTACGGCATACTATAGCGCGCCGTTTTTCATCATTTTTGAAGATTTGAAAAAAATGACGAAATGACAAAAACGAAAGGTTATAGCCCATGTTTTTTGAAATTTTGAAAAAAAAAGTTAGCCTCGTTTCTCATCATTTTGGACCATGGGCTATAGCCCATATCGTACGGCATACTATAGCGCGCCGTTTTTCATCATTTTTGAAGATTTGAAAAAAATGACGAAATGACAAAAACGATGGGTTATAGCCCATGTTTTTTGAAATTTAGAAAAAAAAAGTTAGCCTCGTTTCTCATCATTTTGGACCATGGGCTATAGCCCATATCGTACGGCATACTATAGCGGCCGTTTTTCATCATTTTTGAAGATTTGAAAAAAATGACGAAATGACAAAAACGAAAGGTTATAGCCCATGTTTTTTGAAATTTTGAAAAAAAAAGTTAGCCTCGTTTCTCATCATTTTGGACCATGGGCTATAGCCCATATCGTACGGCATACTATAGCGCGCTGTTTTTCATTATTTTTGAAGATTTGAAAAAAATGACGAAATGACAAAAACGAAAGGTTATAGCCCATGTTTTTTAAATTTTGAAAAAAAAAGTTAGCCTCGTTTCTCATCATTTTGGACCATGGGCTATAGCCCATATCGTACGGCATACTATAGCGCGCCGTTTTTCATCATTTTTGAAGATTTAAAAAAAATGACGAAATGACAAAAACGATGGGTTATAGCCCATGTTTTTTTAATTTAAAAAAAAAAAGTTAGCCTCGTTTCTCATCATTTTGGACCATGGGCTATAGCCCATATCGTACGGCATACTATAGCGCGCCTTTTTTCATCATTTTTGAAGATTTGAAAAAATGACGAAATGACAAAAACGAAAGGTTATAGCCCATGTTTTTTGAAATTTTGAAAAAAAAAGTTAGCCTCGTTTCTCATCATTTTGGACCATGGGCTATAGCCCATATCGTACGGCATACTATAGCGCGCCGTTTTTCATCATTTTTGAAGATTTGAAAAAAATGACGAAATGACAAAAACGAAAGGTTATAGCCCATGTTTTTTGAAATTTTGAAAAAAAAAGTTAGCCTCGTTTCTCATCATTTTGGACCATGGGCTATAGCCCATATCGTACGGCATACTATAGCGCGCCGTTTTTCATCATTTTTGAAGATTTGAAAAAAATGACGAAATGACAAAAACGAAAGGTTATAGCCCATGTTTTTTTAAATTTTGAAAAAAAAAGTTAGCCTCGTTTCTCATCATTTTGGACCATGGGCTATAGCCCATATCGTACGGCATACTATAGCGCGCCGTTTTTCATCATTTTTGAAGATTTGAAAAAAATGACGAAATGACAAAAACGAAAGGTTATAGCCCATGTTTTTTTTAATTTTGAAAAAAAAAGTTAGCCTCGTTTCTCATCATTTTGGACCATGGGCTATAGCCCATATCGTACGGCATACTATAGCGCGCCGTTTTTCATCATTTTTGAAGATTTGAAAAAAATGACGAAATGACAAAAACGAAAGGTTATAGCCCATGTTTTTTGAAATTTTGAAAAAAAAAGTTAGCCTCGTTTCTCATCATTTTGGACCATGGGCTATAGCCCCATATCGTACGGCATACTATAGCGCGCCGTTTTTCATCATTTTTGAAGATTTAAAAAAAATGACGAAATGACAAAAACGATGGGTTATAGCCCATGTTTTTTGAATTTAAAAAAAAAAAAGTTAGCCTCGTTTCTCATCATTTTGGACCATGGGCTATAGCCCATATCGTACGGCATACTATAGCGCGCCGTTTTTCATCATTTTTGAAGATTTGAAAAAAATGACGAAATGACAAAAACGAAAGGTTATAGCCCATGTTTTTTGAAATTTTGAAAAAAAAAGTTAGCCTCGTTTCTCATCATTTTGGACCATGGGCTATAGCCCATATCGTACGGCATACTATAGCGCGCCGTTTTTCATCATTTTTGAAGATTTAAAAAAAATGACGAAATGACAAAAACGATGGGCTCTAGCCCATTTCGTACGGCATACTATAGCGCGCCGTTTTTCATCATTTTTGAAGATTTGAAAAAAATGACGAAATGACAAAAACGAAAGGTTATAGCCCATGTTTTTTGAAATTTTGAAAAAAAGGTTAGCCTCGTTTCTCATCATTTTGGACCATGGGCTATAGCCCATATCGTACGGCATACTATAGCGCGCCGTTTTTCATCATTTTTGAAGATTTAAAAAAAATGACGAAATGACAAAAACGATGGGTTATAGCCCATGTTTTTTGAATTTTTAAAAAAAAAAGTTAGCCTCGTTTCTCATCATTTTGGACCATGGGCTATAGCCCATATCGTACGGCATACTATAGCGCGCCGTTTTTCATCATTTTTGAAGATTTAAAAAAAATGACGAAATGACAAAAACGATGGGTTATAGCCCATGTTTTTTGAATTAAAAAAAAAAAAAGTTAGCCTCGTTTCTCATCATTTTGGACCATGGGCTATAGCCCATATCGTACGGCATACTATAGCGCGCCGTTTTTCATCATTTTTGAAGATTTGAAAAAAATGACGAAATGACAAAAACGAAAGGTTATAGCCCATGTTTTTTGAAATTTTGAAAAAAAAAGTTAGCCTCGTTTCTCATCATTTTGGACCATGGGCTATAGCCCATATCGTACGGCATACTATAGCGCGCCGTTTTTCATCATTTTTGAAGATTTGAAAAAAATGACGAAATGACAAAAACGAAAGGTTATAGCCCATGTTTTTTGAAATTTTGAAAAAAAAAGTTAGCCTCGTTTCTCATCATTTTGGACCATGGGCTATAGCCCATATCGTACGGCATACTATAGCGCGCCGTTTTTCATCATTTTTGAAGATTTGAAAAAAATGACGAAATGACAAAAACGAAAGGTTATAGCCCATGTTTTTTGAAATTTTGAAAAAAAAAAGTTAGCCTCGGTTCTCATCATTTTGGACCATGGGCTATAGCCCATATCGTACGGCATACTATAGCGCGCCGTTTTTCTTCATTTTTGAAGATTTGAAAAAAATGACGAAATGACAAAAACGAAAGGTTATAGCCCATGTTTTTTTAAATTTTGAAAAAAAAAGTTAGCCTCGTTTTTCATCATTTTGGACCATGGGCTATAGCCCATATCGTACGGCATACTATAGCGCGCCGTTTTTCATCATTTTTGAAGATTTAAAAAAAATGACGAAATGACAAAAACGAAAGGTTATAGCCCATGTTTTTTGAAATTTTGAAAAAAAAAGTTAGCCTCGTTTCTCATCATTTTGGACCATGGGCTATAGCCCATATCGTACGGCATACTATAGCGCGCCGTTTTTCATCATTTTTGAAGATTTGAAAAAAATGACGAAATGACAAAAACGAAAGGTTATAGCCCATGTTTTTTTAAATTTTGAAAAAAAAAGTTAGCCTCGTTTCTCATCATTTTGGACCATGGGCTATAGCCCATATCGTACGGCATACTATAGCGCGCCGTTTTTCATCATTTTTGAAGATTTGAAAAAAATGACGAAATGACAAAAACGAAAGGTTATAGCCCATGTTTTTTTAAATTTTGAAAAAAAAAGTTAGCCTCGTTTCTCATCATTTTGGACCATGGGCTATAGCCCATATCGTACGGCATACTATAGCGCGCCGTTTTTCATCATTTTTGAAGATTTGAAAAAAATGACGAAATGACAAAAACGAAAGGTTATAGCCCATGTTTTTTGAAATTTTGAAAAAAAAAGTTAGCCTCGTTTCTCATCATTTTGGACCATGGGCTATAGCCCATATCGTACGGCATACTATAGCGCGCCGTTTTTCATCATTTTTGAAGATTTGAAAAAAATGACGAAATGACAAAAACGAAAGGTTATAGCCCATGTTTTTTGAAATTTTGAAAAAAAAAGTTAGCCTCGGTTCTCATCATTTTGGACCATGGGCTATAGCCCATATCGTACGGCATACTATAGCGCGCCGTTTTTCTTCATTTTTGAAGATTTGAAAAAAATGACGAAATGACAAAAACGAAAGGTTATAGCCCATGTTTTTTTAAATTTTGAAAAAAAAAGTTAGCCTCGTTTCTCATCATTTTGGACCATGGGCTATAGCCCATATCGTACGGCATACTATAGCGCGCCGTTTTTCATCATTTTTGAAGATTTAAAAAAAATGACGAAATGACAAAAACGAAAGGTTATAGCCCATGTTTTTTGAAATTTTGAAAAAAAAAGTTAGCCTCGTTTCTCATCATTTTGGACCATGGGCTATAGCCCATATCGTACGGCATACTATAGCGCGCCGTTTTTCATCATTTTTGAAGATTTGAAAAAAATGACGAAATGACAAAAACGAAAGGTTATAGCCCATGTTTTTTTAAATTTTGAAAAAAAAAGTTAGCCTCGTTTCTCATCATTTTGGACCATGGGCTATAGCCCATATCGTACGGCATACTATAGCGCGCCGTTTTTCATCATTTTTGAAGATTTGAAAAAAATGACGAAATGACAAAAACGAAAGGTTATAGCCCATGTTTTTTTAAATTTTGAAAAAAAAAGTTAGCCTCGTTTCTCATCATTTTGGACCATGGGCTATAGCCCATATCGTACGGCATACTATAGCGCGCCGTTTTTCATCATTTTTGAAGATTTGAAAAAATGACGAAATGACAAAAACGAAAGGTTATAGCCCATGTTTTTTTAAATTTTGAAAAAAAAAGTTAGCCTCGTTTCTCATCATTTTGGACCATGGGCTATAGCCCATATCGTACGGCATACTATAGCGCCGCCGTTTTTCATCATTTTTGAAGATTTAAAAAAAATGACGAAATGACAAAAACGATGGGCTATAGCCCATATCGTACGGCATACTATAGCGCGCCGTTTTTCATCATTTTTCAAGATTTGAAAAAAATGACGAAATGACAAAAACGAAAGGTTATAGCCCATGTTTTTTGAAATTTTGAAAAAAAAAGTTAGCCTCGTTTCTCATCATTTTGGACCATGGGCTATAGCCCATATCGTACGGCATACTATAGCGCGCCGTTTTTCATCATTTTTGAAGATTTAAAAAAAATGACGAAATGACAAAAACGATGGGTTATAGCCCATGTTTTTTTAATTTAAAAAAAAAAAGTTAGCCTCGTTTCTCATCATTTTGGACCATGGGCTATAGCCCATATCGTACGGCATACTATAGCGCGCCGTTTTTCATCATTTTTTAAGATTTAAAAAAAATGACGAAATGTCAAAAACGATTAGTTATAGCCCATGTTTTTTTAATTTAAAAAAAAAAAAGTTAGCCTCGTTTCTCATCATTTTGGACCATGGGCTATAGCCCATATCGTACGGCATACTATAGCGCGCCGTTTTTCATCATTTTTGAAGATTTGAAAAAAATGACGAAATGACAAAAACGAAAGGTTTAGCCCATGTTTTTTGAAATTTTGAAAAAAAAAGTTAGCCTCGTTTCTCATCATTTTGGACCATGGGCTATAGCCCATATCGTACGGCATACTATAGCGCGCCGTTTTTCATCATTTTTGAAGATTTGAAAAAAATGACGAAATGACAAAAACGATGGGTTATGGCCCATGTTTTTTGAAATTTAGAAAAAAAAAGTTAGCCTCGTTTCTCATCATTTTGGACCATGGGCTATAGCCCATATCGTACGGCATACTATAGCGCGCCGTTTTTCATCATTTTTGAAGATTTGAAAAAAATGACGAAATGACAAAAACGAAAGGTTATAGCCCATGTTTTTTGAAATTTTGAAAAAAAAAGTTAGCCTCGTTTCTCATCATTTTGGACCATGGGCTATAGCCCATATCGTACGGCATACTATAGCGCGCCGTTTTTCATCATTTTTGAAGATTTGAAAAAAATGACGAAATGACAAAAACGAAAGGTTATAGCCCATGTTTTTTGAAATTTTGAAAAAAAAAGTTAGCCTCGTTTCTCATCATTTTGGACCATGGGCTATAGCCCATATCGTACGGCATACTATAGCGCGCCGTTTTTCATCATTTTTGAAGATTTGAAAAAAATGACGAAATGACAAAAACGAAAGGTTATAGCCCATGTTTTTTGAAATTTTGAAAAAAAAAGTTAGCCTCGTTTCTCATCATTTTGGACCATGGGCTATAGCCCATATCGTACGGCATACTATAGCGCGCCGTTTTTCATCATTTTTGAAGATTTGAAAAAAATGACGAAATGACAAAAACGAAAGGTTATAGCCCATGTTTTTTTAAATTTTGAAAAAAAAAGTTAGCCTCGTTTCTCATCATTTTGGACCATGGGCTATAGCCCATATCGTACGGCATACTATAGCGCGCCGTTTTTCATCATTTTTGAAGATTTAAAAAAAATGACGAAATGACAAAAACGAAAGGTTATAGCCCATGTTTTTTGAAATTTTGAAAAAAAAAGTTAGCCTCGTTTCTCATCATTTTGGACCATGGGCTATAGCCCATATCGTACGGCATACTATAGCGCGCCGTTTTTCATCATTTTTGAAGATTTGAAAAAAATGACGAAATGACAAAAACGATGGGTTATAGCCCATGTTTTTTGAATTAAAAAAAAAAAAGTTAGCCTCGTTTCTCATCATTTTGGACCATGGGCTATAGCCCATATCGTACGGCATACTATAGCGCGCCGTTTTTCATCATTTTTGAAGATTTGAAAAAAATGACGAAATGACAAAAACGAAAGGTTATAGCCCATGTTTTTTGAAATTTTGAAAAAAAAAGTTAGCCTCGTTTCTCATCATTTTGGACCATGGGCTACAGCCCATATCGTACGGCATACTATAGCGCGCCGTTTTTCATCATTTTTGAAGATTTGAAAAAAATGACGAAATGACAAAAACGATGGGTTATAGCCCATGTTTTTTGAAATTTAGAAAAAAAAAGTTAGCCTCGTTTCTCATCATTTTGGACCATGGGCTATAGCCCATATCGTACGGCATACTATAGCGGCCGTTTTTCATCATTTTTGAAGATTTGAAAAAAATGACGAAATGACAAAAACGAAAGGTTATAGCCCATGTTTTTTGAAATTTTGAAAAAAAAAGTTAGCCTCGTTTCTCATCATTTTGGACCATGGGCTATAGCCCATATCGTATGGCATACTATAGCGCGCCGTTTTTCATCATTTTTGAAGATTTGAAAAAAATGACGAAATGACAAAAACGAAAGGTTATAGCCCATGTTTTTTAAATTTTGAAAAAAAAAGTTAGCCTCGTTTCTCATCATTTTGGACCATGGGCTATAGCCCATATCGTACGGCATACTATAGCGCGCCGTTTTTCATCATTTTTGAAGATTTAAAAAAAATGACGAAATGACAAAAACGATGGGTTATAGCCCATGTTTTTTGAATTTAAAAAAAAAAAGTTAGCCTCGTTTCTCATCATTTTGGACCATGGGCTATAGCCCATATCGTACGGCATACTATAGCGCGCCTTTTTTCATCATTTTTGAAGATTTGAAAAAAATGACGAAATGACAAAAACGAAAGGTTATAGCCCATGTTTTTTGAAATTTTGAAAAAAAAAGTTAGCCTCGTTTCTCATCATTTTGGACCATGGGCTATAGCCCATATCGTACGGCATACTATAGCGCGCCGTTTTTCATCATTTTTGAAGATTTGAAAAAAATGACGAAATGACAAAAACGAAAGGTTATAGCCCATGTTTTTTGAAATTTTGAAAAAAAAAGTTAGCCTCGTTTCTCATCATTTTGGACCATGGGCTATAGCCCATATCGTACGGCATACTATAGCGCGCCGTTTTTCATCATTTTTGAAGATTTGAAAAAAATGACGAAATGACAAAAACGAAAGGTTATAGCCCATGTTTTTTGAAATTTTGAAAAAAAAAGTTAGCCTCGTTTCTCATCATTTTGGACCATGGGCTATAGCCCATATCGTACGGCATACTATAGCGCGCCGTTTTTCATCATTTTTGAAGATTTGAAAAAAATGACGAAATGACAAAAACGAAAGGTTATAGCCCATGTTTTTTGAAATTTTGAAAAAAAAAGTTAGCCTCGGTTCTCATCATTTTGGACCATGGGCTATAGCCCATATCGTACGGCATACTATAGCGCGCCGTTTTTCTTCATTTTTGAAGATTTGAAAAAAATGACGAAATGACAAAAACGAAAGGTTATAGCCCATGTTTTTTTAAATTTTGAAAAAAAAAGTTAGCCTCGTTTCTCATCATTTTGGACCATGGGCTATAGCCCATATCGTACGGCATACTATAGCGCGCCGTTTTTCATCATTTTTGAAGATTTAAAAAAATGACGAAATGACAAAAACGAAAGGTTATAGCCCATGTTTTTTGAAATTTTGAAAAAAAAAGTTAGCCTCGTTTCTCATCATTTTGGACCATGGGCTATAGCCCATATCGTACGGCATACTATAGCGCGCCGTTTTTCATCATTTTTGAAGATTTGAAAAAAATGACGAAATGACAAAAACGAAAGGTTATAGCCCATGTTTTTTTAAATTTTGAAAAAAAAAGTTAGCCTCGTTTCTCATCATTTTGGACCATGGGCTATAGCCCATATCGTACGGCATACTATAGCGCGCCGTTTTTCATCATTTTTGAAGATTTGAAAAAAATGACGAAATGACAAAAACGAAAGGTTATAGCCCATGTTTTTTTTAATTTTGAAAAAAAAAGTTAGCCTCGTTTCTCATCATTTTGGACCATGGGCTATAGCCCATATCGTACGGCATACTATAGCGCGCCGTTTTTCATCATTTTTGAAGATTTGAAAAAAATGACGAAATGACAAAAACGAAAGGTTATAGCCCATGTTTTTTTAAATTTTGAAAAAAAAAGTTAGCCTCGTTTCTCATCATTTTGGACCATGGGCTATAGCCCATATCGTACGGCATACTATAGCGCGCCGTTTTTCATCATTTTTGAAGATTTAAAAAAAATGACGAAATGACAAAAACGATGGGCTATAGCCCATATCGTACGGCATACTATAGCGCGCCGTTTTTCATCATTTTTCAAGATTTGAAAAAAATGACGAAATGACAAAAACGAAAGGTTATAGCCCATGTTTTTTGAAATTTTGAAAAAAAAAGTTAGCCTCGTTTCTCATCATTTTGGACCATGGGCTATAGCCCATATCGTACGGCATACTATAGCGCGCCGTTTTTCATCATTTTTGAAGATTTAAAAAAAATGACGAAATGACAAAAACGATGGGTTATAGCCCATGTTTTTTGAATTTAAAAAAAAAAAAGTTAGCCTCGTTTCTCATCATTTTGGACCATGGGCTATAGCCCATATCGTACGGCATACTATAGCGCGCCGTTTTTCATCATTTTTTAAGATTTAAAAAAAATGACGAAATGACAAAAACGATTAGTTATAGCCCATGTTTTTTTAATTTAAAAAAAAAAAAGTTAGCCTCGTTTCTCATCATTTTGGACCATGGGCTATAGCCCATATCGTACGGCATACTATAGCGCGCCGTTTTTCATCATTTTTGAAGATTTGAAAAAAATGACGAAATGACAAAAACGAAAGGTTATAGCCCATGTTTTTTGAAATTTTGAAAAAAAAAGTTAGCCTCGTTTCTCATCATTTTGGACCATGGGCTATAGCCCATATCGTACGGCATACTATAGCGCGCCGTTTTTCATCATTTTTGAAGATTTGAAAAAAATGACGAAATGACAAAAACGATGGGTTATAGCCCATGTTTTTTGAAATTTAGAAAAAAAAAGTTAGCCTCGTTTCTCATCATTTTGGACCATGGGCTATAGCCCATATCGTACGGCATACTATAGCGCGCCGTTTTTCATCATTTTTGAAGATTTGAAAAAAATGACGAAATGACAAAAACGAAAGGTTATAGCCCATGTTTTTTGAAATTTTGAAAAAAAAAGTTAGCCTCGTTTCTCATCATTTTGGACCATGGGCTATAGCCCATATCGTACGGCATACTATAGCGCGCCGTTTTTCATCATTTTTGAAGATTTGAAAAAAATGACGAAATGACAAAAACGAAAGGTTATAGCCCATGTTTTTTGAAATTTTGAAAAAAAAAGTTAGCCTCGTTTCTCATCATTTTGGACCATGGGCTATAGCCCATATCGTACGGCATACTATAGCGCGCCGTTTTTCATCATTTTTGAAGATTTGAAAAAAATGACGAAATGACAAAAACGAAAGGTTATAGCCCATGTTTTTTGAAATTTTGAAAAAAAAAGTTAGCCTCGTTTCTCATCATTTTGGACCATGGGCTATAGCCCATATCGTACGGCATACTATAGCGCGCCGTTTTTCATCATTTTTGAAGATTTGAAAAAAATGACGAAATGACAAAAACGAAAGGTTATAGCCCATGTTTTTTTAAATTTTGAAAAAAAAAGTTAGCCTCGTTTCTCATCATTTTGGACAATGGGCTATAGCCCATATCGTACGGCATACTATAGCGCGCCGTTTTTCATCATTTTTGAAGATTTAAAAAAAATGACGAAATGACAAAAACGAAAGGTTATAGCCCATGTTTTTTGAAATTTTGAAAAAAAAAGTTAGCCTCGTTTCTCATCATTTTGGACCATGGGCTATAGCCCATATCGTACGGCATACTATAGCGCGCCGTTTTTCATCATTTTTGAAGATTTAAAAAAAATGACGAAATGACAAAAACGATGGGTTATAGCCCATGTTTTTTGAATTAAAAAAAAAAAAAGTTAGCCTCGTTTCTCATCATTTTGGACCATGGGCTATAGCCCATATCGTACGGCATACTATAGCGCGCCGTTTTTCATCATTTTTGAAGATTTGAAAAAAATGACGAAATGACAAAAACGAAAGGTTATAGCCCATGTTTTTTGAAATTTTGAAAAAAAAAGTTAGCCTCGTTTCTCATCATTTTGGACCATGGGCTACAGCCCATATCGTACGGCATACTATAGCGCGCCGTTTTTCATCATTTTTGAAGATTTGAAAAAAATGACGAAATGACAAAAACGATGGGTTATAGCCCATGTTTTTTGAAATTTAGAAAAAAAAAGTTAGCCTCGTTTCTCATCATTTTGGACCATGGGCTATAGCCCATATCGTACGGCATACTATAGCGGCCGTTTTTCATCATTTTTGAAGATTTGAAAAAAATGACGAAATGACAAAAACGAAAGGTTATAGCCCATGTTTTTTGAAATTTTGAAAAAAAAAGTTAGCCTCGTTTCTCATCATTTTGGACCATGGGCTATAGCCCATATCATACGGCATACTATAGCGCGCCGTTTTTCATCATTTTTGAAGATTTGAAAAAAATGACGAAATGACAAAAACGAAAGGTTATAGCCCATGTTTTTTTAAATTTTGAAAAAAAAAGTTAGCCTCGTTTCTCATCATTTTGGACCATGGGCTATAGCCCATATCGTACGGCATACTATAGCGCGCCGTTTTTCATCATTTTTGAAGATTTAAAAAAAATGACGAAATGACAAAAACGATGGGTTATAGCCCATGTTTTTTTAATTTAAAAAAAAAAAAGTTAGCCTCGTTTCTCATCATTTTGGACCATGGGCTATAGCCCATATCGTACGGCATACTATAGCGCGCCTTTTTTCATCATTTTTGAAGATTTGAAAAAAATGACGAAATGACAAAAACGAAAGGTTATAGCCCATGTTTTTTGAAATTTTGAAAAAAAAAGTTAGCCTCGTTTCTCATCATTTTGGACCATGGGCTATAGCCCATATCGTACGGCATACTATAGCGCGCCGTTTTTCATCATTTTTGAAGATTTGAAAAAAATGACGAAATGACAAAAACGAAAGGTTATAGCCCATGTTTTTTGAAATTTTGAAAAAAAAAGTTAGCCTCGTTTCTCATCATTTTGGACCATGGGCTATAGCCCATATCGTACGGCATACTATAGCGCGCCGTTTTTCATCATTTTTGAAGATTTGAAAAAAATGACGAAATGACAAAAACGAAAGGTTATAGCCCATGTTTTTTTAAATTTTGAAAAAAAAAGTTAGCCTCGTTTCTCATCATTTTGGACCATGGGCTATAGCCCATATCGTACGGCATACTATAGCGCGCCGTTTTTCATCATTTTTGAAGATTTGAAAAAAATGACGAAATGACAAAAACGAAAGGTTATAGCCCATGTTTTTTTAAATTTTGAAAAAAAAAGTTAGCCTCGTTTCTCATCATTTTGGACCATGGGCTATAGCCCATATCGTACGGCATACTATAGCGCGCCGTTTTTCATCATTTTTGAAGATTTAAAAAAAATGACGAAATGACAAAAACGAAAGGTTATAGCCCATGTTTTTTGAAATTTTGAAAAAAAAAAAGTTAGCCTCGTTTCTCATCATTTTGGACCATGGGCTATAGCCCATATCGTACGGCATACTATAGCGCGCCGTTTTTCATCATTTTTGAAGATTTAAAAAAAATGACGAAATGACAAAAACGATGGGTTATAGCCCATGTTTTTTTAATTTAAAAAAAAAAAAAGTTAGCCTCGTTTCTCATCATTTTGGACCATGGGCTATAGCCCATATCGTACGGCATACTATAGCGCGCCGTTTTTCATCATTTTTGAAGATTTGAAAAAAATGACGAAATGACAAAAACGAAAGGTTATAGCCCATGTTTTTTGAAATTTTGAAAAAAAAAGTTAGCCTCGTTTCTCATCATTTTGGACCATGGGCTATAGCCCATATCGTACGGCATACTATAGCGCGCCGTTTTTCATCATTTTTGAAGATTTAAAAAAAATGACGAAATGACAAAAACGATGGGCTATAGCCCATATCGTACGGCATACTATAGCGCGCCGTTTTTCATCATTTTTGAAGATTTGAAAAAAATGACGAAATGACAAAAACGAAAGGTTATAGCCCATGTTTTTTTAAATTTTGAAAAAAAAAGTTAGCCTCGTTTCTCATCATTTTGGACCATGGGCTATAGCCCATATCGTACGGCATACTATAGCGCGCCGTTTTTCATCATTTTTGAAGATTTAAAAAAAATGACGAAATGACAAAAACGATGGGTTATAGCCCATGTTTTTTGAATTAAAAAAAAAAAAAGTTAGCCTCGTTTCTCATCATTTTGGACCATGGGCTATAGCCCATATCGTACGGCATACTATAGCGCGCCTTTTTTCATCATTTTTGAAGATTTGAAAAAAATGACGAAATGACAAAAACGAAAGGTTATAGCCCATGTTTTTTGAAATTTTGAAAAAAAAAGTTAGCCTCGTTTCTCATCATTTTGGACCATGGGCTATAGCCCATATCGTACGGCATACTATAGCGCGCCGTTTTTCATCATTTTTGAAGATTTGAAAAAAATGACGAAATGACAAAAACGAAAGGTTATAGCCCATGTTTTTTTTAATTTTGAAAAAAAAAGTTAGCCTCGTTTCTCATCATTTTGGACCATGGGCTATAGCCCATATCGTACGGCATACTATAGCGCGCCGTTTTTCATCATTTTTGAAGATTTGAAAAAAATGACGAAATGACAAAAACGAAAGGTTATAGCCCATGTTTTTTTAAATTTTGAAAAAAAAAGTTAGTCTCGTTTCCCATCATTTTGGACCATGGGCTATAGCCCATATCGTACGGCATACTATAGCGCGCCGTTTTTCATCATTTTTGAAGATTTGAAAAAAATGACGAAATGACAAAAACGAAAGGTTATAGCCCATGTTTTTTTAAATTTTGAAAAAAAAAGTTAGCCTCGTTTCTCATCATTTTGGACCATGGGCTATAGCCCATATCGTACGGCATACTATAGCGCGCCGTTTTTCATCATTTTTGAAGATTTAAAAAAAATGACGAAATGACAAAAACGAAAGGTTATAGCCCATGTTTTTTGAAATTTTGAAAAAAAAAAGTTAGCCTCGTTTCTCATCATTTTGGACCATGGGCTATAGCCCATATCGTACGGCATACTATAGCGCGCCGTTTTTCATCATTTTTGAAGATTTAAAAAAAATGACGAAATGACAAAAACGATGGGTTATAGCCCATGTTTTTTGAATTTAAAAAAAAAAAGTTAGCCTCGTTTCTCATCATTTTGGACCATGGGCTATAGCCCATATCGTACGGCATACTATAGCGCGCCGTTTTTCATCATTTTTGAAGATTTGAAAAAAATGACGAAATGACAAAAACGAAAGGTTATAGCCCATGTTTTTTGAAATTTTGAAAAAAAAAGTTAGCCTCGTTTCTCATCATTTTGGACCATGGGCTATAGCCCATATCGTACGGCATACTATAGCGCGCCGTTTTTCATCATTTTTGAAGATTTAAAAAAAATGACGAAATGACAAAAACGATGGGCTATAGCCCATATCGTACGGCATACTATAGCGCGCCGTTTTTCATCATTTTTGAAGATTTGAAAAAAATGACGAAATGACAAAAACGAAAGGTTATAGCCCATGTTTTTTGAAATTTTGAAAAAAAAAGTTAGCCTCGTTTCTCATCATTTTGGACCATGGGCTATAGCCCATATCGTACGGCATACTATAGCGCGCCGTTTTTCATCATTTTTGAAGATTTAAAAAAAATGACGAAATGACAAAAACGATGGGTTATAGCCCATGTTTTTTGAATTTAAAAAAAAAAAAGTTAGCCTCGTTTCTCATCATTTTGGACCATGGGCTATAGCCCATATCGTACGGCATACTATAGCGCGCCGTTTTTCATCATTTTTGAAGATTTGAAAAAAATGACGAAATGACAAAAACGAAAGGTTATAGCCCATGTTTTTTGAAATTTTGAAAAAAAAAGTTAGCCTCGTTTCTCATCATTTTGGACCATGGGCTATAGCCCATATCGTACGGCATACTATAGCGCGCCGTTTTTCTACATTTTTGAAGATTTGAAAAAAATGACGAAATGACAAAAACGATGGGTTATAGCCCATGTTTTTTGAAAATTAAAAAAAAAAAGTTAGCCTCGTTTCTCATCATTTTGGACCATGGGCTATAGCCCATATCGTACGGCATACTATAGCGCGCCGTTTTTCATCATTTTTGAAGATTTGAAAAAAATGACGAAATGACAAAAACGAAAGGTTATAGCCCATGTTTTTTGAAATTTTGAAAAAAAAAGTTAGCCTCGTTTCTCATCATTTTGGACCATGGGCTATAGCCCATATCGTACGGCATACTATAGCGCGCCGTTTTTCATCATTTTTGAAGATTTGAAAAAAATGACGAAATGACAAAAACGATGGGTTATAGCCCATGTTTTTTGAAATTTAGAAAAAAAAAGTTAGCCTCGTTTCTCATCATTTTGGACCATGGGCTATAGCCCATATCGTACGGCATACTATAGCGCGCCGTTTTTCATCATTTTTGAAGATTTGAAAAAAATGACGAAATGACAAAAACGAAAGGTTATAGCCCATGTTTTTTGAAATTTTGAAAAAAAAAGTTAGCCTCGTTTCTCATCATTTTGGACCATGGGCTATAGCCCATATCGTACGGCATACTATAGCGCGCCGTTTTTCATCATTTTTGAAGATTTGAAAAAAATGACGAAATGACAAAAACGAAAGGTTATAGCCCATGTTTTTTGAAATTTTGAAAAAAAAAAGTTAGCCTCGTTTCTCATCATTTTGGACCATGGGCTATAGCCCATATCGTACGGCATACTATAGCGCGCCGTTTTTCATCATTTTTGAAGATTTGAAAAAAATTACGAAATGACAAAAACGAAAGGTTATAGCCCATGTTTTTTGAAATTTTGAAAAAAAAAGTTAGCCTCGTTTCTCATCATTTTGGACCATGGGCTATAGCCCATATCGTACGGCATACTATAGCGCGCCGTTTTTCATCATTTTTGAAGATTTGAAAAAAATGACGAAAGGTTATAGCCCATGTTTTTTGAAATTTTGAAAAAAAAAGTTAGCCTCGTTTCTCATCATTTTGGACCATGGGCTATAGCCCATATCGTACGGCATACTATAGCGCGCCGTTTTTCTACATTTTTGAAGATTTGAAAAAAATGACGAAATGACAAAAACGATGGGTTATAGCCCATGTTTTTTGAAAATTAAAAAAAAAAAGTTAGCCTCGTTTCTCATCATTTTGGACCATGGGCTATAGCCCATATCGTACGGCATACTATAGCGCGCCATTTTCATCATTTTTGAAGATTTGAAAAAAATGACGAAATGACAAAAACGAAAGGTTATAGCCCATGTTTTTTGAAATTTTGAAAAAAAAAGTTAGCCTCGTTTCTCATCATTTTGGACCATGGGCTATAGCCCATATCGTACGGCATACTATTGCGCGCCGTTTTTCATAATTTTTGAAGATTTGAAAAAAATGACGAAATGACAAAAACGATGGGTTATAGCCCATGTTTTTTGAAATTTAGAAAAAAAAAGTTAGCCTCGTTTCTCATCATTTTGGACCATGGGCTATAGCCCATATCGTACGGCATACTATAGCGCGCCGTTTTTCATCATTTTTGAAGATTTAAAAAAAATGACGAAATGACAAAAACGAAAGGTTATAGCCCATGTTTTTTGAAATTTTGAAAAAAAAAAGTTAGCCTCGTTTCTCATCATTTTGGACCATGGGCTATAGCCCATATCGTACGGCATACTATAGCGCGCCGTTTTTCATCATTTTTGAAGATTTAAAAAAAATGACGAAATGACAAAAACGATGGGTTATAGCCCATGTTTTTTGAATTTAAAAAAAAAAAAGTTAGCCTCGTTTCTCATCATTTTGGACCATGGGCTATAGCCCATATCGTACGGCATACTATAGCGCGCCGTTTTTCATCATTTTTGAAGATTTGAAAAAAATGACGAAATGACAAAAACGAAAGGTTATAGCCCATGTTTTTTGAAATTTTGAAAAAAAAAGTTAGCCTCGTTTCTCATCATTTTGGACCATGGGCTATAGCCCATATCGTACGGCATACTATAGCGCGCCGTTTTTCATCATTTTTGAAGATTTAAAAAAAATGACGAAATGACAAAAACGATGGGCTATAGCCCATATCGTACGGCATACTATAGCGCGCCGTTTTTCATCATTTTTGAAGATTTGAAAAAAATGACGAAATGACAAAAACGAAAGGTTATAGCCCATGTTTTTTGAAATTTTGAAAAAAAAAGTTAGCCTCGTTTCTCATCATTTTGGACCATGGGCTATAGCCCATATCGTACGGCATACTATAGCGCGCCGTTTTTCATCATTTTTGAAGATTTAAAAAAAATGACGAAATGACAAAAACGATGGGTTATAGCCCATGTTTTTTGAATTTAAAAAAAAAAAAGTTAGCCTCGTTTCTCATCATTTTGGACCATGGGCTATAGCCCATATCGTACGGCATACTATAGCGCGCCGTTTTTCATCATTTTTGAAGATTTGAAAAAAATGACGAAATGACAAAAACGAAAGGTTATAGCCCATGTTTTTTGAAATTTTGAAAAAAAAAGTTAGCCTCGTTTCTCATCATTTTGGACCATGGGCTATAGCCCATATCGTACGGCATACTATAGCGCGCCGTTTTTCTACATTTTTGAAGATTTGAAAAAAATGACGAAATGACAAAAACGATGGGTTATAGCCCATGTTTTTTGAAAATTAAAAAAAAAAAGTTAGCCTCGTTTCTCATCATTTTGGACCATGGGCTATAGCCCATATCGTACGGCATACTATAGCGCGCCGTTTTTCATCATTTTTGAAGATTTGAAAAAAATGACGAAATGACAAAAACGAAAGGTTATAGCCCATGTTTTTTGAAATTTTGAAAAAAAAAGTTAGCCTCGTTTCTCATCATTTTGGACCATGGGCTATAGCCCATATCGTACGGCATACTATAGCGCGCCGTTTTTCATCATTTTTGAAGATTTGAAAAAAATGACGAAATGACAAAAACGATGGGTTATAGCCCATGTTTTTTGAAATTTAGAAAAAAAAAGTTAGCCTCGTTTCTCATCATTTTGGACCATGGGCTATAGCCCATATCGTACGGCATACTATAGCGCGCCGTTTTTCATCATTTTTGAAGATTTGAAAAAAATGACGAAATGACAAAAACGAAAGGTTATAGCCCATGTTTTTTGAAATTTTGAAAAAAAAAGTTAGCCTCGTTTCTCATCATTTTGGACCATGGGCTATAGCCCATATCGTACGGCATACTATAGCGCGCCGTTTTTCATCATTTTTGAAGATTTGAAAAAAATGACGAAATGACAAAAACGAAAGGTTATAGCCCATGTTTTTTGAAATTTTGAAAAAAAAAAGTTAGCCTCGTTTCTCATCATTTTGGACCATGGGCTATAGCCCATATCGTACGGCATACTATAGCGCGCCGTTTTTCATCATTTTTGAAGATTTGAAAAAAATTACGAAATGACAAAAACGAAAGGTTATAGCCCATGTTTTTTGAAATTTTGAAAAAAAAAGTTAGCCTCGTTTCTCATCATTTTGGACCATGGGCTATAGCCCATATCGTACGGCATACTATAGCGCGCCGTTTTTCATCATTTTTGAAGATTTGAAAAAAATGACGAAAGGTTATAGCCCATGTTTTTTGAAATTTTGAAAAAAAAAGTTAGCCTCGTTTCTCATCATTTTGGACCATGGGCTATAGCCCATATCGTACGGCATACTATAGCGCGCCGTTTTTCTACATTTTTGAAGATTTGAAAAAAATGACGAAATGACAAAAACGATGGGTTATAGCCCATGTTTTTTGAAAATTAAAAAAAAAAAGTTAGCCTCGTTTCTCATCATTTTGGACCATGGGCTATAGCCCATATCGTACGGCATACTATAGCGCGCCATTTTCATCATTTTTGAAGATTTGAAAAAAATGACGAAATGACAAAAACGAAAGGTTATAGCCCATGTTTTTTGAAATTTTGAAAAAAAAAGTTAGCCTCGTTTCTCATCATTTTGGACCATGGGCTATAGCCCATATCGTACGGCATACTATAGCGCGCCGTTTTTCATAATTTTTGAAGATTTGAAAAAAATGACGAAATGACAAAAACGATGGGTTATAGCCCATGTTTTTTGAAATTTAGAAAAAAAAAGTTAGCCTCGTTTCTCATCATTTTGGACCATGGGCTATAGCCCATATCGTACGGCATACTATAGCGCGCCGTTTTTCATCATTTTTGAAGATTTGAAAAAAATGACGAAATGACAAAAACGAAAGGTTATAGCCCATGTTTTTTGAAATTTTGAAAAAAAAAGTTAGCCTCGTTTCTCATCATTTTGGACCATGGGCTATAGCCCATATCGTACGGCATACTATAGCGCGCCGTTTTTCATCATTTTTGAAGATTTGAAAAAAATGACGAAATGACAAAAACGAAAGGTTATAGCCCATGTTTTTTGAAATTTTGAAAAAAAAAGTTAGCCTCGTTTCTCATCATTTTGGACCATGGGCTATAGCCCATATCGTACGGCATACTATAGCGCGCCGTTTTTCATCATTTTTGAAGATTTGAAAAAAATGACGAAATGACAAAAACGAAAGGTTATAGCCCATGTTTTTTGAAATTTTGAAAAAAAAAGTTAGCCTCGTTTCTCATCATTTTGGACCATGGGCTATAGCCCATATCGTACGGCATACTATAGCGCGCCGTTTTTCATCATTTTTGAAGATTTGAAAAAAATGACGAAATGACAAAAACGAAAGGTTATAGCCCATGTTTTTTGAAATTTTGAAAAAAAAAGTTAGCCTCGTTTCTCATCATTTTGGACCATGGGCTATAGCCCATATCGTACGGCATACTATAGCGCGCCGTTTTTCATCATTTTTGAAGATTTGAAAAAAATGACGAAATGACAAAAACGAAAGGTTATAGCCCATGTTTTTTGAAATTTTGAAAAAAAAAGTTAGCCTCGTTTCTCATCATTTTGGACCATGGGCTATAGCCCATATCGTACGGCATACTATAGCGCGCCGTTTTTCATCATTTTTGAAGATTTGAAAAAAATGACGAAATGACAAAAACGAAAGGTTATAGCCCATGTTTTTTGAAATTTTGAAAAAAAAAGTTAGCCTCGTTTCTCATCATTTTGGACCATGGGCTATAGCCCATATCGTACGGCATACTATAGCGCGCCGTTTTTCATCATTTTTGAAGATTTGAAAAAAATGACGAAATGACAAAAACGAAAGGTTATAGCCCATGTTTTTTGAAATTTTGAAAAAAAAAGTTAGCCTCGTTTCTCATCATTTTGGACCATGGGCTATAGCCCATATCGTACGGCATACTATAGCGCGCCGTTTTTCATCATTTTTGAAGATTTGAAAAAAATTACGAAATGACAAAAACGAAAGGTTATAGCCCATGTTTTTTGAATTAAAAAAAAAAAAAGTTAGCCTCGTTTCTCATCATTTTGGACCATGGGCTATAGCCCATATCGTACGGCATACTATAGCGCGCCGTTTTTCATCATTTTTGAAGATTTGAAAAAAATGACGAAATGAAAAAAACGAAAGGTTATAGCCCATGTTTTTTGAAATTTTGAAAAAAAAAGTTAGCCTCGTTTCTCATCATTTTGGACCATGGGCTATAGCCCATATCGTACGGCATACTATAGCGCGCCGTTTTTCATCATTTTTGAAGATTTGAAAAAAATGACGAAATGACAAAAACGAAAGGTTATAGCCCATGTTTTTTGAAATTTTGAAAAAAAAAGTTAGCCTCGTTTCTCATCATTTTGGACCATGGGCTATAGCCCATATCGTACGGCATACTATAGCGCGCCGTTTTTCATCATTTTTGAAGATTTAAAAAAAATGACGAAATGACAAAAACGATGGGTTATAGCCCATGTTTTTTGAATTAAAAAAAAAAAAAGTTAGCCTCGTTTCTCATCATTTTGGACCATGGGCTATAGCCCATATCGTACGGCATACTATAGCGCGCCGTTTTTCATCATTTTTGAAGATTTGAAAAAAATGACGAAATGACAAAAACGAAAGGTTATAGCCCATGTTTTTTGAAATTTTGAAAAAAAAAGTTAGCCTCGTTTCTCATCATTTTGGACCATGGGCTATAGCCCATATCGTACGGCATACTATAGCGCGCCGTTTTTCTACATTTTTGAAGATTTGAAAAAAATGACGAAATGACAAAAACGAAAGGTTATAGCCCATGTTTTTATAAATTTTGAAAAAAAAAGTTAGCCTCGTTTCTCATCATTTTGGACCATGGGCTATAGCCCATATCGTACGGCATACTATAGCGCGCCGTTTTTCATCATTTTTGAAGATTTGAAAAAAATGACGAAATGACAAAAACGAAAGGTTATAGCCCATGTTTTTATAAATTTTGAAAAAAAAAGTTAGCCTCGTTTCTCATCATTTTGGACCATGGGCTATAGCCCATATCGTACGGCATACTATAGCGCGCCGTTTTTCATCATTTTTGAAGATTTGAAAAAAATGACGAAATGACAAAAACGAAAGGTTATAGCCCATGTTTTTTGAAATTTTGAAAAAAAAAGTTAGCCTCGTTTCTCATCATTTTGGACCATGGGCTATAGCCCATATCGTACGGCATACTATAGCGCGCCGTTTTTCATCATTTTTGAAGATTTGAAAAAAATGACGAAATGACAAAAACGAAAGGTTATAGCCCATGTTTTTTGAAATTTTGAAAAAAAAAGTTAGCCTCGTTTCTCATCATTTTGGACCATGGGCTATAGCCCATATCGTACGGCATACTATAGCGCGCCGTTTTTCATCATTTTTGAAGATTTGAAAAAAATGACGAAATGACAAAAACGAAAGGTTATAGCCCATGTTTTTTGAAATTTTGAAAAAAAAAGTTAGCCTCGTTTCTCATCATTTTGGACCATGGGCTATAGCCCATATCGTACGGCATACTATAGCGCGCCGTTTTTCATCATTTTTGAAGATTTGAAAAAAATTACGAAATGACAAAAACGAAAGGTTATAGCCCATGTTTTTTGAAATTTTGAAAAAAAAAGTTAGCCTCGTTTCTCATCATTTTGGACCATGGGCTATAGCCCATATCGTACGGCATACTATAGCGCGCCGTTTTTCATCATTTTTGAAGATTTGAAAAAAATGACGAAATGACAAAAACGAAAGGTTATAGCCCATGTTTTTATAAATTTTGAAAAAAAAAGTTAGCCTCGTTTCTCATCATTTTGGACCATGGGCTATAGCCCATATCGTACGGCATACTATAGCGCGCCGTTTTTCATCATTTTTGAAGATTTTTTAAAAATGATGAAATGACAAAAACGAAAGGTTATAGCCCATGTTTTTTGAAATTTTGAAAAAAAAAGTTAGCCTCGTTTCTCATCATTTTGGACCATGGGCTATAGCCCATATCGTACGGCATACTATAGCGCGCCGTTTTTCATCATTTTTGAAGATTTGAAAAAAATGACGAAATGACAAAAACGAAAGGTTATAGCCCATGTTTTTATAAATTTTGAAAAAAAAAGTTAGCCTCGTTTCTCATCATTTTGGACCATGGGCTATAGCCCATATCGTACGGCATACTATAGCGCGCCGTTTTTCATCATTTTTGAAGATTTGAAAAAAATGACGAAATGACAAAAACGAAAGGTTATAGCCCATGTTTTTTGAAATTTTGAAAAAAAAAGTTAGCCTCGTTTCTCATCATTTTGGACCATGGGCTATAGCCCATATCGTACGGCATACTATAGCGCGCCGTTTTTCATCATTTTTGAAGATTTGAAAAAAATGACGAAATGACAAAAACGAAAGGTTATAGCCCATGTTTTTTGAAATTTTGAAAAAAAAAGTTAGCCTCGTTTCTCATCATTTTGGACCATGGGCTATAGCCCATATCGTACGGCATACTATAGCGCGCCGTTTTTCATCATTTTTGAAGATTTGAAAAAAATGACGAAATGACAAAAACGAAAGGTTATAGCCCATGTTTTTTGAAATTTTGAAAAAAAAAGTTAGCCTCGTTTCTCATCATTTTGGACCATGGGCTATAGCCCATATCGTACGGCATACTATAGCGCGCCGTTTTTCATCATTTTTGAAGATTTGAAAAAAATTACGAAATGACAAAAACGAAAGGTTATAGCCCATGTTTTTTGAAATTTTGAAAAAAAAAGTTAGCCTCGTTTCTCATCATTTTGGACCATGGGCTATAGCCCATATCGTACGGCATACTATAGCGCGCCGTTTTTCATCATTTTTGAAGATTTGAAAAAAATGACGAAATGACAAAAACGAAAGGTTATAGCCCATGTTTTTATAAATTTTGAAAAAAAAAGTTAGCCTCGTTTCTCATCATTTTGGACCATGGGCTATAGCCCATATCGTACGGCATACTATAGCGCGCCGTTTTTCATCATTTTTGAAGATTTTTTAAAAATGATGAAATGACAAAAACGAAAGGTTATAGCCCATGTTTTTTGAAATTTTGAAAAAAAAAGTTAGCCTCGTTTCTCATCATTTTGGACCATGGGCTATAGCCCATATCGTACGGCATACTATAGCGCGCCGTTTTTCATCATTTTTGAAGATTTTAAAAAAATGACGAAATGACAAAAACGATGGGTTATAGCCCATGTTTTTTGAAAAAAAAAAAAAAAAAAGTTAGCCTCGTTTCTCATCATTTTGGACCATGGGCTATAGCCCATATCGTACGGCATACTATAGCGCGCCGTTTTTCATCATTTTTGAAGATTTGAAAAAAACGACGAAATGACAAAAACGAAAGGTTATAGCCCATGTTTTTTGAAATTTTGAAAAAAAAAGTTAGCCTCGTTTCTCATCATTTTGGACCATGGGCTATAGCCCATATCGTACGGCATACTATAGCGCGCCGTTTTTCATCATTTTTGAAGATTTAAAAAAAATGACGAAATGACAAAAACGAAAGGTTATAGCCCATGTTTTTTGAAATTTTGAAAAAAAAAGTTAGCCTCGTTTCTCATCATTTTGGACCATGGGCTATAGCCCATATCGTACGGCATACTATAGCGCGCCATTTTTCATCATTTTTGAAGATTTGAAAAAAATGACGAAATGACAAAAACGAAAGGTTATAGCCCATGTTTTTTGAAATTTTGAAAAAAAAAGTTAGCCTCGTTTCTCATCATTTTGGACCATGGGCTATAGCCCATATCGTACGGCATACTATAGCGCGCCGTTTTTCATAATTTTTGAAGATTTAAAAAAAATGACGAAATGACAAAAACGATGGGTTATAGCCCATGTTTTTTGAAATTAAAAAAAAAAAAGTTAGCCTCGTTTCTCATCATTTTGGACCATGGGCTATAGCCCATATCGTACGGCATACTATAGCGCGCCGTTTTTCATCATTTTTGAAGATTTGAAAAAAAATGACGAAATGACAAAAACGAAAGGTTATAGCCCATGTTTTTTTTAATTTTGAAAAAAAAAGTTAGCCTCGTTTCTCATCATTTTGGACCATGGGCTATAGCCCATATCGTACGGCATACTATAGCGCGCCGTTTTTCTACATTTTTGAAGATTTGAAAAAAATGACGAAATGACAAAAACGAAAGGTTATAGCCCATGTTTTTTGAAATTTTGAAAAAAAAAGTTAGCCTCGTTTCTCATCATTTTGGACCATGGGCTATAGCCCATATTGTACGGCATACTATAGCGCGCCGTTTTTCATCATTTTTGAAGATTTGAAAAAAATGACAAAATGACAAAAACGAAAGGTTATAGCCCATGTTTTTTGAAATTTTGGAAAAAAAAGTTAGCCTCGTTTCTCATCATTTTGGACCATGGGCTATAGCCCATATCGTACGGCATACTATAGCGCGCCGTTTTTCATCATTTTTGAAGATTTTTAAAAAATGACGAAATGACAAAAACGATGGGTTATAGCCCATGTTTTTTAATTTAAAAAAAAAAAAGTTAGCCTCGTTTCTCATCATTTTGGACCATGGGCTATAGCCCATATCGTACGGCATACTATAGCGCGCCGTTTTTCATCATTTTTGAAGATTTGAAAAAAATGACGAAATGACAAAAACGAAAGGTTATATCCCATGTTTTTTGAAAATTTAAAAAAAAAAGTTAGCCTCGTTTCTCATCATTTTGGACCATGGGCTATAGCCCATATCGTACGGCATACTATAGCGCGCCGTTTTTCATCATTTTTGAAGATTTGAAAAAAATGACGAAATGACAAAAACGAAAGGTTATAGCCCATGTTTTTTGAAATTTTGAAAAAAAAAGTTAGCCTCGTTTCTCATCATTTTGGACCATGGGCTATAGCCCATATCGTACGGCATACTATAGCGCGCCGTTTTTCATCATTTTTGAAGATTTGAAAAAAATGACGAAATGACAAAAACGATGGGTTATAGCCCATGTTTTTTGAAAATTAAAAAAAAAAAGTTAGCCTCGTTTCTCATCATTTTGGACCATGGGCTATAGCCCATATCGTATGGCATACTATAGCGCGCCGTTTTTCATCATTTTTGAAGATTTGAAAAAAATGACGAAATGACAAAAACGAAAGGTTATAGCCCATGTTTTTTGAAATTTTGAAAAAAAAAGTTAGCCTCGTTTCTCATCATTTTGGACCATGGGCTATAGCCCATATCGTACGGCATACTATAGCGCGCCGTTTTTCATCATTTTTGAAGATTTTAAAAAAATGACGAAATGACAAAAACGAAAGGTTATAGCCCATGTTTTTTGAAATTTTGAAAAAAAAAGTTAGCCTCGTTTCTCATCATTTTGGACCATGGGCTATAGCCCATATCGTACGGCATACTATAGCGCGCCGTTTTTCATCATTTTTGAAGATTTGAAAAAAATGACGAAATGACAAAAACGAAAGGTTATAGCCCATGTTTTTTGAAATTTTGAAAAAAAAAGTTAGCCTCGTTTCTCATCATTTTGGACCATGGGCTATAGCCCATATCGTACGGCATACTATAGCGCGCCGTTTTTCATCATTTTTGAAGATTTGAAAAAAATGACGAAATGACAAAAACGATGGGTTATAGCCCATGTTTTTTGAAAATTAAAAAAAAAAAGTTAGCCTCGTTTCTCATCATTTTGGACCATGGGCTATAGCCCATATCGTACGGCATACTATAGCGCGCCGTTTTTCATCATTTTTGAAGATTTGAAAAAAATGACGAAATGACAAAAACGAAAGGTTATAGCCCATGTTTTTTGAAATTTTGAAAAAAAAAGTTAGCCTCGTTTCTCATCATTTTGGACCATGGGCTATAGCCCATATCGTACGGCATACTATAGCGCGCCGTTTTTCATCATTTTTGAAGATTTGAAAAAAATGACGAAATGACAAAAACGAAAGGTTATAGCCCATGTTTTTTGAAATTTTGAAAAAAAAAGTTAGCCTCGTTTCTCATCATTTTGGACCATGGGCTATAGCCCATATCGTACGGCATACTATAGCGCGCCGTTTTTCATCATTTTTGAAGATTTGAAAAAAATGACGAAATGACAAAAACGAAAGGTTATAGCCCATGTTTTTATAAATTTTGAAAAAAAAAGTTAGCCTCGTTTCTCATCATTTTGGACCATGGGCTATAGCCCATATCGTACGGCATACTATAGCGCGCCGTTTTTCATCATTTTTGAAGATTTTTTTAAAATGATGAAATGACAAAAACGAAAGGTTATAGCCCATGTTTTTTGAAATTTTGAAAAAAAAAGTTAGCCTCGTTTCTCATCATTTTGGACCATGGGCTATAGCCCATATCGTACGGCATACTATAGCGCGCCGTTTTTCATCATTTTTGAAGATTTAAAAAAATTTACGAAATGACAAAAACGATGGGTTATAGCCCATGTTTTTTTAATTTAAAAAAAAAAAAGTTAGCCTTTTTTCTCATCATTTTGGACCATGGGCTATAGCCCATATCGTACGGCATACTATAGCGCGCCGTTTTTCATCATTTTTGAAGATTTGAAAAAAATGACGAAATGACAAAAACGAAAGGTTATAGCCCATGTTTTTTGAAATTTTGAAAAAAAAAGTTAGCCTCGTTTCTCATCATTTTGGACCATGGGCTATAGCCCATATCGTACGGCATACTATAGCGCGCCGTTTTTCATCATTTTTGAAGATTTGAAAAAAATTACGAAATGACAAAAACGAAAGGTTATAGCCCATGTTTTTTGAAATTTTGAAAAAAAAAGTTAGCCTCGTTTCTCATCATTTTGGACCATGGGCTATAGCCCATATCGTACGGCATACTATAGCGCGCCGTTTTTCATCATTTTTCATCATTTGAAAAAAATGACGAAATGACAAAAACGAAAGGTTATAGCCCATGTTTTTTGAAATTTTGAAAAAAAAAGTTAGCCTCGTTTCTCATCATTTTGGACCATGGGCTATAGCCCATATCGTACGGCATACTATAGCGCGCCGTTTTTCATCATTTTTGAAGATTTAAAAAAAATGACGAAATGACAAAAACGATGGGTTATAGCCCATGTTTTTTTAATTAAAAAAAAAAAAAATTAGCCTCGTTTCTCATCATTTTGGACCATGGGCTATAGCCCATATCGTACGGCATACTATAGCGCGCCGTTTTTCATCATTTTTGAAGATTTGAAAAAAATGACGAAATGACAAAAACGAAAGGTTATAGCCCATGTTTTTTGAAATTTTGAAAAAAGAAGTTAGCCTCGTTTCTCATCATTTTGGACCATGGGCTATAGCCCATATCGTACGGCATACTATAGCGCGCCGTTTTTCATCATTTTTGAAGATTTTAAAAAAATGACGAAATGACAAAAACGATGGGTTATAGCCCATGTTTTTTTAAATTAAAAAAAAAAAAGTTAGCCTCGTTTCTCATCATTTTGGACCATGGGCTATAGCCCATATCGTACGGCATACTATAGCGCGCCGTTTTTCGTCATTTTTGAAGATTTGAAAAAAACGACGAAATGACAAAAACGAAAGGTTATAGCCCATGTTTTTTGAAATTTTGAAAAAAAAAGTTAGCCTCGTTTCTCATCATTTTGGACCATGGGCTATAGCCCATATCGTACGGCATACTATAGCGCGCCGTTTTTCATCATTTTTGAAGATTTAAAAAAAATGACGAAATGACAAAAACGAAAGGTTATAGCCCATGTTTTTTGAAATTTTGAAAAAAAAAAGTTAGCCTCGTTTCTCATCATTTTGGACCATGGGCTATAGCCCATATCGTACGGCATACTATAGCGCGCCGTTTTTCATCATTTTTGAAGATTTGAAAAAAATGACGAAATGACAAAAACGATGGGTTATAGCCCATGTTTTTTTAAATTAAAAAAAAAAAAGTTAGCCTCGTTTCTCATCATTTTGGACCATGGGCTATAGCCCATATCGTACGGCATACTATAGCGCGCCGTTTTTCATCATTTTTGAAGATTTGAAAAAAAATGACGAAATGACAAAAACGAAAGGTTATAGCCCATGTTTTTTTAAATTTTGAAAAAAAAAGTTAGCCTCGTTTCTCATCATTTTGGACCATGGGCTATAGCCCATATCGTACGGAATACTATAGCGCACCGTTTTTCTACATTTTTGAAGATTTGAAAAAAATGACGAAATGACAAAAACGAAAGGTTATAGCCCATGTTTTTTGAAATTTTGAAAAAAAAAGTTAGCCTCGTTTCTCATCATTTTGGACCATGGGCTATAGCCCATATTGTACGGCATACTATAGCGCGCCGTTTTTCATCATTTTTGAAGATTTGAAAAAAATGACAAAATGACAAAAACGAAAGGTTATAGCCCATGTTTTTTGAAATTTTGAAAAAAAAAGTTAGCCTCGTTTCTCATCATTTTGGACCATGGGCTATAGCCCATATCGTACGGCATACTATAGCGCGCCGTTTTTCATCATTTTTGAAGATTTTTAAAAAATGACGAAATGACAAAAACGATGGGTTATAGCCCATGTTTTTTAATTTAAAAAAAAAAAAGTTAGCCTCGTTTCTCATCATTTTGGACCATGGGCTATAGCCCATATCGTACGGCATACTATAGCGCGCCGTTTTTCATCATTTTTGAAGATTTGAAAAAAATGACGAAATGACAAAAACGAAAGGTTATAGCCCATGTTTTTTGAAAATTTAAAAAAAAAAGTTAGCCTCGTTTCTCATCATTTTGGACCATGGGCTATAGCCCATATCGTACGGCATACTATAGCGCGCCGTTTTTCATCATTTTTGAAGATTTGAAAAAAATGACGAAATGACAAAAACGAAAGGTTATAGCCCATGTTTTTTGAAATTTTGAAAAAAAAGGTTAGCCTCGTTTCTCATCATTTTGGACCATGGGCTATAGCCCATATCGTACGGCATACTATAGCGCGCCGTTTTTCATCATTTTTGAAGATTTGAAAAAAATGACGAAATGACAAAAACGATGGGTTATAGCCCATGTTTTTTGAAAATTAAAAAAAAAAAGTTAGCCTCGTTTCTCATCATTTTGGACCATGGGCTATAGCCCATATCGTATGGCATACTATAGCGCGCCGTTTTTCATCATTTTTGAAGATTTGAAAAAAATGACGAAATGACAAAAACGAAAGGTTATAGCCCATGTTTTTTGAAATTTTGAAAAAAAAAGTTAGCCTCGTTTCTCATCATTTTGGACCATGGGCTATAGCCCATATCGTACGGCATACTATAGCGCGCCGTTTTTCATCATTTTTGAAGATTTTAAAAAAATGACGAAATGACAAAAACGAAAGGTTATAGCCCATGTTTTTTGAAATTTTGAAAAAAAAAGTTAGCCTCGTTTCTCATCATTTTGGACCATGGGCTATAGCCCATATCGTACGGCATACTATAGCGCGCCGTTTTTCATCATTTTTGAAGATTTGAAAAAAATGACGAAATGACAAAAACGAAAGGTTATAGCCCATGTTTTTTGAAATTTTGAAAAAAAAAGTTAGCCTCGTTTCTCATCATTTTGGACCATGGGCTATAGCCCATATCGTACGGCATACTATAGCGCGCCGTTTTTCATCATTTTTGAAGATTTGAAAAAAATGACGAAATGACAAAAACGATGGGTTATAGCCCATGTTTTTTGAAAATTAAAAAAAAAAAGTTAGCCTCGTTTCTCATCATTTTGGACCATGGGCTATAGCCCATATCGTACGGCATACTATAGCGCGCCGTTTTTCATCATTTTTGAAGATTTGAAAAAAATGACGAAATGACAAAAACGAAAGGTTATAGCCCATGTTTTTTGAAATTTTGAAAAAAAAAGTTAGCCTCGTTTCTCATCATTTTGGACCATGGGCTATAGCCCATATCGTACGGCATACTATAGCGCGCCGTTTTTCATCATTTTTGAAGATTTGAAAAAAATGACGAAATGACAAAAACGAAAGGTTATAGCCCATGTTTTTTGAAAAATTAAAAAAAAAAGTTAGCCTCGTTTCTCATCATTTTGGACCATGGGCTATAGCCCATATCGTACGGCATACTATAGCGCGCCGTTTTTCATCATTTTTGAAGATTTGAAAAAAATGACGAAATGACAAAAACGAAAGGTTATAGCCCATGTTTTTTGAAATTTTGAAAAAAAAAGTTAGCCTCGTTTCTCATCATTTTGGACCATGGGCTATAGCCCATATCGTACGGCATACTATAGCGCGCCGTTTTTCATCATTTTTGAAGATTTGAAAAAAATGACGAAATGACAAAAACGATGGGTTATAGCCCATGTTTTTTGAAAATTAAAAAAAAAAAGTTAGCCTCGTTTCTCATCATTTTGGACCATGGGCTCTATAGCCCATATCGTATGGCATACTATAGCGCGCCGTTTTTCATCATTTTTGAAGATTTGAAAAAAATGACGAAATGACAAAAACGAAAGGTTATAGCCCATGTTTTTTGAAATTTTGAAAAAAAAAGTTAGCCTCGTTTCTCATCATTTTGGATCATGGGCTATAGCCCATATCGTACGGCATACTATAGCGCGCCGTTTTTCATCATTTTTGAAGATTTTAAAAAAATGACGAAATGACAAAAACGAAAGGTTATAGCCCATTTTTTGGAAATTTTGAAAAAAAAAGTTAGCCTCGTTTCTCATCATTTTGGACCATGGGCTATAGCCCATATCGTACGGCATACTATAGCGCGCCGTTTTTCATCATTTTTGAAGATTTGAAAAAAATGACGAAATGACAAAAACGAAAGGTTATAGCCCATGTTTTTTGAAATTTTGAAAAAAAAAGTTAGCCTCGTTTCTCATCATTTTGGACCATGGGCTATAGCCCATATCGTACGGCATACTATAGCGCGCCGTTTTTCATCATTTTTGAAGATTTGAAAAAAATGACGAAATGACAAAAACGATGGGTTATAGCCCATGTTTTTTGAAAATTAAAAAAAAAAAGTTAGCCTCGTTTCTCATCATTTTGGACCATGGGCTATAGCCCATATCGTACGGCATACTATAGCGCGCCGTTTTTCATCATTTTTGAAGATTTAAAAAAAATGACGAAATGACAAAAACGATGGGTTATAGCCCATGTTTTTTGAAATTTAGAAAAAAAAAGTTAGCCTCGTTTCTCATCATTTTGGACCATGGGCTATAGCCCATATCGTACGGCATACTATAGCGCGCCGTTTTTCATCATTTTTGAAGATTTAAAAAAAATGACGAAATGACAAAAACGATGGGTTATAGCCCATGTTTTTTTAATTTAAAAAAAAAAAAGTTAGCCTCGTTTCTCATCATTTTGGACCATGGGCTATAGCCCATATCGTAAGGCATACTATAGCGCGCCGTTTTTCATCATTTTTGAAGATTTGAAAAAAATGACGAAATGACAAAAACGAAAGGTTATAGCCCATGTTTTTTGAAATTTTGAAAAAAAAAGTTAGCCTCGTTTCTCATCATTTTGGACCATGGGCTATAGCCCATATCGTACGGCATACTATAGCGCGCCGTTTTTCATCATTTTTGAAGATTAAAAAAAAATGACGAAATGACAAAAACGAAAGGTTATAGCCCATGTTTTTTGAAATTTTGAAAAAAAAAGTTAGCCTCGTTTCTCATCATTTTGGACCATGGGCTATAGCCCATATCGTACGGCATACTATAGCGCGCCGTTTTTAATCATTTTTGAAGATTTGAAAAAAATGTAAAAATGACAAAAACGAAAGGTTATAGCCCATGTTTTTTGAAATTTTGAAAAAAAAAGTTAGCCTCGTTTCTCATCATTTTGGACCATGGGCTATAGCCCATATCGTACGGCATACTATAGCGCGCCGTTTTTCATCATTTTTGAAGATTTGAAAAAATGACGAAATGACAAAAACGATGGGTTATAGCCCATGTTTTTTGAAATTTAGAAAAAAAAAGTTAGCCTCGTTTCTCATCATTTTGGACCATGGGCTATAGCCCATATCGTACGGCATACTATAGCGCGCCGTTTTTCATCATTTTTGAAGATTTGAAAAAAATGACGAAATGACAAAAACGAAAGGTTATAGCCCATGTTTTTTGAAATTTTGAAAAAAAAAGTTAGCATCGTTTCTCATCATTTTGGACCATGGGCTATAGCCCATATCGTACGGCATACTATAGCGCGCCGTTTTTCATCATTTTTGAAGATTTGAAAAAAATGACGAAATGACAAAAACGAAAGGTTATAGCCCATGTTTTTTGAAATTTTGAAAAAAAAAGTTAGCCTCGTTTCTCATCATTTTGGACCATGGGCTATAGCCCATATCGTACGGCATACTATAGCGCGCCGTTTTTCATCATTTTTGAAGATTTGAAAAAAATGTAGAAATGACAAAAACGAAAGGTTATAGCCCATGTTTTTTGAAATTTTGAAAAAAAAAGTTAGCCTCGTTTCTCATCATTTTGGACCATGGGCTATAGCCCATATCGTACGGCATACTATAGCGCGCCGTTTTTCATCATTTTTGAAGATTTGAAAAAATGACGAAATGACAAAAACGATGGGTTATAGCCCATGTTTTTTGAAATTTAGAAAAAAAAAGTTAGCCTCGTTTCTCATCATTTTGGACCATGGGCTATAGCCCATATCGTACGGCATACTATAGCGCGCCGTTTTTCATCATTTTTGAAGATTTGAAAAAAATGACGAAATGACAAAAACGAAAGGTTATAGCCCATGTTTTTTGAAATTTTGAAAAAAAAAGTTAGCATCGTTTCTCATCATTTTGGACCATGGGCTATAGCCCATATCGTACGGCATACTATAGCGCGCCGTTTTTCATCATTTTTGAAGATTTGAAAAAAATGACGAAATGACAAAAACGAAAGGTTATAGCCCATGTTTTTTGAAATTTTGAAAAAAAAAGTTAGCCTCGTTTCTCATCATTTTGGACCATGGGCTATAGCCCATATCGTACGGCATACTATAGCGCGCCGTTTTTCATCATTTTTGAAGATTTGAAAAAAATGACGAAATGACAAAAACGAAAGGTTATAGCCCATGTTTTTTGAAATTTTGAAAAAAAAAGTTAGCCTCGTTTCTCATCATTTTGGACCATGGGCTATAGCCCATATCGTACGGCATACTATAGCGCGCCGTTTTTCATCATTTTTGAAGATTTGAAAAAAATGACGAAATGACAAAAACGAAAGGTTATAGCCCATGTTTTTTTAAATTTTGAAAAAAAAAGTTAGCCTCGTTTCTCATCATTTTGGACCATGGGCTATAGCCCATATCGTACGGCATACTATAGCGCGCAGTTTTTCATCATTTTTGAAGATTTAAAAAAAATGACGAAATGACAAAAACGAAAGGTTATAGCCCATGTTTTTTGAAATTTTGAAAAAAAAAGTTAGCCTCGTTTCTCATCATTTTGGACCATGGGCTATAGCCCATATCGTACGGCATACTATAGCGCGCCGTTTTTCATCATTTTTGAAGATTTAAAAAAATGACGAAATGACAAAAACGATGGGTTATAGCCCATGTTTTTTGAATTTAAAAAAAAAAAGTTAGCCTCGTTTCTCATCATTTTGGACCATGGGCTATAGCCCATATCGTACGGCATACTATAGCGCGCCTTTTTTCATCATTTTTGAAGATTTGAAAAAAATGACGAAATGACAAAAACGAAAGGTTATAGCCCATGTTTTTTGAAATTTTGAAAAAAAAAGTTAGCCTCGTTTCTCATCATTTTGGACCATGGGCTATAGCCCATATCGTACGGCATACTATAGCGCGCCGTTTTTCATCATTTTTGAAGATTTGAAAAAAATGACGAAATGACAAAAACGAAAGGTTATAGCCCATGTTTTTTGAAATTTTGAAAAAAAAAGTTAGCCTCGTTTCTCATCATTTTGGACCATGGGCTATAGCCCATATCGTACGGCATACTATAGCGCGCCGTTTTTCATCATTTTTGAAGATTTGAAAAAAATGACGAAATGACAAAAACGAAAGGTTATAGCCCATGTTTTTTGAAATTTTGAAAAAAAAAGTTAGCCTCGTTTCTCATCATTTTGGACCATGGGCTATAGCCCATATCGTACGGCATACTATAGCGCGCCGTTTTTCATCATTTTTGAAGATTTAAAAAAAATGACGAAATGACAAAAACGAAAGGTTATAGCCCATGTTTTTTGAAATTTTGAAAAAAAAAGTTAGCCTCGTTTCTCATCATTTTGGACCATGGGCTATAGCCCATATCGTACGGCATACTATAGCGCGCCGTTTTTCATCATTTTTGAAGATTTAAAAAAAATGACGAAATGACAAAAACGATGGGTTATAGCCCATGTTTTTTGAATTTAAAAAAAAAAAAGTTAGCCTCGTTTCTCATCATTTTGGACCATGGGCTATAGCCCATATCGTACGGCATACTATAGCGCGCCGTTTTTCATCATTTTTGAAGATTTGAAAAAAATGACGAAATGACAAAAACGAAAGGTTATAGCCCATGTTTTTTGAAATTTTGAAAAAAAAAGTTAGCCTCGTTTCTCATCATTTTGGACCATGGGCTATAGCCCATATCGTACGGCATACTATAGCGCGCCGTTTTTCATCATTTTTGAAGATTTGAAAAAAATGACGAAATGACAAAAACGTTGGGTTATAGCCCATGTTTTTTGAAATTTAGAAAAAAAAAGTTAGCCTCGTTTCTCATCATTTTGGACCATGGGCTATAGCCCATATCGTACGGCATACTATAGCGCGCCGTTTTTCATCATTTTTGAAGATTTGAAAAAAATGACGAAATGACAAAAACGAAAGGTTATAGCCCATGTTTTTTTAAATTTTGAAAAAAAAAGTTAGCCTCGTTTCTCATCATTTTGGACCATGGGCTATAGCCCATATCGTACGGCATACTATAGCGCGCCGTTTTTCATCATTTTTGAAGATTTAAAAAAAATGACGAAATGACAAAAACGAAAGGTTATAGCCCATGTTTTTTGAAATTTTGAAAAAAAAAGTTAGCTTCGTTTCTCATCATTTTGGACCATGGGCTATAGCCCATATCGTACGGCATACTATAGCGCGCCGTTTTTCATCATTTTTGAAGATTTAAAAAAAATGACGAAATGACAAAAACGATGGGTTATAGCCCATGTTTTTTTAATTTAAAAAAAAAAAAGTTAGCCTCGTTTCTCATCATTTTGGACCATGGGCTATAGCCCATATCGTACGGCATACTATAGCGCGCCGTTTTTCATCATTTTTGAAGATTTGAAAAAAATGACGAAATGACAAAAACGAAAGGTTATAGCCCATGTTTTTTGAAATTTTGAAAAAAAAAGTTAGCCTCGTTTCTCATCATTTTGGACCATGGGCTATAGCCCATATCGTACGGCATACTATAGCGCGCCGTTTTTCATCATTTTTGAAGATTTGAAAAAAATGACGAAATGACAAAAACGATGGGTTATAGCCCATGTTTTTTGAAATTTAGAAAAAAAAAGTTAGCCTCGTTTCTCATCATTTTGGACCATGGGCTATAGCCCATATCGTACGGCATACTATAGCGCGCCGTTTTTCATCATTTTTGAAGATTTGAAAAAAATGACGAAATGACAAAAACGAAAGGTTATAGCCCATGTTTTTTGAAATTTTGAAAAAAAAAGTTAGCCTCGTTTCTCATCATTTTGGACCATGGGCTATAGCCCATATCGTACGGCATACTATAGCGCGCCGTTTTTCATCATTTTTGAAGATTTGAAAAAAATGACGAAATGACAAAAACGAAAGGTTATAGCCCATGTTTTTTGAAATTTTGAAAAAAAAAGTTAGCCTCGTTTCTCATCATTTTGGACCATGGGCTATAGCCCATATCGTACGGCATACTATAGCGCGCCGTTTTTCATCATTTTTGAAGATTTGAAAAAAATGACGAAATGACAAAAACGATGGGTTATAGCCCATGTTTTTTGAAATTTAGAAAAAAAAAGTTAGCCTCGTTTCTCATCATTTTGGACCATGGGCTATAGCCCATATCGTACGGCATACTATAGCCCGCCGTTTTTCATCATTTTTGAAGATTTGAAAAAAATGACGAAATGACAAAAACGAAAGGTTATAGCCCATGTTTTTTGAAATTTTGAAAAAAAAAGTTAGCCTCGTTTCTCATCATTTTGGACCATGGGCTATAGCCCATATCGTACGGCATACTATAGCGCGCCGTTTTTCATCATTTTTGAAGATTTAAAAAAAATGACGAAATGACAAAAACGATGGGTTATAGCCCATGTTTTTTGAAATTTAGAAAAAAAAAGTTAGCCTCGTTTCTCATCATTTTGGACCATGGGCTATAGCCCATATCGTACGGCATACTATAGCGCGCCGTTTTTCATCATTTTTGAAGATTTGAAAAAAATGACGAAATGACAAAAACGAAAGGTTATAGCCCATGTTTTTTGAAATTTTGAAAAAAAAAGTTAGCCTCGTTTCTCATCATTTTGGACCATGGGCTATAGCCCATATCGTACGGCATACTATAGCGCGCCGTTTTTCATCATTTTTGAAGATTTGAAAAAAATGACGAAATGACAAAAACGAAAGGTTATAGCCCATGTTTTTTGAAATTTTGAAAAAAAAAGTTAGCCTCGTTTCTCATCATTTTGGACCATGGGCTATAGCCCATATCGTACGGCATACTATAGCGCGCCGTTTTTCATCATTTTTGAAGATTTGAAAAAAATGACGAAATGACAAAAACGAAAGGTTATAGCCCATGTTTTTTGAAATTTTGAAAAAAAAAGTTAGCCTCGTTTCTCATCATTTTGGACCATGGGCTATAGCCCATATCGTACGGCATACTATAGCGTGCCGTTTTTCATCATTTTTGAAGATTTGAAAAAAATGACGAAATGACAAAAACGAAAGGTTATAGCCCATGTTTTTTGAAATTTTGAAAAAAAAAGTTAGCCTCGTTTCTCATCATTTTGGACCATGGGCTATAGCCCATATCGTACGGCATACTATAGCGCGCCGTTTTTCATCATTTTTGAAGATTTGAAAAAAATGACGAAATGACAAAAACGAAAGGTTATAGCCCATGTTTTTTGAAATTTTGAAAAAAAAAGTTAGCCTCGTTTCTCATCATTTTGGACCATGGGCTATAGCCCATATCGTACGGCATACTATAGCGCGCCGTTTTTCATCATTTTTGAAGATTTAAAAAAAATGACGAAATGACAAAAACGATGGGTTATAGCCCATGTTTTTTTAATTTAAAAAAAAAAAAGTTAGCCTCGTTTCTCATCATTTTGGACCATGGGCTATAGCCCATATCGTACGGCATACTATAGCGCGCCGTTTTTCATCATTTTTGAAGATTTGAAAAAAATGACGAAATGACAAAAACGATGGGTTATAGCCCATGTTTTTTGAAATTTAGAAAAAAAAAGTTAGCCTCGTTTCTCATCATTTTGGACCATGGGCTATAGCCCATATCGTACGGCATACTATAGCGCGCCGTTTTTCATCATTTTTGAAGATTTGAAAAAAATGACGAAATGACAAAAACGAAAGGTTATAGCCCATGTTTTTTGAAATTTTGAAAAAAAAAGTTAGCCTCGTTTCTCATCATTTTGGACCATGGGCTATAGCCCATATCGTACGGCATACTATAGCGTGCCGTTTTTCATCATTTTTGAAGATTTGAAAAAAATGACGAAATGACAAAAACGAAAGGTTATAGCCCATGTTTTTTGAAATTTTGAAAAAAAAAGTTAGCCTCGTTTCTCATCATTTTGGACCATGGGCTATAGCCCATATCGTACGGCATACTATAGCGCGCCGTTTTTCATCATTTTTGAAGATTTGAAAAAAATGACGAAATGACAAAAACGAAAGGTTATAGCCCATGTTTTTTGAAATTTTGAAAAAAAAAGTTAGCCTCGTTTCTCATCATTTTGGACCATGGGCTATAGCCCATATCGTACGGCATACTATAGCGCGCCGTTTTTCATCATTTTTGAAGATTTAAAAAAAATGACGAAATGACAAAAACGATGGGTTATAGCCCATGTTTTTTGAATTTAAAAAAAAAAAAGTTAGCCTCGTTTCTCATCATTTTGGACCATGGGCTATAGCCCATATCGTACGGCATACTATAGCGCGCCGTTTTTCATCATTTTTGAAGATTTGAAAAAAATGACGAAATGACAAAAACGATGGGTTATAGCCCATGTTTTTTGAAATTTAGAAAAAAAAAGTTAGCCTCGTTTCTCATCATTTTGGACCATGGGCTATAGCCCATATCGTACGGCATACTATAGCGCGCCGTTTTTCATCATTTTTGAAGATTTGAAAAAAAAATGACGAAATGACAAAAACGATGGGTTATAGCCCATGTTTTTTTTAATTTAAAAAAAAAAAAGTTAGCCTCGTTTCTCATAATTTTGGACCATGGGCTATAGCCCATATCGTACGGCATACTATAGCGCGCCGTTTTTCATCATTTTTGAAGATTTGAAAAAAATGACGAAATGACAAAAACGAAAGGTTATAGCCCATGTTTTTTGAAATTTTGAAAAAAAAAGTTAGCCTCGTTTCTCATCATTTTGGACCATGGGCTATAGCCCATATCGTACGGCATACTATAGCGCGCCGTTTTTCATCATTTTTGAAGATTTGAAAAAATGACGAAATGACAAAAACGAAAGGTTATAGCCCATGTTTTTTGAAATTTTGAAAAAAAAAGTTAGCCTCGTTTCTCATCATTTTGGACCATGGGCTATAGCCCATATCGTACGGCATACTATAGCGCGCCGTTTTTCATCATTTTTGAAGATTTGAAAAAAATGACGAAATGACAAAAACGAAAGGTTATAGCCCATGTTTTTTGAAATTTTGAAAAAAAAAGTTAGCCTCGTTTCTCATCATTTTGGACCATGGGCTATAGCCCATATCGTACGGCATACTATAGCGTGCCGTTTTTCATCATTTTTGAAGATTTGAAAAAAATGACGAAATGACAAAAACGAAAGGTTATAGCCCATGTTTTTTGAAATTTTGAAAAAAAAAGTTAGCCTCGTTTCTCATCATTTTGGACCATGGGCTATAGCCCATATCGTACGGCATACTATAGCGCGCCGTTTTTCATCATTTTTGAAGATTTGAAAAAAATGACGAAATGACAAAAACGAAAGGTTATAGCCCATGTTTTTTTAAATTTTGAAAAAAAAAGTTAGCCTCGTTTCTCATCATTTTGGACCATGGGCTATAGCCCATATCGTACGGCATACTATAGCGCGCCGTTTTTCATCATTTTTGAAGATTTAAAAAAAATGACGAAATGACAAAAACGAAAGGTTATAGCCCATGTTTTTTGAAATTTTGAAAAAAAAAGTTAGCCTCGTTTCTCATCATTTTGGACCATGGGCTATAGCCCATATCGTACGGCATACTATAGCGCGCCGTTTTTCATCATTTTTGAAGATTTAAAAAAAATGACGAAATGACAAAAACGATGGGTTATAGCCCATGTTTTTTGAATTTAAAAAAAAAAAGTTAGCCTCGTTTCTCATAATTTTGGACCATGGGCTATAGCCCATATCGTACGGCATACTATAGCGCGCCGTTTTTCATCATTTTTGAAGATTTGAAAAAAATGACGAAATGACAAAAACGATGGGTTATAGCCCATGTTTTTTGAAATTTAGAAAAAAAAAGTTAGCCTCGTTTCTCATCATTTTGGACCATGGGCTATAGCCCATATCGTACGGCATACTATAGCGCGCCGTTTTTCATCATTTTTGAAGATTTGAAAAAATGACGAAATGACAAAAACGATGGGTTATAGCCCATGTTTTTTGAATTTAAAAAAAAAAAGTTAGCCTCGTTTCTCATCATTTTGGACCATGGGCTATAGCCCATATCGTACGGCATACTATAGCGCGCCGTTTTTCATCATTTTTGAAGATTTGAAAAAAATGACGAAATGACAAAAACGAAAGGTTATAGCCCATGTTTTTTGAAATTTTGAAAAAAAAAGTTAGCCTCGTTTCTCATCATTTTGGACCATGGGCTATAGCCCATATCGTACGGCATACTATAGCCCGCCGTTTTTCATCATTTTTGAAGATTTGAAAAAAATGACGAAATGACAAAAACGAAAGGTTATAGCCCATGTTTTTTGAAATTTTGAAAAAAAAAGTTAGCCTCGTTTCTCATCATTTTGGACCATGGGCTATAGCCCATATCGTACGGCATACTATAGCGCGCCGTTTTTCATCATTTTTGAAGATTTGAAAAAAATGACGAAATGACAAAAACGAAAGGTTATAGCCCATGTTTTTTGAAATTTTGAAAAAAAAAGTTAGCCTCGTTTCTCATCATTTTGGACCATGGGCTATAGCCCATATCGTACGGCATACTATAGCGTGCCGTTTTTCATCATTTTTGAAGATTTGAAAAAAATGACGAAATGACAAAAACGAAAGGTTATAGCCCATGTTTTTTGAAATTTTGAAAAAAAAAGTTAGCCTCGTTTCTCATCATTTTGGACCATGGGCTATAGCCCATATCGTACGGCATACTATAGCGCGCCGTTTTTCATCATTTTTGAAGATTTGAAAAAAATGACGAAATGACAAAAACGAAAGGTTATAGCCCATGTTTTTTGAAATTTTGAAAAAAAAAGTTAGCCTCGTTTCTCATCATTTTGGACCATGGGCTATAGCCCATATCGTACGGCATACTATAGCGCGCCGTTTTTCATCATTTTTGAAGATTTAAAAAAAATGACGAAATGACAAAAACGATGGGTTATAGCCCATGTTTTTTGAATTAAAAAAAAAAAAAGTTAGCCTCGTTTCTCATCATTTTGGACCATGGGCTATAGCCCATATCGTACGGCATACTATAGCGCGCCGTTTTTCATCATTTTTGAAGATTTGAAAAAAATGACGAAATGACAAAAACGATGGGTTATAGCCCATGTTTTTTGAAATTTAGAAAAAAAAAGTTAGCCTCGTTTCTCATCATTTTGGACCATGGGCTATAGCCCATATCGTACGGCATACTATAGCGCGCCGTTTTTCATCATTTTTGAAGATTTGAAAAAAAAATGACGAAATGACAAAAACGATGGGTTATAGCCCATGTTTTTTTTAATTTAAAAAAAAAAAGTTAGCCTCGTTTCTCATAATTTTGGACCATGGGCTATAGCCCATATCGTACGGCATACTATAGCGCGCCGTTTTTCATCATTTTTGAAGATTTGAAAAAAATGACGAAATGACAAAAACGAAAGGTTATAGCCCATGTTTTTTGAAATTTTGAAAAAAAAAGTTAGCCTCGTTTCTCATCATTTTGGACCATGGGCTATAGCCCATATCGTACGGCATACTATAGCGCGCCGTTTTTCATCATTTTTGAAGATTTGAAAAAATGACGAAATGACAAAAACGAAAGGTTATAGCCCATGTTTTTTGAAATTTTGAAAAAAAAAGTTAGCCTCGTTTCTCATCATTTTGGACCATGGGCTATAGCCCATATCGTACGGCATACTATAGCGCGCCGTTTTTCATCATTTTTGAAGATTTGAAAAAAATGACGAAATGACAAAAACGAAAGGTTATAGCCCATGTTTTTTGAAATTTTGAAAAAAAAAGTTAGCCTCGTTTCTCATCATTTTGGACCATGGGCTATAGCCCATATCGTACGGCATACTATAGCGTGCCGTTTTTCATCATTTTTGAAGATTTGAAAAAAATGACGAAATGACAAAAACGAAAGGTTATAGCCCATGTTTTTTGAAATTTTGAAAAAAAAAGTTAGCCTCGTTTCTCATCATTTTGGACCATGGGCTATAGCCCATATCGTACGGCATACTATAGCGCGCCGTTTTTCATCATTTTTGAAGATTTGAAAAAAATGACGAAATGACAAAAACGAAAGGTTATAGCCCATGTTTTTTTAAATTTTGAAAAAAAAAGTTAGCCTCGTTTCTCATCATTTTGGACCATGGGCTATAGCCCATATCGTACGGCATACTATAGCGCGCCGTTTTTCATCATTTTTGAAGATTTAAAAAAAATGACGAAATGACAAAAACGAAAGGTTATAGCCCATGTTTTTTGAAATTTTGAAAAAAAAAGTTAGCCTCGTTTCTCATCATTTTGGACCATGGGCTATAGCCCATATCGTACGGCATACTATAGCGCGCCGTTTTTCATCATTTTTGAAGATTTAAAAAAAATGACGAAATGACAAAAACGATGGGTTATAGCCCATGTTTTTTGAATTTAAAAAAAAAAAAGTTAGCCTCGTTTCTCATAATTTTGGACCATGGGCTATAGCCCATATCGTACGGCATACTATAGCGCGCCGTTTTTCATCATTTTTGAAGATTTGAAAAAAATGACGAAATGACAAAAACGATGGGTTATAGCCCATGTTTTTTGAAATTTAGAAAAAAAAAGTTAGCCTCGTTTCTCATCATTTTGGACCATGGGCTATAGCCCATATCGTACGGCATACTATAGCGCGCCGTTTTTCATCATTTTTGAAGATTTGAAAAAATGACGAAATGACAAAAACGATGGGTTATAGCCCATGTTTTTTGAATTTAAAAAAAAAAAAGTTAGCCTCGTTTCTCATCATTTTGGACCATGGGCTATAGCCCATATCGTACGGCATACTATAGCGCGCCGTTTTTCATCATTTTTGAAGATTTGAAAAAAATGACGAAATGACAAAAACGAAAGGTTATAGCCCATGTTTTTTGAAATTTTGAAAAAAAAAGTTAGCCTCGTTTCTCATCATTTTGGACCATGGGCTATAGCCCATATCGTACGGCATACTATAGCCCGCCGTTTTTCATCATTTTTGAAGATTTGAAAAAAATGACGAAATGACAAAAACGAAAGGTTATAGCCCATGTTTTTTGAAATTTTGAAAAAAAAAGTTAGCCTCGTTTCTCATCATTTTGGACCATGGGCTATAGCCCATATCGTACGGCATACTATAGCGCGCCGTTTTTCATCATTTTTGAAGATTTAAAAAAAATGACGAAATGACAAAAACGATGGGTTATAGCCCATGTTTTTTGAAATTTAGAAAAAAAAAGTTAGCCTCGTTTCTCATCATTTTGGACCATGGGCTATAGCCCATATCGTACGGCATACTATAGCGCGCCGTTTTTCATCATTTTTGAAGATTTGAAAAAAATGACGAAATGACAAAAACGAAAGGTTATAGCCCATGTTTTTTGAAATTTTGAAAAAAAAAGTTAGCCTCGTTTCTCATCATTTTGGACCATGGGCTATAGCCCATATCGTACGGCATACTATAGCGCGCCGTTTTTCATCATTTTTGAAGATTTGAAAAAAATGACGAAATGACAAAAACGAAAGGTTATAGCCCATGTTTTTTGAAATTTTGAAAAAAAAGGTTAGCCTCGTTTCTCATCATTTTGGACCATGGGCTATAGCCCATATCGTACGGCATACTATAGCGCGCCGTTTTTCATCATTTTTGAAGATTTGAAAAAAATGACGAAATGACAAAAACGAAAGGTTATAGCCCATGTTTTTTGAAATTTTGAAAAAAAAAGTTAGCCTCGTTTCTCATCATTTTGGACCATGGGCTATAGCCCATATCGTACGGCATACTATAGCGCGCCGTTTTTCATCATTTTTGAAGATTTGAAAAAAATGACGAAATGACAAAAACGAAAGGTTATAGCCCATGTTTTTTGAAATTTTGAAAAAAAAAGTTAGCCTCGTTTCTCATCATTTTGGACCATGGGCTATAGCCCATATCGTACGGCATACTATAGCCCGCCGTTTTTCATCATTTTTGAAGATTTGAAAAAAATGACGAAATGACAAAAACGAAAGGTTATAGCCCATGTTTTTTGAAATTTTGAAAAAAAAAGTTAGCCTCGTTTCTCATCATTTTGGACCATGGGCTATAGCCCATATCGTACGGCATACTATAGCGCGCCGTTTTTCATCATTTTTGAAGATTTAAAAAAAATGACGAAATGACAAAAACGATGGGTTATAGCCCATGTTTTTTGAAATTTAGAAAAAAAAAGTTAGCCTCGTTTCTCATCATTTTGGACCATGGGCTATAGCCCATATCGTACGGCATACTATAGCGCGCCGTTTTTCATCATTTTTGAAGATTTGAAAAAAATGACGAAATGACAAAAACGAAAGGTTATAGCCCATGTTTTTTGAAATTTTGAAAAAAAAAGTTAGCCTCGTTTCTCATCATTTTGGACCATGGGCTATAGCCCATATCGTACGGCATACTATAGCGCGCCGTTTTTCATCATTTTTGAAGATTTGAAAAAAATGACGAAATGACAAAAACGAAAGGTTATAGCCCATGTTTTTTGAAATTTTGAAAAAAAAAGTTAGCCTCGTTTCTCATCATTTTGGACCATGGGCTATAGCCCATATCGTACGGCATACTATAGCGCGCCGTTTTTCATCATTTTTGAAGATTTGAAAAAAATGACGAAATGACAAAAACGAAAGGTTATAGCCCATGTTTTTTTAAATTTTGAAAATAAAAGTTAGCCTCGTTTCTCATCATTTTGGACCATGGGCTATAGCCCATATCGTACGGCATACTATAGCGCGCCGTTTTTCATCATTTTTGAAGATTTAAAAAAAATGACGAAATGACAAAAACGATGGGTTATAGCCCATGTTTTTTGAATTTAAAAAAAAAAAGTTAGCCTCGTTTCTCATCATTTTGGACCATGGGCTATAGCCCATATCGTACGGCATACTATAGCGCGCCTTTTTTCATCATTTTTGAAGATTTGAAAAAAATGACGAAATGACAAAAACGAAAGGTTATAGCCCATGTTTTTTGAAATTTTGAAAAAAAAAGTTAGCCTCGTTTCTCATCATTTTGGACCATGGGCTATAGCCCATATCGTACGGCATACTATAGCGCGCCGTTTTTCATCATTTTTGAAGATTTGAAAAAAATGACGAAATGACAAAAACGAAAGGTTATAGCCCATGTTTTTTGAAATTTTGAAAAAAAAAGTTAGCCTCGTTTCTCATCATTTTGGACCATGGGCTATAGCCCATATCGTACGGCATACTATAGCGCGCCGTTTTTCATCATTTTTGAAGATTTAAAAAAAATGACGAAATGACAAAAACGATGGGTTATAGCCCATGTTTTTTGAAATTTAGAAAAAAAAAGTTAGCCTCGTTTCTCATCATTTTGGACCATGGGCTATAGCCCATATCGTACGGCATACTATAGCGCGCCGTTTTTCATCATTTTTGAAGATTTGAAAAAAATGACGAAATGACAAAAACGAAAGGTTATAGCCCATGTTTTTTGAAATTTTGAAAAAAAAAGTTAGCCTCGTTTCTCATCATTTTGGACCATGGGCTATAGCCCATATCGTACGGCATACTATAGCGCGCCGTTTTTCATCATTTTTGAAGATTTGAAAAAAATGACGAAATGACAAAAACGAAAGGTTATAGCCCATGTTTTTTGAAATTTTGAAAAAAAAAGTTAGCCTCGTTTCTCATCATTTTGGACCATGGGCTATAGCCCATATCGTACGGCATACTATAGCGCGCCGTTTTTCATCATTTTTGAAGATTTGAAAAAAATGACGAAATGACAAAAACGAAAGGTTATAGCCCATGTTTTTTGAAATTTTGAAAAAAAAAGTTAGCCTCGTTTCTCATCATTTTGGACCATGGGCTATAGCCCATATCGTACGGCATACTATAGCGCGCCGTTTTTCATCATTTTTGAAGATTTGAAAAAAATGACGAAATGACAAAAACGAAAGGTTATAGCCCATGTTTTTTGAAATTTTGAAAAAAAAAGTTAGCCTCGTTTCTCATCATTTTGGACCATGGGCTATAGCCCATATCGTACGGCATACTATAGCCCGCCGTTTTTCATCATTTTTGAAGATTTGAAAAAAATGACGAAATGACAAAAACGAAAGGTTATAGCCCATGTTTTTTGAAATTTTGAAAAAAAAAGTTAGCCTCGTTTCTCATAATTTTGGACCATGGGCTATAGCCCATATCGTACGGCATACTATAGCGCGCCGTTTTTCATCATTTTTGAAGATTTAAAAAAAATGACGAAATGACAAAAACGATGGGTTATAGCCCATGTTTTTTGAAATTTAGAAAAAAAAAGTTAGCCTCGTTTCTCATCATTTTGGACCATGGGCTATAGCCCATATCGTACGGCATACTATAGCGCGCCGTTTTTCATCATTTTTGAAGATTTGAAAAAAATGACGAAATGACAAAAACGAAAGGTTATAGCCCATGTTTTTTGAAATTTTGAAAAAAAAAGTTAGCCTCGTTTCTCATCATTTTGGACCATGGGCTATAGCCCATATCGTACGGCATACTATAGCGCGCCGTTTTTCATCATTTTTGAAGATTTGAAAAAAATGACGAAATGACAAAAACGAAAGGTTATAGCCCATGTTTTTTGAAATTTTGAAAAAAAAAGTTAGCCTCGTTTCTCATCATTTTGGACCATGGGCTATAGCCCATATCGTACGGCATACTATAGCGCGCCGTTTTTCATCATTTTTGAAGATTTGAAAAAAATGACGAAATGACAAAAACGAATGGTTATAGCCCATGTTTTTTGAAATTTTGAAAAAAAAAGTTAGCCTCGTTTCTCATCATTTTGGACCATGGGCTATAGCCCATATCGTACGGCATACTATAGCGCGCCGTTTTTCATCATTTTTGAAGATTTGAAAAAAATGACGAAATGACAAAAACGAAAGGTTATAGCCCATGTTTTTTGAAATTTTGAAAAAAAAAGTTAGCCTCGTTTCTCATCATTTTGGACCATGGGCTATAGCCCATATCGTACGGCATACTATAGCGCGCCGTTTTTCATCATTTTTGAAGATTTGAAAAAAATGACGAAATGACAAAAACGAAAGGTTATAGCCCATGTTTTTTTTAATTTTGAAAATAAAAGTTAGCCTCGTTTCTCATCATTTTGGACCATGGGCTATAGCCCATATCGTACGGCATACTATAGCGCGCCGTTTTTCATCATTTTTGAAGATTTAAAAAAAATGACGAAATGACAAAAACGAAAGGTTATAGCCCATGTTTTTTGAAATTTTGAAAAAAAAAGTTAGCCTCGTTTCTCATCATTTTGGACCATGGGCTATAGCCCATATCGTACGGCATACTATAGCGCGCCGTTTTTCATCATTTTTGAAGATTTAAAAAAAATGACGAAATGACAAAAACGATGGGTTATAGCCCATGTTTTTTGAATTAAAAAAAAAAAAAGTTAGCCTCGTTTCTCATCATTTTGGACCATGGGCTATAGCCCATATCGTACGGCATACTATAGCGCGCCTTTTTTCATCATTTTTGAAGATTTGAAAAAAATGACGAAATGACAAAAACGAAAGGTTATAGCCCATGTTTTTTGAAATTTTGAAAAAAAAAGTTAGCCTCGTTTCTCATCATTTTGGACCATGGGCTATAGCCCATATCGTACGGCATACTATAGCGCGCCTTTTTTCATCATTTTTGAAGATTTGAAAAAAATGACGAAATGACAAAAACGAAAGGTTATAGCCCATGTTTTTTGAAATTTTGAAAAAAAAAGTTAGCCTCGTTTCTCATCATTTTGGACCATGGGCTATAGCCCATATCGTACGGCATACTATAGCGCGCCGTTTTTCATCATTTTTGAAGATTTGAAAAAAATGACGAAATGACAAAAACGAAAGGTTATAGCCCATGTTTTTTGAAATTTTGAAAAAAAAAGTTAGCCTCGTTTCTCATCATTTTGGACCATGGGCTATAGCCCATATCGTACGGCATACTATAGCGCGCCGTTTTTCATCATTTTTGAAGATTTAAAAAAAATGACGAAATGACAAAAACGATGGGTTATAGCCCATGTTTTTTGAAATTTAGAAAAAAGTTAGCCTCGTTTCTCATCATTTTGGACCATGGGCTATAGCCTATATCGTACGGCATACTATAGCGCGCCGTTTTTCATCATTTTTGAAGATTTGAAAAAAATGACGAAATTTCAAAAACGAAAGGTTATAGCCCATGTTTTTTGAAATTTTGAAAAAAAAAGTTAGCCTCGTTTCTCATCATTTTGGACCATGGGCTATAGCCCATATCGTACGGCATACTATAGCGCGCCGTTTTTCATCATTTTTGAAGATTTGAAAAAAATGACGAAATGACAAAAACGAAAGGTTATAGCCCATGTTTTTTGAAATTTTGAAAAAAAAAGTTAGCCTCGTTTCTCATCATTTTGGACCATGGGCTATAGCCCATATCGTACGGCATACTATAGCGCGCCGTTTTTCATCATTTTTGAAGATTTGAAAAAAATGACGAAATGACAAAAACGAAAGGTTATAGCCCATGTTTTTTGAAATTTTGAAAAAAAAAGTTAGCCTCGTTTCTCATCATTTTGGACCATGGGCTATAGCCCATATCGTACGGCATACTATAGCGCGCCGTTTTTCATCATTTTTGAAGATTTGAAAAAAATGACGAAATGACAAAAACGAAAGGTTATAGCCCATGTTTTTTGAAATTTTGAAAAAAAAAGTTAGCCTCGTTTCTCATCATTTTGGACCATGGGCTATAGCCCATATCGTACGGCATACTATAGCGCGCCGTTTTTCATCATTTTTGAAGATTTAAAAAAAATGACGAAATGACAAAAACGAAAGGTTATAGCCCATGTTTTTTGAAATTTTGAAAAAAAAAGTTAGCCTCGTTTCTCATCATTTTGGACCATGGGCTATAGCCCATATCGTACGGCATACTATAGCGCGCCGTTTTTCATCATTTTTGAAGATTTAAAAAAAATGACGAAATGACAAAAACGATGGGTTATAGCCCATGTTTTTTTAATTTAAAAAAAAAAAGTTAGCCTCGTTTCTCATCATTTTGGACCATGGGCTATAGCCCATATCGTACGGCATACTATAGCGCGCCTTTTTTCATCATTTTTGAAGATTTGAAAAAAATGACGAAATGACAAAAACGAAAGGTTATAGCCCATGTTTTTTGAAATTTTGAAAAAAAAAGTTAGCCTCGTTTCTCATCATTTTGGACCATGGGCTATAGCCCATATCGTACGGCATACTATAGCGCGCCGTTTTTCATCATTTTTGAAGATTTAAAAAAAATGACGAAATGACAAAAACGATGGGTTATAGCCCATGTTTTTTGAATTTTTTAAAAAAAAAGTTAGCCTCGTTTCTCATCATTTTGGACCATGGGCTATAGCCCATATCGTACGGCATACTATAGCGCGCCTTTTTTCATCATTTTTGAAGATTTGAAAAAAATGACGAAATGACAAAAACGAAAGGTTATAGCCCATGTTTTTTGAAATTTTGAAAAAAAAAGTTAGCCTCGTTTCTCATCATTTTGGACCATGGGCTATAGCCCATATCGTACGGCATACTATAGCGCGCCGTTTTTCATCATTTTTGAAGATTTGAAAAAAATGACGAAATGACAAAAACGAAAGGTTATAGCCCATGTTTTTTGAAATTTTGAAAAAAAAAGTTAGCCTCGTTTCTCATCATTTTGGACCATGGGCTATAGCCCATATCGTACGGCATACTATAGCGCGCCGTTTTTCATCATTTTTGAAGATTTAAAAAAAATGACGAAATGACAAAAACGAAAGGTTATAGCCCATGTTTTTTGAAATTTTGAAAAAAAAGGTTAGCCTCGTTTCTCATCATTTTGGACCATGGGCTATAGCCCATATCGTACGGCATACTATAGCGCGCCGTTTTTCATCATTTTTGAAGATTTGAAAAAAATGACGAAATGACAAAAACGAAAGGTTATAGCCCATGTTTTTTGAAATTTAGAAAAAAAAGGTTAGCCTCGTTTCTCATCATTTTGGACCATGGGCTATAGCCCATATCGTACGGCATACTATAGCGCGCCGTTTTTCATCATTTTTGAAGATTTAAAAAAAATGACGAAATGACAAAAACGATGGGTTATAGCCCATGTTTTTTGAATTTTTAAAAAAAAAGTTAGCCTAGTTTCTCATCATTTTGGACCATGGGCTATAGCCCATATCGTACGGCATACTATAGCGCGCCGTTTTTCATCATTTTTGAAGATTTGAAAAAAATGACGAAATGACAAAAACGAAAGGTTATAGCCCATGTTTTTTGAAATTTTGAAAAAAAAAGTTAGCCTCGTTTCTCATCATTTTGGACCATGGGCTATAGCCCATATCGTACGGCATACTATAGCGCGCCGTTTTTCATCATTTTTGAAGATTTGAAAAAAATGACGAAATGACAAAAACGATGGGTTATAGCCCATGTTTTTTGAAATTTAGAAAAAAAAAGTTAGCCTCGTTTCTCATCATTTTGGACCATGGGCTATAGCCCATATCGTACGGCATACTATAGCGCGCCGTTTTTCATCATTTTTGAAGATTTGAAAAAAATGACGAAATGACAAAAACGAAAGGTTATAGCCCATGTTTTTTGAAATTTTGAAAAAAAAAGTTAGCCTCGTTTCTCATCATTTTGGACCATGGGCTATAGCCCATATCGTACGGCATACTATAGCGCGCCGTTTTTCATCATTTTTGAAGATTTGAAAAAAATGACGAAATGACAAAAACGAAAGGTTATAGCCCATGTTTTTTGAAATTTTGAAAAAAAAAGTTAGCCTCGTTTCTCATCATTTTGGACCATGGGCTATAGCCCATATCGTACGGCATACTATAGCGCGCCGTTTTTCATCATTTTTGAAGATTTGAAAAAAATGACGAAATGACAAAAACGAAAGGTTATAGCCCATGTTTTTTGAAATTTTGAAAAAAAAAGTTAGCCTCGTTTCTCATCATTTTGGATCATGGGCTATAGCCCATATCGTACGGCATACTATAGCGCGCCGTTTTTCATCATTTTTGAAGATTTGAAAAAAATGACGAAATGACAAAAACGAAAGGTTATAGCCCATGTTTTTTGAAATTTTGAAAAAAAAAGTTAGCCTCGTTTCTCATCATTTTGGACCATGGGCTATAGCCCATATCGTACGGCATACTATAGCGCGCCGTTTTTCATCATTTTTGAAGATTTAAAAAAAATGACGAAATGACAAAAACGAAAGGTTATAGCCCATGTTTTTTGAAATTTTGAAAAAAAAAGTTAGCCTCGTTTCTCATCATTTTGGACCATGGGCTATAGCCCATATCGTACGGCATACTATAGCGCGCCGTTTTTCATCATTTTTGAAGATTTAAAAAAAATGACGAAATGACAAAAACGATGGGTTATAGCCCATGTTTTTTGAATTTTTAAAAAAAAAAGTTAGCCTCGTTTCTCATAATTTTGGACCATGGGCTATAGCCCATATCGTACGGCATACTATAGCGCGCCTTTTTTCATCATTTTTGAAGATTTGAAAAAAATGACGAAATGACAAAAACGAAAGGTTATAGCCCATGTTTTTTGAAATTTTGAAAAAAAAAGTTAGCCTCGTTTCTCATCATTTTGGACCATGGGCTATAGCCCATATCGTACGGCATACTATAGCGCGCCGTTTTTCATCATTTTTGAAGATTTGAAAAAAATGACGAAATGACAAAAACGAAAGGTTATAGCCCATGTTTTTTGAAATTTTGAAAAAAAAAGTTAGCCTCGTTTCTCATCATTTTGGACCATGGGCTATAGCCCATATCGTACGGCATACTATAGCGCGCCGTTTTTCATCATTTTTGAAGATTTAAAAAAAATGACGAAATGACAAAAACGATGGGTTATAGCCCATGTTTTTTGAAATTTAGAAAAAAGTTAGCCTCGTTTCTCATCATTTTGGACCATGGGCTATAGCCTATATCGTACGGCATACTATAGCGCGCCGTTTTTCATCATTTTTGAAGATTTGAAAAAAATGACGAAATTTCAAAAACGAAAGGTTATAGCCCATGTTTTTTGAAATTTTGAAAAAAAAAGTTAGCCTCGTTTCTCATCATTTTGGACCATGGGCTATAGCCCATATCGTACGGCATACTATAGCGCGCCGTTTTTCATCATTTTTGAAGATTTGAAAAAAATGACGAAATGACAAAAACGAAAGGTTATAGCCCATGTTTTTTGAAATTTTGAAAAAAAAAGTTAGCCTCGTTTCTCATCATTTTGGACCATGGGCTATAGCCCATATCGTACGGCATACTATAGCGCGCCGTTTTTCATCATTTTTGAAGATTTGAAAAAAATGACGAAATGACAAAAACGAAAGGTTATAGCCCATGTTTTTTGAAATTTTGAAAAAAAAAGTTAGCCTCGTTTCTCATCATTTTGGACCATGGGCTATAGCCCATATCGTACGGCATACTATAACGCGCCGTTTTTCATCATTTTTGAAGATTTGAAAAAAATGACGAAATGACAAAAACGAAAGGTTATAGCCCATGTTTTTTGAAATTTTGAAAAAAAAAGTTAGCCTCGTTTCTCATCATTTTGGACCATGGGCTATAGCCCATATCGTACGGCATACTATAGCGCGCCGTTTTTCATCATTTTTGAAGATTTAAAAAAAATGACGAAATGACAAAAACGAAAGGTTATAGCCCATGTTTTTTGAAATTTAAAAAAAAAAAGTTAGCCTCGTTTCTCATCATTTTGGACCATGGGCTATAGCCCATATCGTACGGCATACTATAGCGCGCCGTTTTTCATCATTTTTGAAGATTTAAAAAAAATGACGAAATGACAAAAACGATGGGTTATAGCCCATGTTTTTTTAATTTAAAAAAAAAAAAGTTAGCCTCGTTTCTCATCATTTTGGACCATGGGCTATAGCCCATATCGTACGGCATACTATAGCGCGCCTTTTTTCATCATTTTTGAAGATTTGAAAAAAATGACGAAATGACAAAAACGAAAGGTTATAGCCCATGTTTTTTGAAATTTTGAAAAAAAAAGTTAGCCTCGTTTCTCATCATTTTGGACCATGGGCTATAGCCCATATCGTACGGCATACTATAGCGCGCCGTTTTTCATCATTTTTGAAGATTTAAAAAAAATGACGAAATGACAAAAACGATGGGTTATAGCCCATGTTTTTTGAATTTTTTAAAAAAAAAGTTAGCCTCGTTTCTCATCATTTTGGACCATGGGCTATAGCCCATATCGTACGGCATACTATAGCGCGCCTTTTTTCATCATTTTTGAAGATTTGAAAAAAATGACGAAATGACAAAAACGAAAGGTTATAGCCCATGTTTTTTGAAATTTTGAAAAAAAAAGTTAGCCTCGTTTCTCATCATTTTGGACCATGGGCTATAGCCCATATCGTACGGCATACTATAGCGCGCCGTTTTTCATCATTTTTGAAGATTTGAAAAAAATGACGAAATGACAAAAACGAAAGGTTATAGCCCATGTTTTTTGAAATTTTGAAAAAAAAAGTTAGCCTCGTTTCTCATCATTTTGGACCATGGGCTATAGCCCATATCGTACGGCATACTATAGCGCGCCGTTTTTCATCATTTTTGAAGATTTAAAAAAAATGACGAAATGACAAAAACGAAAGGTTATAGCCCATGTTTTTTGAAATTTTGAAAAAAAAGGTTAGCCTCGTTTCTCATCATTTTGGACCATGGGCTATAGCCCATATCGTACGGCATACTATAGCGCGCCGTTTTTCATCATTTTTGAAGATTTGAAAAAAATGACGAAATGACAAAAACGAAAGGTTATAGCCCATGTTTTTTGAAATTTAGAAAAAAAAGGTTAGCCTCGTTTCTCATCATTTTGGACCATGGGCTATAGCCCATATCGTACGGCATACTATAGCGCGCCGTTTTTCATCATTTTTGAAGATTTAAAAAAATGACGAAATGACAAAAACGATGGGTTATAGCCCATGTTTTTTGAAATTTAGAAAAAAAAAGTTAGCCTCGTTTCTCATCATTTTGGACCATGGGCTATAGCCCATATCGTACGGCATACTATAGCGCGCCGTTTTTCATCATTTTTGAAGATTTGAAAAAAATTACGAAATGACAAAAACGAAAGGTTATAGCCCATGTTTTTTGAAATTTTGGAAAAAAAAGTTAGCCTCGTTTCTCATCATTTTGGACCATGGGCTATAGCCCATATCGTACGGCATACTATAGCGCGCCGTTTTTCATCATTTTTGAAGATTTGAAAAAAATGACGAAATGACAAAAACGAAAGGTTATAGCCCATGTTTTTTGAAATTTTGAAAAAAAAAGTTAGCCTCGTTTCTCATCATTTTGGACCATGGGCTATAGCCCATATCGTACGGCATACTATAGCGCGCCGTTTTTCATCATTTTTGAAGATTTAAAAAAAATGACGAAATGACAAAAACGAAAGGTTATAGCCCATGTTTTTTGAAATTTAAAAAAAAAAAGTTAGCCTCGTTTCTCATCATTTTGGACCATGGGCTATAGCCCATATCGTACGGCATACTATAGCGCGCCGTTTTTCATCATTTTTGAAGATTTAAAAAAAATGACGAAATGACAAAAACGATGGGTTATAGCCCATGTTTTTTTAATTTAAAAAAAAAAAAGTTAGCCTCGTTTCTCATCATTTTGGACCATGGGCTATAGCCCATATCGTACGGCATACTATAGCGCGCCTTTTTTCATCATTTTTGAAGATTTGAAAAAAATGACGAAATGACAAAAACGAAAGGTTATAGCCCATGTTTTTTGAAATTTTGAAAAAAAAAGTTAGCCTCGTTTCTCATCATTTTGGACCATGGGCTATAGCCCATATCGTACGGCATACTATAGCGCGCCGTTTTTCATCATTTTTGAAGATTTAAAAAAAATGACGAAATGACAAAAACGATGGGTTATAGCCCATGTTTTTTGAATTTTTTAAAAAAAAAGTTAGCCTCGTTTCTCATCATTTTGGACCATGGGCTATAGCCCATATCGTACGGCATACTATAGCGCGCCTTTTTTCATCATTTTTGAAGATTTGAAAAAAATGACGAAATGACAAAAACGAAAGGTTATAGCCCATGTTTTTTGAAATTTTGAAAAAAAAAGTTAGCCTCGTTTCTCATCATTTTGGACCATGGGCTATAGCCCATATCGTACGGCATACTATAGCGCGCCGTTTTTCATCATTTTTGAAGATTTGAAAAAAATGACGAAATGACAAAAACGAAAGGTTATAGCCCATGTTTTTTGAAATTTTGAAAAAAAAAGTTAGCCTCGTTTCTCATCATTTTGGACCATGGGCTATAGCCCATATCGTACGGCATACTATAGCGCGCCGTTTTTCATCATTTTTGAAGATTTAAAAAAAATGACGAAATGACAAAAACGAAAGGTTATAGCCCATGTTTTTTGAAATTTTGAAAAAAAAGGTTAGCCTCGTTTCTCATCATTTTGGACCATGGGCTATAGCCCATATCGTACGGCATACTATAGCGCGCCGTTTTTCATCATTTTTGAAGATTTGAAAAAAATGACGAAATGACAAAAACGAAAGGTTATAGCCCATGTTTTTTGAAATTTAGAAAAAAAAGGTTAGCCTCGTTTCTCATCATTTTGGACCATGGGCTATAGCCCATATCGTACGGCATACTATAGCGCGCCGTTTTTCATCATTTTTGAAGATTTGAAAAAAATGACGAAATGACAAAAACGAAAGGTTATAGCCCATGTTTTTTGAAATTTTGAAAAAAAAAGTTAGCCTCGTTTCTCATCATTTTGGACCATGGGCTATAGCCCATATCGTACGGCATACTATAGCCCGCCGTTTTTCATCATTTTTGAAGATTTGAAAAAAATGACGAAATGACAAAAACGAAAGGTTATAGCCCATGTTTTTTGAAATTTTGAAAAAAAAAGTTAGCCTCGTTTCTCATCATTTTGGACCATGGGCTATAGCCCATATCGTACGGCATACTATAGCGCGCCGTTTTTCATCATTTTTGAAGATTTAAAAAAAATGACGAAATGACAAAAACGATGGGTTATAGCCCATGTTTTTTGAAATTTAGAAAAAAAAAGTTAGCCTCGTTTCTCATCATTTTGGACCATGGGCTATAGCCCATATCGTACCGCATACTATAGCGCGCCGTTTTTCATCATTTTTGAAGATTTGAAAAAAATGACGAAATGACAAAAACGAAAGGTTATAGCCCATGTTTTTTGAAATTTTGAAAAAAAAAGTTAGCCTCGTTTCTCATCATTTTGGACCATGGGCTATAGCCCATATCGTACGGCATACTATAGCGCGCCGTTTTTCATAATTTTTGAAGATTTGAAAAAAATGACGAAATGACAAAAACGAAAGGTTATAGCCCATGTTTTTTGAAATTTTGAAAAAAAAAGTTAGCCTCGTTTCTCATCATTTTGGACCATGGGCTATAGCCCATATCGTACGGCATACTATAGCGCGCCGTTTTTCATCATTTTTGAAGATTTGAAAAAAATGACGAAATGACAAAAACGAAAGGTTATAGCCCATGTTTTTTGAAATTTTGAAAAAAAAAGTTAGCCTCGTTTCTCATCATTTTGGACCATGGGCTATAGCCCATATCGTACGGCATACTATAGCGCGCCGTTTTTCATCATTTTTGAAGATTTGAAAAAAATGACGAAATGACAAAAACGAAAGGTTATAGCCCATGTTTTTTTTAATTTTGAAAAAAAAAGTTAGCCTCGTTTCTCATCATTTTGGACCATGGGCTATAGCCCATATCGTACGGCATACTATAGCGCGCCGTTTTTCATCATTTTTGAAGATTTAAAAAAAATGACGAAATGACAAAAACGAAAGGTTATAGCCCATGTTTTTTGAAATTTTGAAAAAAAAAGTTAGCCTCGTTTCTCATCATTTTGGACCATGGGCTATAGCCCATATCGTACGGCATACTATAGCGCGCCGTTTTTCATCATTTTTGAAGATTTGAAAAAAATGACGAAATGACAAAAACGATGGGTTATAGCCCATGTTTTTTGAAATTTAGAAAAAAAAAGTTAGCCTCGTTTCTCATCATTTTGGACCATGGGCTATAGCCCATATCGTACGGCATACTATAGCGCGCCGTTTTTCATCATTTTTGAAGATTTGAAAAAAATGACGAAATGACAAAAACGAAAGGTTATAGCCCATGTTTTTTGAAATTTTGAAAAAAAAAGTTAGCCTCGTTTCTCATCATTTTGGACCATGGGCTATAGCCCATATCGTACGGCATACTATAGCGCGCCGTTTTTCATCATTTTTGAAGATTTGAAAAAAATGACGAAATGACAAAAACGAAAGGTTATAGCCCATGTTTTTTGAAATTTTGAAAAAAAAAGTTAGCCTCGTTTCTCATCATTTTGGACCATGGGCTATATAGCCCATATCGTACGGCATACTATAGCGCGCCGTTTTTCATCATTTTTGAAGATTTGAAAAAAATGACGAAATGACAAAAACGAAAGGTTATAGCCCATGTTTTTTTAAATTTTGAAAAAAAAAGTTAGCCTCGTTTCTCATCATTTTGGACCATGGGCTATAGCCCATATCGTACGGCATACTATAGCGCGCCGTTTTTCATCATTTTTGAAGATTTAAAAAAAATGACGAAATGACAAAAACGAAAGGTTATAGCCCATGTTTTTTGAAATTTTGAAAAAAAAAGTTAGCCTCGTTTCTCATCATTTTGGACCATGGGCTATAGCCCATATCGTACGGCATACTATAGCGCGCCGTTTTTCATCATTTTTGAAGATTTGAAAAAAATGACGAAATGACAAAAACGAAAGGTTATAGCCCATGTTTTTTGAAATTTTGAAAAAAAAAGTTAGCCTCGTTTCTCATCATTTTGGACCATGGGCTATAGCTCATATCGTACGGCATACTATAGCGCGCCGTTTTTCATCATTTTTGAAGATTTGAAAAAAATGACGAAATGACAAAAACGATGGGTTATAGCCCATGTTTTTTGAAATTTAGAAAAAAAAAGTTAGCCTCGTTTCTCATCATTTTGGACCATGGGCTATAGCCCATATCGTACGGCATACTATAGCGCGCCGTTTTTCATCATTTTTGAAGATTTGAAAAAAATGACGAAATGACAAAAACGAAAGGTTATAGCCCATGTTTTTTGAAATTTTGAAAAAAAAAGTTAGCCTCGTTTCTCATCATTTTGGACCATGGGCTATAGCTCATATCGTACGGCATACTATAGCGCGCCGTTTTTCATCATTTTTGAAGATTTGAAAAAAATGACGAAATGACAAAAACGATGGGTTATAGCCCATGTTTTTTGAAATTTAGAAAAAAAAAGTTAGCCTCGTTTCTCATCATTTTGGACCATGGGCTATAGCCCATATCGTACGGCATACTATAGCGCGCCGTTTTTCATCATTTTTGAAGATTTGAAAAAAATGACGAAATGACAAAAACGAAAGGTTATAGCCCATGTTTTTTGAAATTTTGAAAAAAAAAGTTAGCCTCGTTTCTCATCATTTTGGACCATGGGCTATAGCCCATATCGTACGGCATACTATAGCGCGCCGTTTTTCATCATTTTTGAAGATTTAAAAAAAATGACGAAATGACAAAAACGATGGGTTATAGCCCATGTTTTTTGAAATTTTGAAAAAAAAAGTTAGCCTCGTTTCTCATAATTTTGGACCATGGGCTATAGCCCATATCGTACGGCATACTATAGCGCGCCGTTTTTCATCATTTTTGAAGATTTGAAAAAATGACGAAATGACAAAAACGATGGGTTATAGCCCATGTTTTTTGAAATTTAGAAAAAAAAAGTTAGCCTCGTTTCTCATCATTTTGGACCATGGGCTATAGCCCATATCGTACGGCATACTATAGCGCGCCGTTTTTCAGCATTTTTGAAGATTTTAAAAAAATGACGAAATGACAAAAACGAAAGGTTATAGCCCATGTTTTTTGAAATTTTGAAAAAAAAAGTTAGCCTCGTTTCTCATCATTTTGGACCATGGGCTATAGCCCATATCGTACGGCATACTATAGCGCACCGTTTTTCATCATTTTTGAAGATTTGAAAAAAATGACGAAATGACAAAAACGAAAGGTTATAGCCCATGTTTTTTGAAATTTTGAAAAAAAAAGTTAGCCTCGTTTCTCATCATTTTGGACCATGGGCTATAGCCCATATCGTACGGCATACTATAGCGCGCCGTTTTTCATCATTTTTGAAGATTTAAAAAAAATGACGAAATGACAAAAACGATGGGTTATAGCCCATGTTTTTTGAATTTTTAAAAAAAAAAGTTAGCCTAGTTTCTCATCATTTTGGACCATGGGCTATAGCCCATATCGTACGGCATACTATAGCGCGCCGTTTTTCATCATTTTTGAAGATTTGAAAAAAATGACGAAATGACAAAAACGAAAGGTTATAGCCCATGTTTTTTGAAATTTTGAAAAAAAAAGTTAGCCTCGTTTCTCATCATTTTGGACCATGGGCTATAGCCCATATCGTACGGCATACTATAGCGCGCCGTTTTTCATCATTTTTGAAGATTTGAAAAAAATGACGAAATGACAAAAACGATGGGTTATAGCCCATGTTTTTTGAAATTTAGAAAAAAAAAGTTAGCCTCGTTTCTCATCATTTTGGACCATGGGCTATAGCCCATATCGTACGGCATACTATAGCGCGCCGTTTTTCATCATTTTTGAAGATTTGAAAAAAATGACGAAATGACAAAAACGAAAGGTTATAGCCCATGTTTTTTGAAATTTTGAAAAAAAAAGTTAGCCTCGTTTCTCATCATTTTGGACCATGGGCTATAGCCCATATCGTACGGCATACTATAGCGCGCCGTTTTTCATCATTTTTGAAGATTTGAAAAAAATGACGAAATGACAAAAACGAAAGGTTATAGCCCATGTTTTTTGAAATTTTGAAAAAAAAAGTTAGCCTCGTTTCTCATCATTTTGGACCATGGGCTATAGCCCATATCGTACGGCATACTATAGCGCGCCGTTTTTCATCATTTTTGAAGATTTGAAAAAAATGACGAAATGACAAAAACGAAAGGTTATAGCCCATGTTTTTTGAAATTTTGAAAAAAAAAGTTAGCCTCGTTTCTCATCATTTTGGATCATGGGCTATAGCCCATATCGTACGGCATACTATAGCGCGCCGTTTTTCATCATTTTTGAAGATTTGAAAAAAATGACGAAATGACAAAAACGAAAGGTTATAGCCCATGTTTTTTGAAATTTTGAAAAAAAAAGTTAGCCTCGTTTCTCATCATTTTGGACCATGGGCTATAGCCCATATCGTACGGCATACTATAGCGCGCCGTTTTTCATCATTTTTGAAGATTTAAAAAAAATGACGAAATGACAAAAACGAAAGGTTATAGCCCATGTTTTTTGAAATTTTGAAAAAAAAAGTTAGCCTCGTTTCTCATCATTTTGGACCATGGGCTATAGCCCATATCGTACGGCATACTATAGCGCGCCGTTTTTCATCATTTTTGAAGATTTAAAAAAAATGACGAAATGACAAAAACGATGGGTTATAGCCCATGTTTTTTGAATTTTTAAAAAAAAAAGTTAGCCTCGTTTCTCATAATTTTGGACCATGGGCTATAGCCCATATCGTACGGCATACTATAGCGCGCCTTTTTTCATCATTTTTGAAGATTTGAAAAAAATGACGAAATGACAAAAACGAAAGGTTATAGCCCATGTTTTTTGAAATTTTGAAAAAAAAAGTTAGCCTCGTTTCTCATCATTTTGGACCATGGGCTATAGCCCATATCGTACGGCATACTATAGCGCGCCGTTTTTCATCATTTTTGAAGATTTGAAAAAAATGACGAAATGACAAAAACGAAAGGTTATAGCCCATGTTTTTTGAAATTTTGAAAAAAAAAGTTAGCCTCGTTTCTCATCATTTTGGACCATGGGCTATAGCCCATATCGTACGGCATACTATAGCGCGCCGTTTTTCATCATTTTTGAAGATTTAAAAAAAATGACGAAATGACAAAAACGATGGGTTATAGCCCATGTTTTTTGAAATTTAGAAAAAAGTTAGCCTCGTTTCTCATCATTTTGGACCATGGGCTATAGCCTATATCGTACGGCATACTATAGCGCGCCGTTTTTCATCATTTTTGAAGATTTGAAAAAAATGACGAAATTTCAAAAACGAAAGGTTATAGCCCATGTTTTTTGAAATTTTGAAAAAAAAAGTTAGCCTCGTTTCTCATCATTTTGGACCATGGGCTATAGCCCATATCGTACGGCATACTATAGCGCGCCGTTTTTCATCATTTTTGAAGATTTGAAAAAAATGACGAAATGACAAAAACGAAAGGTTATAGCCCATGTTTTTTGAAATTTTGAAAAAAAAAGTTAGCCTCGTTTCTCATCATTTTGGACCATGGGCTATAGCCCATATCGTACGGCATACTATAGCGCGCCGTTTTTCATCATTTTTGAAGATTTGAAAAAAATGACGAAATGACAAAAACGAAAGGTTATAGCCCATGTTTTTTGAAATTTTGAAAAAAAAAGTTAGCCTCGTTTCTCATCATTTTGGACCATGGGCTATAGCCCATATCGTACGGCATACTATAACGCGCCGTTTTTCATCATTTTTGAAGATTTGAAAAAAATGACGAAATGACAAAAACGAAAGGTTATAGCCCATGTTTTTTGAAATTTTGAAAAAAAAAGTTAGCCTCGTTTCTCATCATTTTGGACCATGGGCTATAGCCCATATCGTACGGCATACTATAGCGCGCCGTTTTTCATCATTTTTGAAGATTTAAAAAAAATGACGAAATGACAAAAACGAAAGGTTATAGCCCATGTTTTTTGAAATTTAAAAAAAAAAAGTTAGCCTCGTTTCTCATCATTTTGGACCATGGGCTATAGCCCATATCGTACGGCATACTATAGCGCGCCGTTTTTCATCATTTTTGAAGATTTAAAAAAAATGACGAAATGACAAAAACGATGGGTTATAGCCCATGTTTTTTTAATTTAAAAAAAAAAAAGTTAGCCTCGTTTCTCATCATTTTGGACCATGGGCTATAGCCCATATCGTACGGCATACTATAGCGCGCCTTTTTTCATCATTTTTGAAGATTTGAAAAAAATGACGAAATGACAAAAACGAAAGGTTATAGCCCATGTTTTTTGAAATTTTGAAAAAAAAAGTTAGCCTCGTTTCTCATCATTTTGGACCATGGGCTATAGCCCATATCGTACGGCATACTATAGCGCGCCGTTTTTCATCATTTTTGAAGATTTAAAAAAAATGACGAAATGACAAAAACGATGGGTTATAGCCCATGTTTTTTGAATTTTTAAAAAAAAAAGTTAGCCTCGTTTCTCATCATTTTGGACCATGGGCTATAGCCCATATCGTACGGCATACTATAGCGCGCCTTTTTTCATCATTTTTGAAGATTTGAAAAAAATGACGAAATGACAAAAACGAAAGGTTATAGCCCATGTTTTTTGAAATTTTGAAAAAAAAAGTTAGCCTCGTTTCTCATCATTTTGGACCATGGGCTATAGCCCATATCGTACGGCATACTATAGCGCGCCGTTTTTCATCATTTTTGAAGATTTGAAAAAAATGACGAAATGACAAAAACGAAAGGTTATAGCCCATGTTTTTTGAAATTTTGAAAAAAAAAGTTAGCCTCGTTTCTCATCATTTTGGACCATGGGCTATAGCCCATATCGTACGGCATACTATAGCGCGCCGTTTTTCATCATTTTTGAAGATTTAAAAAAAATGACGAAATGACAAAAACGAAAGGTTATAGCCCATGTTTTTTGAAATTTTGAAAAAAAAGGTTAGCCTCGTTTCTCATCATTTTGGACCATGGGCTATAGCCCATATCGTACGGCATACTATAGCGCGCCGTTTTTCATCATTTTTGAAGATTTGAAAAAAATGACGAAATGACAAAAACGAAAGGTTATAGCCCATGTTTTTTGAAATTTAGAAAAAAAAGGTTAGCCTCGTTTCTCATCATTTTGGACCATGGGCTATAGCCCATATCGTACGGCATACTATAGCGCGCCGTTTTTCATCATTTTTGAAGATTTGAAAAAAATGACGAAATGACAAAAACGATGGGTTATAGCCCATGTTTTTTGAAATTTAGAAAAAAAAAGTTAGCCTCGTTTCTCATCATTTTGGACCATGGGCTATAGCCCATATCGTACGGCATACTATAGCGCGCCGTTTTTCATCATTTTTGAAGATTTGAAAAAAATTACGAAATGACAAAAACGAAAGGTTATAGCCCATGTTTTTTGAAATTTTGGAAAAAAAAGTTAGCCTCGTTTCTCATCATTTTGGACCATGGGCTATAGCCCATATCGTACGGCATACTATAGCGCGCCGTTTTTCATCATTTTTGAAGATTTGAAAAAAATGACGAAATGACAAAAACGAAAGGTTATAGCCCATGTTTTTTGAAATTTTGAAAAAAAAAGTTAGCCTCGTTTCTCATCATTTTGGACCATGGGCTATAGCCCATATCGTACGGCATACTATAGCGCGCCGTTTTTCATCATTTTTGAAGATTTAAAAAAAATGACGAAATGACAAAAACGAAAGGTTATAGCCCATGTTTTTTGAAATTTAAAAAAAAAAAGTTAGCCTCGTTTCTCATCATTTTGGACCATGGGCTATAGCCCATATCGTACGGCATACTATAGCGCGCCGTTTTTCATCATTTTTGAAGATTTAAAAAAAATGACGAAATGACAAAAACGATGGGTTATAGCCCATGTTTTTTTAATTTAAAAAAAAAAAAGTTAGCCTCGTTTCTCATCATTTTGGACCATGGGCTATAGCCCATATCGTACGGCATACTATAGCGCGCCTTTTTTCATCATTTTTGAAGATTTGAAAAAAATGACGAAATGACAAAAACGAAAGGTTATAGCCCATGTTTTTTGAAATTTTGAAAAAAAAAGTTAGCCTCGTTTCTCATCATTTTGGACCATGGGCTATAGCCCATATCGTACGGCATACTATAGCGCGCCGTTTTTCATCATTTTTGAAGATTTAAAAAAAATGACGAAATGACAAAAACGATGGGTTATAGCCCATGTTTTTTGAATTTTTTAAAAAAAAAGTTAGCCTCGTTTCTCATCATTTTGGACCATGGGCTATAGCCCATATCGTACGGCATACTATAGCGCGCCTTTTTTCATCATTTTTGAAGATTTGAAAAAAATGACGAAATGACAAAAACGAAAGGTTATAGCCCATGTTTTTTGAAATTTTGAAAAAAAAAGTTAGCCTCGTTTCTCATCATTTTGGACCATGGGCTATAGCCCATATCGTACGGCATACTATAGCGCGCCGTTTTTCATCATTTTTGAAGATTTGAAAAAAATGACGAAATGACAAAAACGAAAGGTTATAGCCCATGTTTTTTGAAATTTTGAAAAAAAAAGTTAGCCTCGTTTCTCATCATTTTGGACCATGGGCTATAGCCCATATCGTACGGCATACTATAGCGCGCCGTTTTTCATCATTTTTGAAGATTTAAAAAAAATGACGAAATGACAAAAACGAAAGGTTATAGCCCATGTTTTTTGAAATTTTGAAAAAAAAGGTTAGCCTCGTTTCTCATCATTTTGGACCATGGGCTATAGCCCATATCGTACGGCATACTATAGCGCGCCGTTTTTCATCATTTTTGAAGATTTGAAAAAAATGACGAAATGACAAAAACGAAAGGTTATAGCCCATGTTTTTTGAAATTTAGAAAAAAAAGGTTAGCCTCGTTTCTCATCATTTTGGACCATGGGCTATAGCCCATATCGTACGGCATACTATAGCGCGCCGTTTTTCATCATTTTTGAAGATTTGAAAAAAATGACGAAATGACAAAAACGAAAGGTTATAGCCCATGTTTTTTGAAATTTTGAAAAAAAAAGTTAGCCTCGTTTCTCATCATTTTGGACCATGGGCTATAGCCCATATCGTACGGCATACTATAGCCCGCCGTTTTTCATCATTTTTGAAGATTTGAAAAAAATGACGAAATGACAAAAACGAAAGGTTATAGCCCATGTTTTTTGAAATTTTGAAAAAAAAAGTTAGCCTCGTTTCTCATCATTTTGGACCATGGGCTATAGCCCATATCGTACGGCATACTATAGCGCGCCGTTTTTCATCATTTTTGAAGATTTAAAAAAAATGACGAAATGACAAAAACGATGGGTTATAGCCCATGTTTTTTGAAATTTAGAAAAAAAAAGTTAGCCTCGTTTCTCATCATTTTGGACCATGGGCTATAGCCCATATCGTACCGCATACTATAGCGCGCCGTTTTTCATCATTTTTGAAGATTTGAAAAAAATGACGAAATGACAAAAACGAAAGGTTATAGCCCATGTTTTTTGAAATTTTGAAAAAAAAAGTTAGCCTCGTTTCTCATCATTTTGGACCATGGGCTATAGCCCATATCGTACGGCATACTATAGCGCGCCGTTTTTCATAATTTTTGAAGATTTGAAAAAAATGACGAAATGACAAAAACGAAAGGTTATAGCCCATGTTTTTTGAAATTTTGAAAAAAAAAGTTAGCCTCGTTTCTCATCATTTTGGACCATGGGCTATAGCCCATATCGTACGGCATACTATAGCGCGCCGTTTTTCATCATTTTTGAAGATTTGAAAAAAATGACGAAATGACAAAAACGAAAGGTTATAGCCCATGTTTTTTGAAATTTTGAAAAAAAAAGTTAGCCTCGTTTCTCATCATTTTGGACCATGGGCTATAGCCCATATCGTACGGCATACTATAGCGCGCCGTTTTTCATCATTTTTGAAGATTTGAAAAAAATGACGAAATGACAAAAACGAAAGGTTATAGCCCATGTTTTTTTTAATTTTGAAAAAAAAAGTTAGCCTCGTTTCTCATCATTTTGGACCATGGGCTATAGCCCATATCGTACGGCATACTATAGCGCGCCGTTTTTCATCATTTTTGAAGATTTAAAAAAAATGACGAAATGACAAAAACGAAAGGTTATAGCCCATGTTTTTTGAAATTTTGAAAAAAAAAGTTAGCCTCGTTTCTCATCATTTTGGACCATGGGCTATAGCCCATATCGTACGGCATACTATAGCGCGCCGTTTTTCATCATTTTTGAAGATTTGAAAAAAATGACGAAATGACAAAAACGATGGGTTATAGCCCATGTTTTTTGAAATTTAGAAAAAAAAAGTTAGCCTCGTTTCTCATCATTTTGGACCATGGGCTATAGCCCATATCGTACGGCATACTATAGCGCGCCGTTTTTCATCATTTTTGAAGATTTGAAAAAAATGACGAAATGACAAAAACGAAAGGTTATAGCCCATGTTTTTTGAAATTTTGAAAAAAAAAGTTAGCCTCGTTTCTCATCATTTTGGACCATGGGCTATAGCCCATATCGTACGGCATACTATAGCGCGCCGTTTTTCATCATTTTTGAAGATTTGAAAAAAATGACGAAATGACAAAAACGAAAGGTTATAGCCCATGTTTTTTGAAATTTTGAAAAAAAAAGTTAGCCTCGTTTCTCATCATTTTGGACCATGGGCTATATAGCCCATATCGTACGGCATACTATAGCGCGCCGTTTTTCATCATTTTTGAAGATTTGAAAAAAATGACGAAATGACAAAAACGAAAGGTTATAGCCCATGTTTTTTTAAATTTTGAAAAAAAAAGTTAGCCTCGTTTCTCATCATTTTGGACCATGGGCTATAGCCCATATCGTACGGCATACTATAGCGCGCCGTTTTTCATCATTTTTGAAGATTTTAAAAAAATGACGAAATGACAAAAACGAAAGGTTATAGCCCATGTTTTTTGAAATTTTGAAAAAAAAAGTTAGCCTCGTTTCTCATCATTTTGGACCATGGGCTATAGCCCATATCGTACGGCATACTATAGCGCGCCGTTTTTCATCATTTTTGAAGATTTGAAAAAAATGACGAAATGACAAAAACGAAAGGTTATAGCCCATGTTTTTTGAAATTTTGAAAAAAAAAGTTAGCCTCGTTTCTCATCATTTTGGACCATGGGCTATAGCTCATATCGTACGGCATACTATAGCGCGCCGTTTTTCATCATTTTTGAAGATTTGAAAAAAATGACGAAATGACAAAAACGATGGGTTATAGCCCATGTTTTTTGAAATTTAGAAAAAAAAAGTTAGCCTCGTTTCTCATCATTTTGGACCATGGGCTATAGCCCATATCGTACGGCATACTATAGCGCGCCGTTTTTCATCATTTTTGAAGATTTGAAAAAAATGACGAAATGACAAAAACGAAAGGTTATAGCCCATGTTTTTTGAAATTTTGAAAAAAAAAGTTAGCCTCGTTTCTCATCATTTTGGACCATGGGCTATAGCTCATATCGTACGGCATACTATAGCGCGCCGTTTTTCATCATTTTTGAAGATTTGAAAAAAATGACGAAATGACAAAAACGATGGGTTATAGCCCATGTTTTTTGAAATTTAGAAAAAAAAAGTTAGCCTCGTTTCTCATCATTTTGGACCATGGGCTATAGCCCATATCGTACGGCATACTATAGCGCGCCGTTTTTCATCATTTTTGAAGATTTGAAAAAAATGACGAAATGACAAAAACGAAAGGTTATAGCCCATGTTTTTTGAAATTTTGAAAAAAAAAGTTAGCCTCGTTTCTCATCATTTTGGACCATGGGCTATAGCCCATATCGTACGGCATACTATAGCGCGCCGTTTTTCATCATTTTTGAAGATTTAAAAAAAATGACGAAATGACAAAAACGATGGGTTATAGCCCATGTTTTTTGAAATTTTGAAAAAAAAAGTTAGCCTCGTTTCTCATAATTTTGGACCATGGGCTATAGCCCATATCGTACGGCATACTATAGCGCGCCGTTTTTCATCATTTTTGAAGATTTGAAAAAATGACGAAATGACAAAAACGATGGGTTATAGCCCATGTTTTTTGAAATTTAGAAAAAAAAAGTTAGCCTCGTTTCTCATCATTTTGGACCATGGGCTATAGCCCATATCGTACGGCATACTATAGCGCGCCGTTTTTCAGCATTTTTGAAGATTTTAAAAAAATGACGAAATGACAAAAACGAAAGGTTATAGCCCATGTTTTTTGAAATTTTGAAAAAAAAAGTTAGCCTCGTTTCTCATCATTTTGGACCATGGGCTATAGCCCATATCGTACGGCATACTATAGCGCACCGTTTTTCATCATTTTTGAAGATTTGAAAAAAATGACGAAATGACAAAAACGAAAGGTTATAGCCCATGTTTTTTGAAATTTTGAAAAAAAAAGTTAGCCTCGTTTCTCATCATTTTGGACCATGGGCTATAGCCCATATCGTACGGCATACTATAGCGCGCCGTTTTTCAGCATTTTTGAAGATTTGAAAAAAATGACGAAATGACAAAAACGAAAGGTTATAGCCCATGTTTTTTGAAATTTTGAAAAAAAAAGTTAGCCTCGTTTCTCATCATTTTGGACCATGGGCTATAGCCCATATCGTACGGCATACTATAGCGCACCGTTTTTCATCATTTTTGAAGATTTGAAAAAAATGACGAAATGACAAAAACGAAAGGTTATAGCCCATGTTTTTTGAAATTTTGAAAAAAAAAGTTAGCCTCGTTTCTCATAATTTTGGACCATGGGCTATAGCCCATATCGTACGGCATACTATAGCGCGCCGTTTTTCATCATTTTTGAAGATTTGAAAAAAATGACGAAATGACAAAAACGAAAGGTTATAGCCCATGTTTTTTGAAATTTTGAAAAAAAAAGTTAGCCTCGTTTCTCATAATTTTGGACCATGGGCTATAGCCCATATCGTACGGCATACTATAGCGCGCCGTTTTTCATCATTTTTGAAGATTTGAAAAAAATGACGAAATGACAAAAACGATGGGTTATAGCCCATGTTTTTTGAAAATTAAAAAAAAAAAGTTAGCCTCGTTTTTCATCATTTTGGACCATGGGCTATAGCCCATATCGTACGGCATACTATAGCGCGCCGTTTTTCATCATTTTTGAAGATTTGAAAAAAATGACGAAATGACAAAAACGAAAGGTTATAGCCCATGTTTTTTGAAATTTTGAAAAAAAAAGTTAGCCTCGTTTCTCATAATTTTGGACCATGGGCTATAGCCCATATCGTACGGCATACTATAGCGCGCCGTTTTTCATCATTTTTGAAGATTTGAAAAAAATGACGAAATGACAAAAACGATGGGTTATAGCCCATGTTTTTTGAAAATTAAAAAAAAAAAGTTAGCCTCGTTTTTCATCATTTTGGACCATGGGCTATAGCCCATATCGTACGGCATACTATAGCGCGCCGTTTTTCATCATTTTTGAAGATTTGAAAAAAATGACGAAATGACAAAAACGAAAGGTTATAGCCCATGTTTTTTGAAATTTTGAAAAAAAAAGTTAGCCTCGTTTCTCATCATTTTGGACCATGGGCTATAGCCCATATCGTACGGCATACTATAGCGTGCCGTTTTTCATCATTTTTGAAGATTTGAAAAAAATGACGAAATGACAAAAACGAAAGGTTATAGCCCATGTTTTTTGAATTTTTAAAAAAAAAAGTTAGCCTCGTTTCTCATCATTTTGGACCATGGGCTATAGCCCATATCGTACGGCATACTATAGCGCGCCGTTTTTCATCATTTTTGAAGATTTGAAAAAAATGACGAAATGACAAAAACGAAAGGTTATAGCCCATGTTTTTTGAAATTTTGAAAAAAAAAGTTAGCCTCGTTTCTCATCATTTGGACCATGGGCTATAGCCCATATTGTACGGCATACTATAGCGCGCCGTTTTTCATCATTTTTGAAGATTTGAAAAAAATGACGAAATGACAAAAACGATGGGTTATAGCCCATGTTTTTTGAAATTTAGAAAAAAAAAGTTAGCCTCGTTTCTCATCATTTTGGACCATGGGCTATAGCCCATATCGTACGGCATACTATAGCGCGCCGTTTTTCATCATTTTTGAAGATTTGAAAAAAATGACGAAATGACAAAAACGAAAGGTTATAGCCCATGTTTTTTGAAATTTTGAAAAAAAAAGTTAGCCTCGTTTCTCATCATTTTGGACCATGGGCTATAGCCCATATCGTACGGCATACTATAGCGCGCCGTTTTTCATCATTTTTGAAGATTTAAAAAAAATGACGAAATGACAAAAACGATGGGTTATAGCCCATGTTTTTTGAAAATTAAAAAAAAAAGTTAGCCTCGTTTTTCATCATTTTGGACCATGGGCTATAGCCCATATCGTACGGCATACTATAGCGCGCCGTTTTTCATCATTTTTGAAGATTTGAAAAAAATGACGAAATGACAAAAACGAAAGGTTATAGCCCATGTTTTTTGAAATTTTGAAAAAAAAAGTTAGCCTCGTTTCTCATCATTTTGGACCATGGGCTATAGCCCATATCGTACGGCATACTATAGCGCGCCGTTTTTCATCATTTTTGAAGATTTGAAAAAAATGACGAAATGACAAAAACGAAAGGTTATAGCCCATGTTTTTTGAAATTTTGAAAAAAAAAGTTAGCCTCGTTTCTCATCATTTTGGACCATGGGCTATAGCCCATATCGTACGGCATACTATAGCGCGCCGTTTTTCATCATTTTTGAAGATTTGAAAAAAATGACGAAATGACAAAAACGAAAGGTTATAGCCCATGTTTTTTGAAATTTTGAAAAAAAAAGTTAGCCTCGTTTCTCATCATTTTGGACCATGGGCTATAGCCCATATCGTACGGCATACTATAGCGCGCCGTTTTTCATCATTTTTGAAGATTTAAAAAAAATGACGAAATGACAAAAACGATGGGTTATAGCCCATGTTTTTTGAAAATTAAAAAAAAAAAGTTAGCCTCGTTTTTCATCATTTTGGACCATGGGCTATAGCCCATATCGTACGGCATACTATAGCGCGCCGTTTTTCATCATTTTTGAAGATTTGAAAAAAATGACGAAATGACAAAAACGAAAGGTTATAGCCCATGTTTTTTGAAATTTTGAAAAAAAAAGTTAGCCTCGTTTCTCATCATTTTGGACCATGGGCTATAGCCCATATCGTACGGCATACTATAGCGTGCCGTTTTTCATCATTTTTGAAGATTTGAAAAAAATGACGAAATGACAAAAACGAAAGGTTATAGCCCATGTTTTTTGAATAAAAAAAAAAAAAAGTTAGCCTCGTTTCTCATCATTTTGGACCATGGGCTATAGCCCATATCGTACGGCATACTATAGCGCGCCGTTTTTCATCATTTTTGAAGATTTGAAAAAAATGACGAAATGACAAAAACGAAAGGTTATAGCCCATGTTTTTTGAATTTAAAAAAAAAAAAGTTAGCCTCGTTTCTCATCATTTTGGACCATGGGCTATAGCCCATATCGTACGGCATACTATAGCGCGCCGTTTTTCATCATTTTTGAAGATTTGAAAAAAATGACGAAATGACAAAAACGATGGGTTATAGCCCATGTTTTTTGAAATTTTGAAAAAAAAAGTTAGCCTCGTTTCTCATCATTTTGGACCATGGGCTATAGCCCATATCGTACGGCATACTGTTGAACCCTGTTCCGGTAAACCAGAAGTACGACACCAGTGCCTTAGTTTTTGTGTTGTCCTTTACAGGTCCTTTCGTTGAAATGTAAATTTTACATGTCAACAGTAAAGTAATATATAAAGAAGAGAAACACAAAAGCACAAGAATAACATTTTCGAATTACCTTTGCTTTGATCTTTTAAACTTTCTCTTGCCGACCTCCCAAAAAAAGTGTCCATCAAACAAACAACGCAACAAATACTAATCTAAATATAATACCTCGTTGGCCGCTTGTCGTGGAAAAGGTTCTTGAATCTTGAGTTTCATAGTCTTTAGAATGTCCTTTTGACCGTCTGTGTTTGACTTTAGACGTCTTTCTAAATAACTTTAAACAGTCCGTAACACACGGTGTGTGTGTGTGCTGCTTCCTTGTGTAGACCAGAGTCTGAATGAGTGAGACACGGTTTGTAGCACCTGTGTGCAATGCCAGCCAATCAATCATGCATCAATCAGTCAATCATGGTCCAGTGTTGCTACTGACAGACAGAAAGTTGTTCTGCCTCAGAAAGTTAACGTTTTACATTCTTAACCTTATATGAAATCTATTATGAACCACATATTTATTGTACATCATGAAATTGCTATGAATTATGCACTTATGACCATGATCGAGTTGTTGTATTTTAGCTATTTTTAAAGTAAACATTTTAATAACAGCACTTACAGTAAGAAATAGCACTCAATCCATCTTTCAGTTCTTCAAAGTAAAGTTTCAGAGTAAAGGGTGGGATTTGAACCCACAACCTATGCCTCGGAGGGCATACTATAGCATGCCGTTTTTCATCATTTTCATATACTGTATAGGGCATGATATTTTATCATGAAAAAACGATAAACTATAGTATGTCGCTTTACATGGTTTTCGACGACGTATAATTAAATATGTCGTAAAAAAAAAAAGAAAAGAAAAAAGACCTGGTCCCATAATATCACTAAACAAACCTACCTTCTATGATGTCACTGAGCATTATGAAGGGTAACAAGAAGACTCGCCAATTTTACCCTTTGTGAAGAAGACTTTTACCCTTTGTGAAGAAGACTTTTAACCTTTTTGAAGAAGACTTTTAACCTTTGTGAAGAAGACTTTTAACCTTTGTGAAGAAGACTTTTAACCTTTGTGAAGAAGACTCGCCAAAGGGGAAGAAATCTCGCCAAAGGTGAAGATATCTTGCGCAGCGCGAGGTATAACCCCAGCTGCAAACGATCCGGTCTTCGATTGTGTGATTATAATATATATAAATCATTTTGGGCCAAATAATAACAATTCTCGGGGCGTTTGGGGGGGGGGGGAGGGGGAGGGGAGGGGGGCGTCAGCTATCAGGAGCAGGAGGAGGCAACAGGGGGTTGCAGGCCAACAGAGTTTTGGAATGGATATTATAGAGTCCATAATATCCGTTCCAAAACTCGTTGGTCTGTTGGCCCTGTTGCCAATCTTTCCTTAATAAAACTGTTTTATTAAGGAAAGGTCGGCATGTCAACGCCGCAACACGTGTTCGGGTGTCAATCAAATCAACTGTGTCAGACATCTCCCGCAGCCCGCCGTTTAAAAAAAAGAAGAAAAAAAAAGCGAAGATGAAGACTCGCCAAAGGTGAAGATATCTCGCCGGGTGGAGTCTTCCGGTATTCTCATGAAGGACCCACACCTCAGACATCAGGAAGAATAGCATTATTATTATTATTATTATTTATTTTCAATGATTTGCATAAAAGGCATGGTGGCACAGATTTAGACAAAAATAATGCTAACAAGGGAACGGATATTATAATATATATATATATATATAATTATATAAACCAAATAATCCCCCAGGGCTTGTAGGTAGGGTATACCTCACCATTACACTTTACTTGTAATTGTGCTGCGATCATGTTGGCTTGTGGTGGTCATTTATTTGTGAATATTGATTTGTCTTTGCCACCTGACGGACACGTACAAAATGACGGCTCAATAACGTCGCCAGAAACACGTAAACTCGTGAAGAGCTCAACAGGTCTGCATGTGACTCTGAGAGTGTTCAAATGGAACACACGTTGTACACTCTCAGAGTTACTTATGGGGGTCCTCGTAGCCTACACCCGATATGATAAATAAGCGTTGATGACCCCTGACTGCGATACTAACGAACTTTGATTGAACCCATGGATTGGACGGACCCTTTTTTTCTCTCGAAACAATTCATTTTACAACCCATACCATCATCGCGCAGTGTCTGCTGACGGCCACTAGATGGCGCCCGAACATCAGTTTTCAGTCTGTCCGTCACTTAGAGGTTCAAACTTAATTTAAACCCGCGCGCGCACGCGCACACACACACACACACACACACACACACACACACACACACACACACACACACACACACACACACACACACACACACACACACACACACACAATGAATTCCTCCACTTCCAATGTCGTCTCTCTGATGGTGAGACTACTCTACTCCTTGGCTTAAAGGACCACTTCACCACTTTTCAACCTATCTTCATATAATTGGTCCTCACAAACGTTCATGATAAAATGCCACCGTTTTTTTCTACTCGGTCTGTGTCTCATAGGAGGGCTGTGGGCAGTTCAGAAACCAGTCTGTGTCTCATAGGAGGGCTGTGGGCGGTTCAGAAACCAGTCTGTGTCTCATAGGAGGGCTGTGGGCAGTTCAGAAACCAGTCTGTGTCTCATAGGAGGGCTGTGGGCGGTTCAGAAACCAGTCTGTGTCTCATAGGAGGGCTGTGGGCGGTTCAGAAACCAGTCTGTGTCTCATAGGAGGGCTGTGGGCAGTTCAGAAACCAGTCTGTGTCTCATAGGAGGGCTGTGGGCGGTTCAGAAACCAGTCTGTGTCTCATAGGAGGGCTGTGGGCGGTTCAGAAACCAGTCTGTGTCTCATAGGAGGGCTGTGGGCGGTTCAGAAACCAGTCTGTGTCTCATAGGAGGGCTGTGGGCAGTTCAGAAACCAGTCTGTGTCTCATAGGAGGGCTGTGGGCGGTTCAGAAACCAGTCTGTGTCTCATAGGAGGGCTGTGGGCAGTTCAGAAACCACTCTGTGTCTCATAGGAGGGCTGTGGGCGGTTCAGAAACCCGTCCACCAGTGACATCATCGTTAGGCAGTTGTTGTTTGCAAGATTTATTTTTATATATATATTTCGATTTTTAAATGACTAGAAAACCTGCGGTTTTCAGATGGGGGTCCGTGGTGGGGGTCCGCGGCCAATTACAAATAATTCCTGGGGGTCCTTGACATGTAATAGTTTGACATTAGAAACATGAGGTTTTTCAGAAAACTGTCATGACTTAGAAGACATTAGTATCGAATCAGTTCTCAGGTCTAAAGACTGCGTTAAGGTCCAGTCTGTCTGTGATGGTCAGACTACTCGTTAGCGTGCCTCTGTGCATCCAGTGGCATCTCCCCCCCCTCCCCCTCCTCCCCCCCCGTCAGAGTAGTGGGTGAGGGCCTGATGTGCGTTCCTGGACGGAGCGTCCTTGAAGCACAGCCCACAGTCCTCGCAGGCGTAGGGCAGCCCCGGCCGCCCCGCCCCCGCCACAACCGCCCGGGGCTTCCTGTCGTCAGCGCCGGAGCCCGAACCGGGACCGGGAGCTCTGCCGGAACCCGGAGGGTCGCTCCGGAACGAAGAAGGAGAAGAAGAAGCGGTGGCCCCCGCCCTGGGCCGCCCGGGCGTGCCCAGGCCGGCGCCGGCGGGCTCGGGGAGCATGGCGTGCACGGCCCGGTAGTGGAAGCGGATGCCGGAGCGGTTGGAGAAGGCCTTGCCACACAGGCTGCAGACGAACGGACGCTCGCCCGTGTGGATGCGGACGTGGATCTTCAGAGCGCCCGACTGCGTGAAACACTTGCCGCACTACAGGGGGGGGGGGGGGATAAAACGACAGCGGTGGTGGGGGGGGGGGGGGGGAAGAGAACTCAATGTTTTTACTTGAGTAAAGGTATCAATACTGCGATATGGAACTACTCCGTTACAAGTCCGGAATTCAAAATGTACTTATTGTGTAAAAGTACAAAAGGATTGGCATTCAAATTTTGCAGATGATACAACTTTACTTTGCTCTGGAAAAAAAAATGAATGACCTATTGGATACAGTCGAAGGGGAGTTGAAAAATGTAAAGAAATGGTTTGATATAAATAAGCTATCACTGAATGTAAGCAATAGAAAATGTATTGTGTTTGGAAACCGTACAATCAGTGAGGATCAAACTCAGGATTGACTCAGTAGAAATAGAAAGAGTGTGGGAGAACAAATTCTTGGGAGTAATCATTGACAATAAACTAAATTGGAAACCTCATATAAAGTATATAAAGCAAAAATATCTAAATCTATTGCAATACTGCACAAAACTAAACATATCCTGGACCAGAAGTCATTATATATCCTGTACTGCTCATTCATTACCCCATATATTACATACTGCGCTGAAGTCTGGGGCAACACCTATACAACCAATACAAACTGTATCACCCTACTGCAAAAAAAAGACATAAGGATCATGAATGGGGTTGATTATATTCAACCCACCAATGAATTATTTATTAAATGTCGTACGCTGAAATTTAAGGATTTAGTTGAATTTAAAACATTAGAGATACTGCTTAGAGCCAAAATGAAAACACTTCCAGACTGTATCCAAGGGTTGTTCACAATGAGAGAGAGCTGTTATTCACTCAGAGGAAAATGTATGTTTAAACAAAAAAAAAAGAAAGGATCAACGTAAGAAGTAATTGTATAACGATAAAGGGTGTGAAGGAATAGATGTGATGATGAACTGAGAGACTGTGGAGCTAAGGATAAATTTAAGAAGGTATTTAAAAAAAAAAGTATTAAATAGCTATGCAGAGTAAAGGAACTACTACTTCATGTTACTACTGTGACTTTTACTAGCATATTGTTTTGTTTTTTTTGCTTGTTATTAAGAAAGAGGATGAAAAGAAAAAGAAACATGAATGTTGCACTGTTCAATAGAAATGTTGTTTGAGGACCTGTAAAAGGGATGAACATATATATTAGCATTTGTATTATTTTAATTTAATGGACCAAAGGGTAGACGTAATAAGCCTATAGGCTTCAGTCTATATCCTTTTTTCTTTCCAGAATAAGAAAAAGAAAAAACTGATGAACTAAGAATGTTTTGTATGGAAAGAAAAAACAAACTAATAAACTAAACTAAACTAAATGTAGCCTACTTAAAGGGGCTTAAATGTAGCCTACTTAACCCATTCTGACCGGGCACCCATTTTGGTGTTAGCATCATGTTATGCTTTACCTATTGAAAAATAGCAGATCTACAAGCTCATATCGCGCCACCGAGTGGCGCGATACGAGCTTGTAGGTCTGCTATTTTTGAAAAATTCGAAGAACGACTGACATTTTTAGAATCTGATCTCAGGTCAGAATGGGTTAATCAGACCAGTGTGTGTCCAGTGGAAACCTCGTATGAATCTGATCTCAGGTCAGAATGGGTTAAAGGGGCTTAAATGTAGCCTACTTAAAGGGGCTTAAATGTAGCCTACTTAAAGGGGCTTAAATGTAGCCTACTTAAAGGGGCTTAAATGTAGCCTACTTAAAGGGGCTTAAATGTAGCCTACTTAAAGGGGCTTAAATGTAGCCTACTTAAAGGGGCTTAAATGTAGCCTACTTAAAGGGGCTTAAATGTAGCCTACTTAAAGGGGCTTAAATGTAGCCTACTTAAAGGGGCTTAAATGTAGCCTACTTAAAGGGGCTCCACCATGAATTTGACATTCTTTCAAGATATTTCTGTGATTGTAGGTTTCCCGGTGTAGGCTATTGTTACACCCATAAAAGTTGTTTTTTCCCCACACACACAGACCTACATTCTTCCCAACATGACGTCAGATTCAGGGACCAATTTTAACAGTATAAACTATATGTATTTATTTATTTTATTATCATCACCATGCACCTTCACTGTAAAGATGGCCAAACCAACCAACCATCTTTACAGTGAAGGTGGTGAGGATAATCAAATAAATTCACGATAGGGTTTCTTTCTATATTGTAGGCACCTGGTTACAGTGATAGGGTTTCTCTCTATATTATACACACCTGGTTACAGTGATAGGGTTTCTCTCTATATTATACACACCTGGTTACAGTGATAGGGTTTCTCTCCCGTGTGGGTGCGTTGGTGCGCCCGCACCCCGGCCAGGTGGGGGAAGCCTCGGCCGCAGTAGTTGCAGGCGTACGGCCGCTCGCCGGTGTGCGTGCGCCGGTGGATCTTCAGCGCCCCCGACTGGCTGAAGCTCTTGCCGCAGTCGGTGCAGGCGTAGGGCCGCGCGCCCGTGTGCACGTTGAGGTGGATGCGCAGGTTGCTGTGGGAGTTGAAGGAGCGGCCGCACTCCGTGCAGATGAACCCGCCCTGCATGCATGGAGAGGGGGAGACGCTACGGTTAACCCGTTATCCAATGCCTTCTAAATCATGACCGTTTTCTGAGAAACCCGTTTCCATGTCAGTGGTTCTCAAACTATTTCATGCCATGGAATTATCTGTACTTGACTGCCGACCCTCATACCCGACAGGACGATGTGTCTCTGGACCGAGTGGCGCCGTTACGTTACCTGCTTGTTGGCGTGTTCTCGTTACCTGCTTGTTGGCGTGTTCGGAGCGCTGGTGCTGCAGGAGCTGCGAGGGCCGTGCGAAGGAGGCGGGGCAATGCATGCAGGGGTGTGGCAGCGAGGTGGAGGCGCTCCGACCGGCGGCGGCGGCGCCCGCCACTCCGACCTGCGCCCGCTGCTCCCCGGCGTGGTGGTGGTGGTGGTGGTGATGCTGCTGGCGCTGGCACAGGTGGGGGCAGGCGGCGAAGGCGTAGCAGGGGAAGGCGGGCTGCGGCGGGGCGCGCGCTCTGCCGTGGGCGTGGGCGGAGAGCTGGGCGGGGCACGGCAGGCAGGCGGCGAACGCACACGGGTGGAAGTGGCGGCGGCCGTGCGACGAGTCTGCCCCCTCCTGGTGACAAAAGGCATTTAGCAGAGACTCTTTTTTTTTTTTTTTACACTGGGTGAAAAAAATGGGTTACAAAATATTGTCTAATGTAATCCTGGGCGCTACAAACCTGGGGAGAGCAACGGACTGACCTCATGGGACCAGGATTATACTGTGTGTTTTTTGTGAGTTACCTAGTACCTACCCTAGGGGACACGGGGAGAACATGTGAGGGTACCTACCCTAGGGGACACGGGGAGAACATGTGAGGGTACGTACCCTAGGGGACACGAGAACATGTGAGGGTACGTACCCTAGGGGACACGGGGAGAACATGTGAGGGTACCTACCCTAGGGGACACGGGGAGAACATGTGAGGGTACCTACCCTATAGGGACACGGGGAGAACATGTGAAAGAAAGAAAGAAAGTTACTATGTTTACCCAGGGTAACTGGACTAAGCTCAAGAACTTGTTTACAGCCAGGCCCTGCTCATAGAACATTTCATGGTAGGGGTTCAATGCCTTGTTCAAGGGCACTTCAACGGTGGTAATTTTAACGTGCCGGTCCGGGGATACGAACTAGCGACCTTCCGATATCAAGACCGATCCGCACCCTAGGGGACACGGGGAGAACTTGTGAGGGTACCTACCCTAGGGGACACGGGGAGAACATGTGAGGGTACCTACCCTAGGGGACACGGGGAGAACATGTGAGGGTACCTACCCTAGGGGACACGGGGAGAACATGTGAGGGTACCTACCCTAGGGGACACGGGGAGAACTTGTGAGGGTACCTACCCTAGGGGACACGGGGAAAACATGTGAGGGTACCTACCCTAGGGGACAGGGGGAGAACATGTGAGGGTACCTACCCTAGGGGACACGGGGAGAACATGTGAGGGTACCTACCCTAGGGGACAGGGGGAGAACATGTGAGGGTACCTACCCTAGGGGACACGGGGAAAACATGTGAGTGTACCTACCCTAGGGGACACGGGGAGAACATGTGAGGGTACCTACCCTAGGGGACACAGGGAGAACATGTGAGGGTACTAGTACACATCCCGCAGCCCGTTCGTAAAAAATAAATAAAATACTTCTGTTACATATTTTGTGTAATGTTATACATGTGCTAAACAACAATGTTTTATTTTATTTTATCAATAGCCAAAAACATGAATAGCTGAACAATGCATATCCAATTATTATTTTTTTCCCCAGGACCCTTGATAAATTCCAAACCTTTTCCAGGACTGGAAAAGGTTCTTTCTACTTTCAAAATATTTCCAGGAATTTCATGACCGTATAGAAAGTGGAAACGCATGTAAACAGGGCACCCCAGCAGCTGTATCATATCATGATAATTAAATAAGTGTGATGACCCATCCTCTTTGTGTGATGTTACTGTTCTGATAGTCTAGGAAAATTGGCCTCAGATCCTGTGCAGCAGGGGCGTGGCCCAGTGCGTTGCGTTTCAAATTAAATGCGAATCAAAAGACAGGGGCGGGTTCCACATGGAGTGGGCGCTACATCTAAATAAGACGGAAGGGAAAAAATTGCTCCTTGAGCGGTGGTGGCCTACTACAATTCAATTTGGAATTGGATTCCCTTCGGACTATTTTCATGGTATGCACAGTGCTTCAGACCGGAGTGTCCGCTCAGATTCTGAGCGCAACGTACTTCCCTCACAGGGATACGTTCCTTTTTTCCCAGAAGTTCCTTTTTTCTCGCCCGCCTAGTGGCGAAAAATAAAACTTCTGGGAACTCAGATTACTGTTCTGATAGTGTTGTTCTCTGTCGATGTGTAGGAGGAGGAGACCAGCCTGCAGGGCTGTGCCTTAAGAGGAAGAGGCACACCTGACTCCAATCTGGCTAGGAGTATTTAAGCAGGCTGGTCAAACCAAGGCCTTCCCCCCCCCCCCCCCCCTCTCACCCCTACTCAGGAAGCATTGTTTGGTTTTGGTTCTTTTGAGTTAGTTTGGTCCTTAGTTAATGAATGAACCTGCACATACATTACTACATTCTCACACATCCATACATGCACTACACTACTGATACAACTGACTACTCACACCCCACTCTAATAATAATTATGTTAAAGCTAGTTTCTAATAAATAAATTTTGGCATTTTGTGTGTGTCGTCTCCCATATTTGTCATGATTTGAGTCAGGTCATGACAATAAGGGACCTACCATTTGGCCCAGCAGCTGTATCGGAGACCTACCATTTGCCCCAGCAGCTGTATGGGGGACCTACCATTTGCCCCAGCAGCTGTATCGGAGACCTACCATTTGCCCCAGCAGCTGTATGGGGGACCTACCATTTGCCCCAGCAGCTGTATGGGGGACCTACCATTTGCCCCAGCAGCTGTATCGGAGACCTACCATTTGCCCCAGCAGCTGTATCGGAGACCTACCATTTGCCCCAGCAGCTGTATGGGGGACCTACCATTTGCCCCAGCAGCTGTATCGGAGACCTACCATTTGCCCCAGCAGCTGTATGGGGGACCTACCATTTGCCCCAGCAGCTGTATCGGAGACCTACCATTTGCCCCAGCAGCTGGGCACAGCTCTGCAGGCTACACAGGCAGGGAAGCATGGGCAGGTGGTGGTGGTGGTGGTGGGGGGGCTGGGGCAGGTGGGCCGGGGACCCCGAGCCCTCCTCGGACCCCGGGCTGTGGGGGTCCTTGCCCTGCGTCTGCTGGAGAGATAATATTAAATTATTATTGTTTTAGTCTTATGTCAGTAGGCCTGTTTTTGTTTCATACACAAGATGAGTATTTGGGGTGGAAATTAAGTCTTCTTGGATTCCAATCATTGTGGCTAGCTGTGCCAGTAATAATCCCTGATATCAAAAGTATTTCTTCAAACATAATGAAAATAGCCGATCTAGAAGCTCAAAACCTGTCGCGATGCGACAAGGTTTCGAGTTTGTAGATCGGCTAGTTTCACAATTTACCCCAACCTGGGGGTTGTGGCCACATAAAAAAAACTTTTTGAAAAAATCTTCCTCCTAGTAGCCTATAACCACAATACCTGATGACTGTGTTTTCACGGCACTCCATCTTTAAATTGTACAAAAATAATTTAATGAACCAGAATTCTTTTACTGGCCGACGGCATGGAACAAACTCCCACTGTACCTTCGTCAGGCAGCCTCTGTAGACATTTTTAAAGCACAGCTCAAGACCCACTTCTACACTCTTGCTAGTTTGAATTTATCTTTTAATTGTTTGTTATTCATGTCCTCACTGTATTGCATTACAGCTCTTATTGTTTTTGTTTTATGTTTATGCCTTGCTTTTCTTTTTTCTTTCTCCATTGCGCTGTAAAGCACTTTGAGCTGTATTTCATGTCATGAAAGGTGCTATACAAATACAGTTTTATTATTATTATTATTATTATTATTAAACCGCTTGAGACCAAATGAAAACCAAACTGACATTGAAAACGAAAAGTGAGGTAAATAATCACACACGTGTGAAGTGAGGGGCGCTCTCATACTGGCCAATCAGAATGCCTGTTGCTACACGTCGGACATTTTTGGACCTATTCTGTCGATGGCAAAAATGAGACGCGTGGGGACAAGATGACTAAAATGTCTCCCTTCATTGTCAAACATTTAATGTTTGTGTTGTTGAAGATCTCTCCCTCCAGTGCTACCTATAAAGTAAAAAGTTATATTCAAAAAGTGATTGTATAAGTCTGTCAACATGTGATGTATGCAATATTCTTGTTTCCTATATATAACTGTGATTTTGTATAATTATCCTTTCTGTAATGTCCACGCCCACAATCAGGTGATGTCACCAATTAGTAATTCTCAGCACCTGAGCTGTATTGGTTTGGGAGTTGTTTAAGAGTAAGTTCTTTGTCTGTGAAAAACCATATAGCACTGACGAAGGTCTGAGGACCGAAACGTTTGCTTTTTAATCGCACCATGAGCACAGCATGATAAAATAAAATAAAATATATATATATATATATATATATATAAGTCTCAAGTCTAAGGAGTTTTACTTATTTTTCTATACGGTGAGCGAGTCTTTTCCTGTGAAAGTTTCCCGTATGTTTTTGAGACCACCGCTACCGTAGTCAAGTTTGAAAAAAAAAAGGACGAAGAAAAGGACGCAACAGTTTTCTCAGTGCTTCAATGTTTGTGTTGTTGACAGAAAGAAAACAAGAACGAGGGATAAAGCAACACAACCAATGACAAATACAGGGACGGCATTAAGGATAATTAGTTAAAAAAAAAAACGTATATATATATATTATTATTTTTTGCCGTATTATCTTCAAAGCATGAACAGCATACACAGCAAGTAGAAAATACACAACAGCAGCTTTATGATTAAACATTTTTTTTAACTTTAAGGCTACAATGATGCAATCGCAACTGTCAGCGCTGCTAGTGCAGTGAGTGCACACACTGGGACGTGGGAACAATTACAACCAAACACACTCTACTACTACTACTACTACTATTTTAATTTAATTTTAATTTTTTTGGGAAGGCCCCTGGAGACTCGAGGCCCGTTTAATTTGAAAACGATTGAAACATATATATATCAGGCCGCCACTGGACAAATACGTTATTTAACAAACGTTATTTAACTTCTATCCCTTCAACACAACGTACCAGACACTCCACTCAGGTTTATTTTAATGTTCCTTTGGTCAGTATTGAATTTGGTAAATATGCCTTTTCCTTTAAAGCCCCGACAGACTGGAATACTTTACCAAATAACATTAGATCCATTCACTGTATATGACATAGAATCTTCATATTGTGCTACATTATATTATGGGATTCAAAGCCGTAATGAGGTTGAAGGTCTTCAAGGTTTCAATGTTTAATGTTTTGTCCTGTCCATGTTGGTTTTGTTTTACTGTTTTACATGTACAAAAAAGTTGTGACATGTATCTGTGTTGAGAGCCCCTCGAAAACGAGATGGTACATCTCAAGGGGTCTTTTTCCTAATAAAGAAACTTTAATCATCAAATACACACACGCGTAATGAATACGTCACCTGTCCACCGGGGGGCCGGGGGGTCTCGGGGTGGCTGGAGGAGGAGGTGCTGCTGCAGGGTTCCGAGGGGTCCTGGGCGGGAAGGGCCTGCAGGCTCAGCGGGGCGGCGGAGCGGGGCGGCTGTCGGGGCCGCAGCGTCTCGAAGACGGGAGCCGAGGACGAGAAGGGACAGCCTGGACACGTGCAGCCGTGGTGCTCGCCTGCAGAGGGCAGCGGAGGGCAGGGAAGAACACAAACGGGCAGAGACGTCAGTGTTGTTTTCGTCGACTAAAACTAAGACGGAAAATGTGTCGTCGACTGCCTTTTTCCACTGACGAAAACTAAATAGAAACTAAATGAGAACTGTGCTATGGTGACTGAAACTAAGACTAAATATACTGACAACAAATAAAAACTAGACTAAAATGTTAGGATGGGCCTAGTGGAGAAGAGATACAGTATAAGTCATTTTACAATTGGTTGCATGTTGAACGCGTTGTGAGCTTGTAGATCGGCTATTTTCAGCAAGTGTAAAAACAGTCCTTACGACGGCATCAATGCCCACCAAAATAAATTTTAGTCGTCTAAATCAACTGTAGATTTAGTCGACTAAAATCTCAGGACATTAAGTCGACTAAAACTAGACTAACACTAACACAATCCAGGTGACTAAAATGTGACTAAAACTAAAATCAAAATATTTGCTGCCAAAAACAACACTGGCAGACGTGAAGCCATTTGGACCTGCAGAGGACGATTGTACTAAATGTGATTTTGTGGACGCATGGAGTGTGTTTGTTTACCAGTCAGATGGTCGGCCAGCTGTACCAGTTTACTGATATAATGTGGCTTATTTCTACCCTATAATGTTTTCAGATACATATTTTTAGCGTGATGATTAAGTTGAAACCGAGTAATACACTGTCTGGATGGTATCTTGAATGGGAATAAAAACTGAGGGTTTCTGTAATCAGTAGCAGCTGCGCTGGACAGTGTTGGGTTGTGCAGACATGGGGAATTAAACGCGTGAGCTTCATTTTTATTGGCTTTTATCGATGTGGGGCCTCGACACGTCATCACGCAGCACGTTTATGTTTTCAGGAAGTAATTCAAATTCGATTTTAATGGACTTTTGATATAAAAGTAGACAAAAATGAAAATGTACCAATTTTTTTTGGCATCCATTGTCGGGTATGCTCATATGATGACCTAAATGATGTGGTCTAAAAGTGTGAAAAACATATTTTTCATTTCACTATGCCTTTAAAAACACCAAATGTGGTTCCTGTCCTGAATGGGTTAAAGGTAATTGTTTTGTTTTTTGGACCACTATGCTTATGTGAGAGACGTACGTACAGATTCTCTCACCATTCTCATTTTTATCCATGAAACTACTTAATAAACATAAACAAAGTAACTCAAATTAATCTGACAGAAAACTAGTGCTGCACCATTCTTCACAAAATGACCCAGGGGATGAGCGAGTGACGTCAGTGACTTTAGAACCAGGGGATGAGCGAGTGACGTCAGGACTTTAGAACCAGGGGATGAGCGAGTGACGTCAGGACTTTAGAACCAGGGGATGAGCGAGTGACGTCAGTGACTTTAGAACCAGGGGATGAGCGAGTGACGTCAGGACTTCAGAACCAGGGGATGAGCGAGTGACGTCAGGACTTCAGAACCAGGGGATGAGCGAGTGATGTCAGTGACTTTATAACCAGGGGATGAGCGAGTGACGTCAGTGACTTTAGAACCAGGGGATGAGCGAGTGACGTCAGGACTTTAGAACCAGGGGATGAGCGAGTGACGTCAGGACTTTAGAACCAGGGGATGAGCGAGTGACGTCAGGACTTTAGAACCGGGGGATGAGCGAGTGACGTCAGGACTTTAGAACCAGGGGATGAGCGAGTGACGTCAGTGACTTTAGAACCAAGGTATGAGCGAGTGACGTCAGGACTTCAGAACCA
>NC_137868.1:2739985-2814985 GCF_963924005.1 Protomyctophum bolini | reverse complement strand
ATTGGACTCCGCCATGACACCAACCCTGTTACACACACACAGAGACAGACAGAGAGAGAGAGAGGACTAATTATTCATGTTGATGATAATAATGCCGTCCAATGTCCATGTTCTCCATGTTCTCTTATTACTATTAATAATCCTGTAGAAAATATTCCGTCACCACCATGCACGTACGTCGTAAACAGTTGCTCTGTTCCTTCGGCAGATATAAGACCCTCCAGTGGACGATCTCTTCACAATAAGAGTCATTTCTGTTTTTTTGGCTATTAGAAGTGTATATTTGTACCTCTAAATGTTATGGTAACTTCAACAAGGTGGACCCTCTTGACTGTAAACAAGTGTAATGCTTTATTGGGTCGTCCACTAGACCCTTAAATATTAAAATCAATCTTATTCTGAAGGTAAACGGAAACCTTATACCTGCTAGCTCGTAGACGGGAGGAATCTGCTGAAGGAACGGAGCGGAGAATAATGTATTTCCGGGGCTTTGCTGCCGTCCACGTGACATTGGTTGTAGTCTTTTTTTTTTTTTTTAGGTTCGATGAGGGGGCTTTGACTTTGCGCCTACAAGGGGTCTGAAAACACTTTTCATTAATTTAATAATAATAATAATAATAATAATAACAATAATAATATTATAATAAATAACTAGTAATTAAAGTTGAGTTTAGACCACTGCTTGTATAGTCGAGTAATATGTTTGACCATGAGTAGACTATTGAGTTGTACTCAAGTAGCCTACTTGTGTGTCTAAAACACCAAAGCTGCCTGCATGTCTAAGCTGCAATCTTCCTGGGCGCTGCACTCCCTCTGCCAACCCTCCAACCTGGGGAGAGGTCCGAACTGAGGCTGAGCCAATTAAGCCACTTGCAGTTTCCCGCATGGAAGGAACACGTTATTCCAACCAGTTCCTTTCCCCATCCATCAGGCCAGGGCAATTTAGAGACCAGGATTACTGCATGTTTTTTGTGAGAGTACCTATACCCTGTGGGACACAGGGAGAACATGTGAGGGTACCTACCCTAGGGGACACGGGGAGTGAGGGTACCTACCCTGTGGGACACAGGGAGAACGTGTGATGGGAACCTACCCTAGGGGACACGGGGAGAACATGTGAGGGTACCTACCCTAGGGGACACGGGGAGAACATGTGAGGGTACCTACCCTAGGGGACACGGGGAGAACATGTGAGGGTACCTACCCTATGGGACACGGGGAGAACATGTGAGGGTACCTACCCTATAGGACACGGGGAGAACATGTGAGGGTACCTACCCTAGGGGACACGGTTTTCCGGAATCATTCCGTCAAATAAATTCCGAATCGCAAAGCCACATTGTAAAAATTAATTTATTTGCATCCTTTAGAAAAATGGAAATACATATTTACCCAGAAGGTTGTCTGCAAAAGAGCATATTATCATAAAGTTTGACATACTGAAAGTAACCGATGATCTCAACGGATCATAAGATTTACACGGAAATACCAACAATTAAAAGAAAAAGAAAAAAAAACTCTCAAGAAAGAAAACACATTTACGCACGCGCAGTCACCACACACACACACACACACACACAGTCACCACACACACACACACACACACACACACACACACACACACACACACACACACAGTCACCACACACACACACACACACACACTTAAACCACCCATGAAAGGTACCGAGGTGCAATGTGCAAAACCTCCGTTAAATTTAAAGATAGTAGTTTACAAGCCCTGATTACATCATCTTTACACATTTATGCTCTTATGTACTCGGGGGGGGGGGGGGGGGAAACGAAAGGAAAAGAAAACGTTCAGCAGCTTTACTGAAAACTAAAAACTACATTCAAGTGATGCTTCAACTCCGCAAAACACCAAAATAACTTACCATACAAATGTACATATACAGTATAAGAATAAGGATAATGGTCCAGAATATTGAGTATAAGCTCAAGACAAAATGTACCTTTTCTTTTCCTATCTCTATTACAAATTCATGGTCAAACGAACGAACGGTATAGGCCTATATATTGCTTTCTATTGCCGATTCTGAGGTGGCCATACAGCGTCCTCAACACCGGGGGTCACTGTTTCGTCCCATTACAGTGCTTCATCATAGGGGAAATCCTTTTGTCTCAAGACTCTCGTGTTCTTGTTTATTCATTGGGAATTCCAACACTTCAATGAAAAAAAAATGAAACAAATTAACGGAAAGGTCAAATTTGAATTGTGCTAATAATTAGTAATATTAGTCGCCTCAGCACCATGGCTGTCGTAGTAGGTCCACCGGAAATAGTGGATCTACAAAGTTCAGAACGTCACGCGCTGCGAACTTGGCCACCGATGCCCTGAGCCTTGGTTCACTGACCGACTGGCCGGGCATTGAACCCTTTCATGTATGTACGTATACTGTAGTACAGTGGCTTTCAACCTTTGCTGGATTATTATTAAAGCTGCTATAACATAAGCAATAAGTCAAAACTTTTAATGACTTTAATTCTTTTGGTATTCCGACAGCCAGCAATGGGTGGAACGCTCCCAAACATTGTTTGTCTCGCGGGGACACATCTAGGGTCGCAATCTGCATTCAATTATTTTCCTAGAAGCTTTGTCATTGGTCGGAAAAAGGGAAAAAAACCCAGTCGCAATGACTAACCAATCAGGACGTAGAGAGGCAAATCGATCAATTACAAAGCTTCTAGGAACATCTTTGAATGCAGATTGGCCTAGAGGTGTCACAGAGACTACTTTTTTTTGGGGAGGAAAAAAGTCATTCAAATGATGACAATTATTGCTTAAAGCAGCTTCAAGGCCCACTTAACACATTTAAAAAACAAAAAAAACCTTCCACCGGTCCACCCATCGGGCCACTTCAGCCCCACATCAGAGCATGTTTATTTCAATGATTAATGTTCAATTAAATTCCAATTAAATCGCCCCCCGAAAATATAATTTAAAGGAAAAGCCACAAGTTGAGAATCTCAGTACATATAGTGTTTACACAACTATTCTTTTGTCATCCTCCCAACATAAAATAATTAAAATGTTTCATGAAAAAGAAAAATGCAGTCATATTTTGTTTTGGGAGTTTCGTTTCGTCGAAAAAAATAATAACTTTCAGTAAAAATGGTGTCTCTTTCCAATAGCTGAGCCGCTGTGCCAGCAGTTCACTTTGTGCAAAAATATCACATCGAACAGGAATCAATGGAATGTTATTAAAGTTTATGGTGTAAACTACAGCAATTGACTAAAAAAAAGAAATGTCCCTGAAAATAAAATTCTGAAAAAGAAAAAGATCTGTTCAAATAAAAAAGGAGTGGTGGATATACGCGTAGATCTCATACGAGTATTACAAAAACTATTCCTTGTCTAGATTCTCCACATCCTCACACCAAAGAGACATTTAAACAGAATTCACACACAATAAACACTGCCTTTTGTTGATGTGCCAACCTGGGTTTAAGGGCCGATTCATACTCCTATTTTACCGCTGTTTCGGCGCTGTAGTGCCGAAATGATTTCGGCTCGTCAGACATTTTCAGTAGCACCGAAGAGCCGACTTTAGGACGGTACCCCCCCCCCCCCCCCCCCGAACCTCAAATGACGTCACATTGTAGGCTCTACAGAGCCAAATGACGTCACATTGTAGGCTCTACAGCGCCGAACCGACTTTTATCCGGCTCTAAAAGAGGAGTATGAATCGGCCCTAAGGCTGGCAAAGTCAAAACCAAAGAGTATGAAAAATTCAGAAACGCAAAACAAAACACGAAAAACACTTTTGGGTGTTGTTCCATCTGGTCAGCAGTGTTTGATAGTACTTTACATTTCATAGTTGGAACCCCATATACTAAAAAGAAGAAAAAAAAAGTTTTGTAATATTACAGACAGTAAACAAAAAAAAAACTTTAGCGTCAATTTAACTCCAAAAAGTGCACGCGATGGAACCAAATGGACCCTTCTATGAATCAATAATCCACAGTTATTACAAAGTTGCCTAATCACAATTATTCAAGATAATCGCTTTTTTTTTTTTGTATTATCGTCGATCGTTTCCATGTTGAAAAATGTCCATACATATACAATAGCAGAAAGGACAGATCTACAACTATTTCCGCTATTTTGTGATTATTAGTGATTTCCCTGTATACTGTATTTAAGTTATATTTGTCATATCTGCCCTGTGCAATTTGTTCCAATGTTCAAAAAACAATTAAATCGATGATCGAAACTATTTGGGTGAACTAAAAATGTGTAACCGTGACAGCCCTATTATCACCTGTGATCTTAGGACTCGTGGCCCCTACAGGCCCCTACAGGCCCCTACGTCCCTACAGGCCCCTACAGGCCCCTACAGGCCCCTACAGGCCCCTACGTCCCTACAGGCCCCTACAGGCCCCTACAGGCCCCTACGTCCCTACAGGCCCCTACAGGCCCCTACAGGCCTTTGACCCCTCCATACACACCGTATAGAATAGATCAACAAGTATATCGAGATCCTCACAGGTCCATTTGGTTACACACCTCGGAAGTTAAACCGCCGCTTAAAGACGTTACTGTGTAAGGAATGTGCGCCACCTCAAAACCACCCCCAAAAAATAACCTAAGCTTAGCTATAAGTAACGTGGAATCTGAAAGACCAACGGGTCCACCCAGCAGTATCGTTAAGGTTGGTAAGGTCGTTAAAGACCAACGGGTCCACCCAGCAGTATCGTTAAGGTTGGTAAGGTCGTTAAAGACCAACGGGTCCACCCAGCAGTATCGTTAAGGTTGGTAAGGTCGTTAACACATTTAGTACCGGAACTGCATCAAAATAAAGGCGCTGCTTGCGCCAGAGTAATCGCCAGAGTAGTGATCGCTTCCATTTTGAAAGCCATGAACCGGAAATACTTTCTTAAAAAAGTTGACTGACAAAGTGCCATCACAATTTCCGATCATCTTAATATATTTATATACGCTACAAAAAGCGTTCATATTTTGCGGGAGAGACGGATGAGGAGCAGAAACGCAGCGCCAGCATATCGATCCATTCATCACCACGGAGAGCGCCCTGGATGAGGAGATACGAGTCATTCTTTCCGCCGCGCTAACATGGGAGTCAATGACAAGCTAATAGTTTCACAGAGCGTTAGCATACGGCAAGCGAAAAGCGAAATGCCAAAAAAAAAAGAAGTAATTATTCTGAATATTATTATCTCGCCCCGCGTCGTTTGGACGTCGCTAGGACGTCCACAGACGTCTAAGGCACCTCTCGGTTCCAATCCTTATGACGTTTCAGGACGTGTTATGTACAAAATGTGTTAAAGACCAACGGGTCCACCCAGCAGTATCGTTAAGGTTGGTAAGGTCGTTAAAGACCAACGGGTCCACCGAGCAGTATCGTTAAGGTTGGTACTAGGTCGTTAAAGACCAACGGGTCCACCCAGCAGTATCGTTAAGGTTGGTAGGTCGTTAAACTCATTCAGGAGAGGAACCCCCTTTTGGTGTTTTAAAGCATCATGTTACAAAATAGCAGATCTCGTAGAGGTCGTAGAAGCTCGTAGGGCGGCACTCTGAGCTTGTAGATCTGCCATTTTTGAAAAATCGAATATATATATTCTTTCAGAGCAAACGTTTTACATTTTTGGGGGTTCCGTCCTTGACATGAACACGTTTGAGAACGACTGACATAAATAGAAACACAGGGGTTTTTTCAGAAAACCGTCAGGATTTAGAAGGCATTTGTAGAATGGTCCTCGGGTCTAAAAGGGTTAAATGCCCTCACCCCCCCCTCAGCTACAACCGTCTGTAATCTCAGCTCTCTCGCGGCCTACCTCAGTACAAACCAACACAAGTGAAGAACAGAGGAGTAGACGACGCTACGCTACGCTACGCTACGCTAGCCGACTGGGTTCAGGGTCCGTGTCCATAGAAGGCCTTTTCTTGGGTAAAGATGATGCACTACATCAGGGTTAGGGGTTAGGGCTCTTAGGGGGTGAGCCATACCATGTCTGTGATATTACATGTTTCCATATCTCCCGCCCGTAGCTGCTCTTCCTGCCTTTCAGCACCGCCCCCTCGAGTAGGAAATAGTTCAACTTTAGAGGAGAGATCGACTCCTCACTTTACGATCATTTGGTGAAAACAGCGTCTTTATTTATCGTGTCTCCTACTGACCAATGACCCGGGGGAGAAAATAAGTCATGTTTGGGTGAACTCCTCCGTTAACGGATTAATAAAAAATAAAAAATAAAAGGCATTCTGAGACGGTGGACGGGTGCAGGCATGTGGTCCGACACACCAAGAGTCCGACACCCTAAACCAACCGCACGCGGACGCCACTAGGTGATTGTGAACCCGCCACGGGTTAACTTTAACCCAGTGACTAATTAATGAACGACCGTAGGACTCTTGGCATGTCGGACAAACGTCTGCCGCCACCCTGCGCCCCCCCCCCCCCCCCCCCCCCAGCGGACGTCCTCTCGGCTCCTCGGCTCTCCGAAGCAAAACTATTTATAAAACGTTACAAACAATATCTGGAGTCGAGGGGCGGGCTCTCTTTTATCTGTCCTAGGCTATATATTCCTCGTGTCATCTTTAGAGTACAGTAAATGTTGAACCTGCATAGGAGTGTACGTGCACGCGGGTCTGCGTGCACGGCTGGAAATATTGTTGTAAAAAATGCTCTTATTTCCTAGTAGTTTAACTCCCCCCGGGAGACCTCAGCGCGGCCTCTGGGGAGTCCTTGGTCCCCCCGGGAGACCTCAGCGCGGCCTCTGGGGAGTCCTTGGTCCCCCCGGGAGACCTCAGCGCGGCCTCTGGGGAGTCCTTGGTCCCCCCGGGAGACCTCAGCGCGGCCTCTGGGGAGTCCTTGGTCCCCCCGGGAGACCTCAGCGCGGCCTCTGGGGAGTCCTTGGTCCCCCCGGGAGACCTCAGCGCGGCCTCTGGGGAGTCCTTGGTCCCCCCGGGAGACCTCAGCGCGGCCTCTGGGGAGTCCTTGGTCCCCCCGGGAGACCTCAGCGCGGCCTCTGGGGAGTCCTTGGTCCCCCCCGGGAGACCTCAGCGCGGCCTCTGGGGAGTCCTTGGTCCCCCCCGGGAGACCTCAGCGCGGCCTCTGGGGAGTCCTTGGTCCCCCCGGGAGACCTCAGCGCGGCCTCTGGGGAGTCCTTGGTCGCGTACAAACTTATTTTTACCTTTTTACGTCTCTTCTGGCTACATAAATATGCTTCTTCTCTCACCCTCGAGGGTGGCGAGCGAGCGAGCGTGTGGGGGGAGGGGGAGGGAGGGGTCCATTTCTGCATCACGACGGAGTCTCGGGCTCTTTCTCCACATCGTCTACGTGGTCTTCCGTTTCACCGGAAGGCTCTACTTCAGCTGTAGTTTCGGTATCTAACTGAGCTCGAGTTTCACCGGCCGAACTACCCAGCTGAGCTTTAGATTCACTGGCAGCAGTTTCTAGATCCGCTGTGGATTCATCGACAGTATCTGGACCAGCTTGTGTTTCACTAGCAGCAGTATCTAGACCAGCTGTAGATTCAGCCGATTCGAGATCAGCTGTAGATTCATCAACAGTATCTGGACCAGCTGTAGATTCAGCCGATTCGAGACCAGCTGTAGATTCACCAACAGTATCTGGACCAGCTTGTGTTTCACTAGCAGCAGTATCTGGACCAGCTGTAGATTCATCAACAGTATCTGGACCAGCTGTAGATTCATCAACAGTATCTGGACCAGCTGTAGATTCATCAACAGTATCTGGACCAGCTGTAGATTCATCAACAGCATCTGGACCAGCTGTAGATTCACCAACAGTATCTAGACCAGCTGTGGATTCATCAACAGTATCTGGACCAGCTGTGGATTCATCAACAGTATCTGGACCAGCTGTGGATTCACCAACAGTATCTGGACCAGCTGTAGATTCATCAACAGTATCTGGACCAGCTGTAGATTCATCAACAGTATCTGGACCAGCTGTAGATTCATCAACAGTATCTGGACCAGCTGTAGATTCATCAACAGTATCTGGACCAGCTGTAGTTACATTAGCAGCAGCGTCTACACCAGCTGTAGATTCATCAGCCGATTCGAGATCACTTTCATCATCGACAGCATCCAGATCCATGGTCAGTTCACTGCTAGAGTCTACATCGGTGTGCAACACGTCAACCACATCCAGATCCATCGTCAGTTCACCGCTAGAGTCCAGATCAACGTGCGATACGCCGACGACATCCAGATCCATCGATAATTCACCGCTAGAGTCCAGATCAACGTGCGATTCGTCGACAACCGTTGCCGCCGACTCGCCGGCGGCGGCGGCTTCAGACTTCACCTTCAGCTCCTCCCTCTTAACGACCGACAGCTGTGGCTTACGGTCTGCGGCCGCCGCCGCCGCAGCAGACGCCGGCTCTTCCAGACTCTCCGGTTCTTTTTTCACGGAGGGCCGAGGGGCGTCCACAGAACAGGACTCTACCGGAGAGGAGGGGGAGGAGGAGGACTCCACCGAGGCAGGTTTCTTCGTGGACAGGTCCAGCGGCATCATATCGGCGCCGTTGTCCACGCGAGGCGTGCCTAAACCTCCGAGCTGCGTCAGAACGGCGTTGGACAGGCCGGGGAACAGAGAGGTAGCTTTGTGCAGCGCTCCTCCTCCTCCTCCTGCTGCAGCTCCCGCGGCTGCAGCCTGCAGCGCTGCAGACAGCTGCTGGGCCTGGAGGAGCTGCAGGGCCGGCTGGCCCTGGTTGATGCCGGCCAGGCCGTTGGCCAGCGGCGAGGCCACGGGGACAAACAGGACCAGGTTGGCGCCCGGCGGAGGCCTCTTGTCCAGGGCGATCTGCCACACCCCCGACGGCCCACCCATCGACACGCCGCCCCCCGCCGCCGCCGTGGTGGCGGAGGAGGAGGAGGAGGAGTCCAGTCTGAGGGTGGGCCCGTTGGAGAGGCTGAGCGCCAGGTGGTTGACCGAGGAGGAGGAGGGGGCTCTGGGGGGGTTCGCCGAGACCAGCGTGAGACCAGGGGGGTGGTCCGGGACCGACGGGATGACCACGATCCGAGGCCTGGTGTCCAGGACCTCGGGGGGCCTGGTTCTGGTGTCCAGGACCTTCTTAGCCGGGGGAGCGGTGTCTGTCTTAGAGGAGGGGGGACGTTTCTGTAGAGGGGAAACAAAACAACACATACATCTCGTTATACTGTGTATATACATGTAGGTACATATGTATATATGTATATCACATAGTGAGCATTTCATTCTGCCTGGGGGTGAAAGTCATTGCCTAGCAGTAGGGAAGGGAACGATTAGAGTGAAAATAGCCGATGATGTCAAATGAGAGGAGGACAGAACTTACGGTGAGGGGGCCGGGCTCAGCCGGCAGTGAGAGGAGAACAGAACTTACGGTGAGAGGAGAACAGAACTTACGGTGAGAGGAGAACAGAACTTACGGTGAGAGGAGGACAGAACTTACGGTGAGGGGCCGGGCTCGGCCCGCAGTGAGAGGAGGACAGAACTTACGGTGAGGGGCCGGGCTCGGCCCGCAGTGAGAGGAGGACAGAACTTACGGTGAGGGGGCGGGGCTCGGCCCGCAGTGAGAGGAGAACAGAACTTACGGTGAGGGGGGCGGGCTCGGCCCGCAGTGAGAGGAGAACAGAAGAACTTACGGTGAGGGGGCGGGCTCGGCCGCAGTGCTTGAGGTGTCCGTCGTACTCCTGCTGGTGGGGGAAGCCGAGGCCACACTGCTGACACAGGCAGGGCGACTGGCCGGCGTGGCCGCCCATGTGCGACATGAGCAGCAGCGCCGAGTGGAAGCCCTTGCCGCACTCGGCGCACGACAGCAGCCTCTGGTGGACGCCGGCGTGCTTCTTCAGCTCCTCCTTGCTGGAGAAGCTCTTGCCGCACTCCATGCAGCGGATCTCGTCTCCCTTGGAGCCCTGGTGGCCCCAGCAGCCCGTGTCCTTCTTGTGCTTCTGGAAGTCCACCTGGGGAGGTCGATACAGAGACTTAAGTCCACCTGGGGAGGTCGATACAGAGACTTAAGGCTACCTGGGGAGGTCGATACAGAGACTTAAGTTCACCAGGGGAGGTCGACACAGAGACTTAAGTTCACCTGGGGAGGTCGATACAGAGACTTAAGGCTACCTGGGGAGGTCGATACAGAGACTTAAGTCCACCTGGGGAGGTCGATATGGAGACTTAAGTTCACCTGGGGAGGTCGATACGGAGACTTAAGTTCACCTGGGGAGGTCGATACAGAGACTTAAGTCCACCTGGGGAGGTCGATACAGAGACTTAAGTTCACCTGGGGAGGTCGATACAGAGACTTAAGTCCACCTGGGGAGGTCGATACAGAGACTTAAGTCCACCTGGGGAGGTCGATACAGAGACTTAAGTCCACCTGGGGAGGTCGATACAGAGACTTAAGTCCACCTGGGGAGGTCGATACGGAGACTTAAGTCCACCTGGGGAGGTCGATACAGAGACTTAAGTCCACCTGGGGAGGTCGATACAGAGACTTAAGTTCACCTGGGGAGGTCGATACAGAGACTTAAGGCTACCTGGGGAGGTCGATACAGAGACTTAAGTTCACCTGGGGAGGTCGATACAGAGACTTGAGTTCACCTGGGGAGGTCGATACAGAGACTTGAGTTCACCTGGGGAGGTCGATACAGAGACTTAAAACACATTGGCTGCTACAGTATTCATCCAGGCCCAGCCCTGGTGTGCTATGATGGACTTTACATTGAAGGGAAAAAAAGATTTCGGGGCCCACAGCAAAATGTTCTCTTATAGCGAGAATCACACGCATACATCACTAGAAAGCCTAACTTGTCCACTTCAATTTAAAAAAGAAACTTTGATTTTACCATCTTCCATTCTGGAGATATTGATATTTTTGTAACACCTGCTTTTGCCTGAACTCTGCTCGCTTGAACAGACAGCAGAGTTATGGAAGGTTGAAGTTGACAGACATTGACAGACAGATATAAAAATGAACACAAATAATATCCTATGCATACTATACACCGAATGAAAGCCCTGAATGTCTACTTTTAGGAGGAAAACACACAGTGAACAGTTACCTGGTTGTAGAAGACCCTCAGACAGGCCACACAGTGGACAGTTACCTGGTTGTAGAAGACCCTCAGACAGGCCACACAGTGGACAGTTACCTGGTTGTAGAAGACCCTCAGACAGGCCACACAGTGGACAGTTACCTGGTTGTAGAAGACCCTCAGACAGGCCACACAGTGGACAGTTACCTGGTTGTAGAAGACCCTCAGACAGGCCACACAGTGGACAGTTACCTGGTTGTAGAAGACCCTCAGACAGGCCACACAGTGGACAGTTACCTGGTTGTAGAAGACCCTCAGACAGGCCACACAGTGGACAGTTACCTGGTTGTAGAAGACCCTCAGACAGGCCACACAGTGGACAGTTACCTGGTTGTAGAAGACCCTCAGACAGGCCACACAGTGGACAGTTACCTGGTTGTAGAAGACCCTCAGACAGGCCACACAGTGGATGCTCTGGGGCTCGCACTTGTGCTGGCGGTAGAGCTTGGCGAGGCGGAAGTGGCGTCGGCAGCGTATGCAGGTGTACGGCAGCAGGCCCAGGTGCGTGAAGCTGTGCTTGAGCAGCGCATTCTTCCGGGAGAACTTGAGCGCGCAGTCGGTGCAGTTGTACGTGCGCTGGCAGCGCTTGTGGCGGTGGCGCTTCAGCGCGCGCTCGCTGTGGAAGGCGCGGCCGCACGTCTCACACTTGACGCTGCGCTGGTGCCACTCCATGTGCTGCTCGCACAGCCGCAGGTCGGTGAAGATGCGCTTGCAGAGGTCGCACTCGTAGAACTCCTTCTCGAAGTGCGTCTGCGTCAGGTGGAACTGCAGCTGCACGTCCGTGTCGAAGTCCTTCAGGCAGATGCGGCAGACCACGGGCTTCACCCGCGTCTGGGCGTGGGTCCGCAGGTGGAGTCTGGGAAGGTAAGGGAAGGGGAGGGGAGGACAGGACAGTGTTTTCTATTTTTAGTTTTAGTCATATAGTCTTTGGACTGAAACTTCATTTAGTTTTAGTCACATTTTAGTCAGCTAGAATGTCTTAGTGTTAGTCTAGTATTAACATACACAAAGACATACAATATCTCACTTTAGATGAGCACATGAACTTCAAGGAAGGCACTCAGGTTCTTTCTGATTCAGCTGGTAGAGCCCTGGGCTCAGTACTGAATAAGGATTTAGGATATTATACATATACACAATTATATCAGTCTTGTGTATGCCCCGTTTCGGATTATGCCTCCGGTGTATGGGGTTTTCCGAACAATGAAAGTTGTAACACAATTCAAAATAGAGCCATACGGTCATTTCTTGGAGTTCATAAGCTCACGCCTATCTTGGCTATTAGCGGCGATATGGGATGGATGCCCGCAAATATCAGACACAAAGGTGAGATGTTGAGACTTTGGAATAGACTTGTTAATATGTCCGATGACAGACTGACCAAAAAGATTTTTAACTGGGACATTTCTAATAAATAAAGTAAAGTCTTTATTCTTTAAGAATAATTCATCATTTATTTACTTAAATAGACTACGCTGTAATATTCATGAAATACAGAACTGTATGTTCCTTGGGTATAAGGAGAGTTGGGCCGTTGAATTATGGTACAAACCAAAACTAAGAACATATCGTCTTATTAAAAATAATTATGGCCCTGATCCTTATGTTACACAAAATATATCCAAAAGTCAGAGATCTTTTTGTGCACAGCTGCATTCTGGGACCTTACCATTAGCTTTAGAAACGGGTAGATTCATTGGTACTCCTGAGGAGGACAGAGTCTGTCTAGTGTGTGATTTGAAATACATTGAAAATGAAATTAATCTTTTGTTTTACTGCCCATTATATGAAGAATTAAGACATGTATTATTTTGTAAAATGACAACCATCTGTGCTGACTTTTTCTGGTTGGAGGACTATGAAAAACTGGAATTATGTTTTAGGAAAGGTACTTTTGCTTTGGCAGACTTTTTATGCAGGGCGTGGGAAATAAGGCAGAATGTTTTGTTTGTGTAAAAAAAAAAAAGAAAAAAAAGGGAATATCAACAAAACATAATATTTGTTTATTGTACACAATGCAATATTGAATGCAATGATATGGTGTGTCCTGTAAGCCCATGTGGGCTGGGCGCCTTTGGTGCATGACACAAAAATAAAGAAATCTATCTCTATCTCTAGTTTTAGTCGACTACATGTCATAAGATTTTAGTCGACTAAATCTACAGTTGATTTAGTTGACTAATGCCAGTCTTGATGCCATCGTAATGAGTGTTTTTACACTCGCTGAAAATAGCCGATCTACAAGCTCACATGTGAACTTGTAGATCAGACATTTTCAGCATGCAACCAAGTGTAAAATGACTTATACTGGATCTCTTGTCCACTAGTCCCTTCCTAACATTTTAGTCTTGTTTTTCTTTGTCTACGAAATTGTCAGTATATTTAGTCTTAGTTTTAGTCATCGTAGCTTAGTTTTCATTCAGTTTCCATTTGTTTTTGTCAGTGAAAATAGGTAGTCGACGAACTACGACATTTTTCTTCTTAGTTTTAGTCGACGAAAACAACACTGATTATGGAACGCAGGGTGACTTCTATACAACATCCATAAATCGCAGATACCCTGTTATCAAACCACAAAGAACGCTACCAGAGCATCAAATCTCGCACCACCACCCGTCTCAGTAACAGTTTCTACCCCCAGGGGGCAGTCAGGCTGCTGAACAGCTGACCTTGAACTGTACTGCACTGTTTCGTCACTTCACTTGCACTTTATTTTTTGTCTTTTTCTTGCACTATAGATGTTTGTTTATGTCCTGTGTATGTAAGACTGAGGGCTGTATTTTGCGCGTCTTAAGTACCAGGTCTTATTCCCTAACTTGCAGGGAACAAATCTCGCATACGTATGTGACAAGTAGTACTTCAACCTTTAACCGAAAACAGCCTTATCTCTAGAGATCGGCTATTTTTGTGGGTGAGCGACATGCTTCCAAATTAAACCCGCCATGCTTTGTGGCGACTAGGACTTGAAATCCACGGATTTCAATATTAACGCACAAAGACCAGAGTGTGTATCTTTAACCTGTAGTTGTAGATCTGACAGAAGCGTTTCCCACACTCAGCGCAGCAGTACGGCCTCGTCCCGGTGTGTTGGTTCATGTGCTCCTGGAGGGTGACGCTGGACGGAAGGGTCAGCTCACACACACTGCAACGGAAGTCCCCTGAGGTAGACTCTAGAGGACAGACAGACACTTTAACTCCCCTGAGGTGGACTCTAGAGGACAGACAGACACTTTAACTCTCCTGAGGTAGACTCTAGAGGACAGACAGACACTTTAACTCCCCTGAGGTGGACTCTAGAGGACAGACAGACACTTTAACTCCCCTGAGGTAGACTCTAGAGGACAGACAGACACTTTAACTCCCCTGAGGTAGACTCTAGAGGACAGACAGACACTTTAACTCCCCTGAGGTAGACTCTAGAGGACAGACAGGAGAGGACAGACAGACACTTTAACTCCCCTGAGGTGGACTCTAGAGGACAGACAGACACTTTAACTCCCCTGAGGTAGACTCTAGAGGACAGACAGGAGAGGACAGACAGACACTTTAACTCCCCTGAGGTGGACTCTAGAGGACAGACAGACACTTTAACTCCCCTGAGGTAGACTCTAGAGGACAGACAGACACTTTAACTCCCCTGAGGTAGACTCTAGAGGACAGACAGACACTTTAACTCCCCTGAGGTAGACTCTAGAGGACAGACAGACACTTTAACTCTCCTGAGGTGGACACTAGAGGACAGACAGACACTTTAACTCTCCTGAGGTAGACTCTAGAGGACAGACAGACACTTTAACTCCCCTGAGGTGGACTCTAGAGGACAGACAGACACTTTAACTCCCCTGAGGTAGACACTAGTGGACAGACAGACACTTTAACTCTCCTGAGGTAGACTCTAGAGGACAGACAGACACTTTAACTCCCCTGAGGTAGACTCTAGAGGACAGACAGGAGAGGACAGACAGACACTTTAACTCCCCTGAGGTGGACTCTAGAGGACAGACAGACACTTTAACTCCCCTGAGGTAGACTCTAGAGGACAGACAGGAGAGGACAGACAGACACTTTAACTCCCCTGAGGTGGACTCTAGAGGACAGACAGACACTTTAACTCCCCTGAGGTAGACTCTAGAGGACAGACAGACACTTTAACTCCCCTGAGGTAGACTCTAGAGGACAGACAGACACTTTAACTCCCCTGAGGTAGACTCTAGAGGACAGACAGACACTTTAACTCTCCTGAGGTGGACACTAGAGGACAGACAGACACTTTAACTCTCCTGAGGTAGACTCTAGAGGACAGACAGACACTTTAACTCCCCTGAGGTGGACTCTAGAGGACAGACAGACACTTTAACTCCCCTGAGGTAGACACTAGTGGACAGACAGACACTTTAACTCTCCTGAGGTAGACTCTAGAGGACAGACAGACACTTTAACTCCCCTGAGGTAGACTCTAGAGGACAGACAGACACTTTAACTCCCCTGAGGTGGACTCTAGAGGACAGACAGACACTTTAACTCCCCTGAGGTAGACTCTAGAGGACAGACAGACACTTTAACTCTCCTGAGGTAGACTCTAGAGGACAGACCGACACTTTAACTCCCCTGAGGTGGACTCTAGAGGACAGACAGACACTTTAACTCTCCTGAGGTGGACACTAGTGGACAGAGAACGTAGGCGCTGTCTAGAAGGACAGCGCGGAAGGTTAGTGTTGAGCTTCGGAGGTTAAATCTTAACCCTGTCATCCGACGGGTTCGGCGACCTCCGGGGGTTAAATTTTAACCCTGTCATCCGACGGGTTCGGCGACCTCCGGGGGTTAAATCTTAACCTTGGTCATCCGACGGGATCGGCGACCTCCGGGGGTTAAATCTTAACCCCGTCATCCGACGGGTTGCGATGGCGTTTTGGCGTGCATCGTGTTAACATGCATTCTCAACGCATTCTGGACGGGAACCCGTTTTGGTTGTTTTAACTGAGCATTATTTAGCTATTGAAAAATGGCAGATCTACAAGCTCATAGCGCGCCAGTTTCAGAGCGAACGTCAGGCCTAAATGGGTTAATAACGGGTGAGAAGGCGTGCAATGGACGGGTTGGGGAGGGACTTAGCGAAGGGTAAGGTAAGGTCATTTAATTTAGAGCGCCTTTCAAAACAGTTGTTACAAGGTGCTGTATACAATAAAATAAAAGGAATAAAACAAGAACATCTCAATCAAAAAATAAAAAAACCTTTTTCACATGTGGTTCGAAACTCATTTTTTTGTGATCAAACAGTACACCTTGGTTTTTTTGATACCTTCGTATAATTTGCTGTAATACCCATAGACTGCTGTATTTCACAGTGGGTGCTCTCGGGGTCCTATAAGTAGGATCTCAGTTCTCAGCGAAGGGCTAATTGGTACTTGGACCAAACCTGAAAATATACGAGTGGAGGGGAGGTTAGGTGTATACGAAAATATAGAGAGACAAAAAGGCGCAACTGGTGATGAATAAATAAAGAGTTAAGAAGCCATCGAATGGCAGGTGTGGGGTTGCCATGGCAATCAATTGGCCCTGAGGCCGGGAATTCTACAGGTGAGGCTGATTAGGTCCACTGGCAGAGCCTGACCCTGAGCAGAGCCCTTTGTGGTGATTCCGACAGACTCCGGTGTGGGACGCGCGTTTCAGATTTGAAGTCGGTGGGGCGAACGGTTCTCGATTTACGTGGATCACGCACACGCGCACACGCACACACACACACACACACACACACACACACACACACACACACACACACGCACACACGCACACACGCACACACACACGCACACACGCACACACACACACACACACACACACACACACACACACACGCACACACGCACACACACACACACACACACACACACACACACACACACACGACTGATGAGTCATCGTTACCTATGTCCACGTTCACACCTTCTCCTTCCACATCTTCGTCATCCTCCTCTTCCTCGTCCTCCACCTCGGAAACCTCGCTGTCGTCGGAGTCCGACTCCGACTCCTCCAGCTCCACCTCCACGCCCCCCCTGGTGGCCAGCAGCCGTCCTGCACCGTGCGCCTGTGATGGAGCCACAATGAACCGTTTAACCACTTCTAGAAGGGACACTCCGATGAACTACATCTGGCTACAGAAGATCACGGGATCTACTGCTGAATGTGAAGGTAGCCTCAATGTGTCAGTTTGACACATTCAGTGTGATCTTTTGTGGTCAAATACATTTTCTTGGGGTCTAGTAGGACTATAGTAAATAATAAAATAATGAATCGCTATAAAATGTTGTAAAACAAATGCATATTTAGCCCCATGTTCGAATTCCAATTAAGACAATTAAGGCTCTGATCCCGCAATACACATTCTATTAGTTTCAGTTCTATACCTACATTTATATTTGTAGTACGGCGGTGTCGTTCGCCACAAAGAGCAGATCTACAACGTGTCGAGGGCTTGTAGATCTGTTCCCCTTGCTTCCCTCGGCCCTCCCCCTTTTAGCACTCTGTGCTCATGTGCTGTGTGTCTGTTGTTCCCTCGTAGGCACCGGCAGCACACAGAGCGTCAGAGTGAACGCAGCATGATAGCGTCCCCGGCACGTTGAATACTAAACTTATTTGTAAAGTTCGAACGCCAACTTTTAACCAAACACGGGAGAACCACTGTGCACAAATAAAGAGTGCACGCGCGCACGCACGCACGCACATGACGGATTATTATCGATCAAAACAATCCTTAGCGTCGCTTACAAAAACATGTGTTGCACAGCAGGAATGATATTAGTAATCACCGACCTGGCTGGATAAATATCAGTAGTCCATATCCATTGTGTGACCTGCTTAACGAGCAACGGTAGGCAGCCGAGTAAGTTACCAGCTTAGTCAATTAATAGTCTACTGTAGCTGTGTGTCAGATGTTCTGTCTGAAGTAGTCAAAGCCAAGGAGAATGTTACAATTTAATTCACAATCGAGCATCTTGCCCTGCATCGAATATCACATGATAGAACAGCAGGATAAAAACGGATAGTCTGTCTATCCATCCATGCATCCATGAGCAACATAGTTAGATAGCTATATAGAAAATAATTTAATTTAATTAATCTATCTATCTATCCATCTATCTGCATAAAAAAACTAAAAGTCTATCAGCATAAAAACAAATTGGTTAAATAGATTATATAAAAATAAACATATCAATGATGAATATCAATATTTTGATAATTACTGAAAAGATATTGTGAAATAATATGTTGCCATATTGCCCGTCCCTACCTCATATCACTATATTAAAGAAAAATCACACCTGGGTGAAGTGAGGGACACTCTTATCATCATACATCATCATGAATAATCTCGTACATCAGAATACCTAGCTGTGATTGGTTTAATAGCTGATTTGCTCGTTTGCATATGACGTACATATGACATTTTCCTTTCAATGTCAATGGGATTTAATGTTTTGATGTATAATTTACATCATATTTAGTGGAATTTTGACCAAATCTCTCCGTTCATTGCCAATGGCAAATATTGAGACGTGTGGGGACAAGATTTAGTGGACATTTGACCTGAATTCCCCTTTCATTGTCAATGGCAAATCATGAGATGTGTGGGGACTAAAGCTATGTATACCGGTATACATAGAAGGGGTTGGCGGCGGGCGCCCCTCAAAAACACATTATTTGATAGTCGCACACGTGCTACTTGGAAAAATGCTAAGCGTCAAGCCATGGTCTAAACTAAGTATGCACCCATAGACTGTAAAAAATATGGACATAGCGTTCCCCGGGTCTAACATGAATGTAAAATGAAGCCTGAAATCCCTTGCACTGTAAGTCGCCATCTTTCAAGATCCGTTTGAGCCCAGTTTGGCCATTGGCTGGCCCAGACAACGAGGCGGGACTTCCCCCCTTCTTCTTCGTTGGTTTTTATTTTGACTCGAGTGGGTGGGGGATCCCGTTCATGAACTGTAACGGTAGCCACGCCCCTCAGAACATGCAGAACTTTATGGTCATTTTTTTTATAAATGGGACCATAATTTTCCAAAAAGAATATTATGACATTAGAAATGAGACTTTAAACTAGTGACTGGAAGCGAAAAGTATTCATGACCATGTTTATTAAGGTAATACAGTCTAGGTGAAGTTGGGCCCAAATACATGGACTTCTATGGGGGGTTTTTATGAGTCCAATGACAGCGTCGACATGAAACCGTTTGAGAACCACTGACATAGAAACATAGGTTTGAGAACCACTGACACAGAAACATAGGTTTGAGAACCACTGACATAGAAACATAGGTTTGAGAACCACTGACATAGAAACATAGGTTTGATAACCACTGACATAGAAACATAGGTTTGAGAACCACTGACATAGACACATAGGTTTGAGAACCACTGACATAGAAACATAGGTTTGAGAACCACTGACATAGAAACATAGGTTTGAGAACCACTGACATAGAAACATAGGTTTGAGAACCACTGACATAGAAACATAGGTTTGAGAACCACTGACATAGAAACATAGGTTTTTTCAGAAAACTGTGAGGATTTAGAAGACGTTTTGTAGAATGTGGTCTCGGGTCTCAATGGGTTAACAGCATGAACTGCTTTGCATTATTCAGTGGCCATTTGAGCCGTGGACCTCCTCCATACATCTTTGATGAAATTTGGCCTCTCAGACAGTTTGTTAATGAAAATATGTTTGCAGGCATTTAGGCCTATACTGTATATGTCTATGATAAAAAGGTAATTCTAAAAAAAAACATAGGCCTATGATTATTATCAATACATTATGTCCCTTAGACAAACCAAACATCAGCAGCATTAACCACATGAACCTCCGCTAAGCCTGGGGTGGGATATACGGCAAAAATAGCCGATCTATAAGCAACGCGACGTCCGTGTTGTGGTGCTGCCAACGAATATTCCATATTCAAACTAATTTTTGAATCAAAAAAATAAATGAATAACACGAAGATATAAAATTAAGGTTCGAATTAAAAATAATAATAATAAATATTTGTAGTTATTATTGTGGCGGTGCCATGGGTAAGCGGTAAGTGACTTGTGAGCTTGTAGATTAGTTATATTTGCCACGCGACACGCCGACACAGTCGCCGTACAGCGAGTGTACGCTGATCAGAAGGGTGAAATCTTCCGTCCACAGCGTGCCTAGTGATCAGAATCTGGGACAGGCCTGGCCTACACAGAAACTGTTGTATTTTTGTTTCGGTGTTGTTTCGGACGGACGGGAGAGTATATTTTCAGACAACAACACACAGATCTATCACTCGTCAATCTTCAATCATGAAGCGACTTTATCCTTCAGGAAATTATAAAAAGATAAATAAAATGCGTAAGGATGAAATGTGGTGCCGGGTCCGGCAGCAGCAGCAATGCAGTGTTCTGTTCTGTTCTGTGAATTAATACTGCCTCCGTGCCTCGTTTTGATAAGGCTGTGTGGTAGGATTGCTTCATTTAAGAAAAATGTCGGTGAAGACAACTCGGTGTTCCAACTCGGTGTTCCAACTCGGTTTTCAGCAGCACAAATGCGCGGAGAGAGAGAGAGAGAGTTGCGCCAGCAATGCGATCTTAAATGTTATGTCTCAGGTTGTATTGGTGTAAATAGAATTATAAAAAAATCCGAATGGCCCCGAATTGAAATCGAAATCCGAATGGCTCGAATTGCGCGAATCCACGTGGGTTTTTTTAAACAAATATCCGAATGTAATTTTTGGACAATTCTGGCAGCACTACCATGTTGTGAGCTTGTAGAACGGGTACTTTTGGTAAAGAATTACCAAAAGTAGCCATCGGATGGTCCCTACAATTCCCGGTGCATTGTGGGATACTTCAGTCCACTACATCAGGGTGCAAAGATGCTCACTACACATTCGGACACTATGTGAACACGTCCATCAAAGCCGTGTTCCAAGCCCGCCCCGCATCACTGCATTCATTCTCACAACCCGACCCGCCAACATTAAATACACAACGTCAAAACAAAAGTCTTGTACCTGTCCGGTGGCGGTCTGCTCCTGTCCGTTCCCAGGATGCACTCTGCCCATGCGCTCCAGGCCGTTGGCTAGAGAGAGGAGGACCAGACAAAGATCACAATGTCAGGATTAGTGAGGCAAAGAGAACCGTTCTGCGATTAACGAGACAGTCACGATAATCAGAATGTTCTTCAAAGTTTTGTTTAACCACTTGAACCCCCAGCATCTCCATTTTGGTGGGGGAGCCAGCTGAGGTGGTTCGGGGCATCTGGTTAGGATGCCTCTCGGGCGCCTCCCTAGGGAGGTCCTCGACGCACGTCCCACTGGGAGGAGACCCCGGGGCAGACCAAGGATCACGTCCCACTGGGAGGAGACCCCCGGGGGCAGACCAAGGATCACGTCCCACTGGGAGGAGACCCCCGGAGGCAGACCAAGGATCACGTCCCACTGGGAGGAGACCCCGGGGCAGACCAAGGATCACGTCCCACTGGGAGGAGACCCCGGGGCAGACCAAGGATCACGTCCCACTGGGAGGAGACCCCCGGAGGCAGACCAAGGATCACGTCCCACTGGGAGGAGACCCCGGGGCAGACCAAGGATCACGTCCCACTGGGAGGAGACCCCGGGGCAGACCAAGGCGCAGTTGGAGGAAACACATCGACTCACTGGCCTTGGAACGTCTCGGAATCCCCCAGGAGAAAGTCACTAATGTTGCTCTGGAGTCTGGAGCTCTCTGGTGGAGCTGTTGCCCCCGTGACCCGACTACGGATAAGCGGTTGAAGATGGATGGAAGGATGGTGGGAACGTTTGGCAAACGGCCGATCTACAAGATCACAACGCGAGCTTGTAGATCCATGCAACTTCTTGCAACATGCAAATACTTGTGGGTCGTGACAGAATTAAGCAATATTACACGAGAGGGTGTTGTTTAACGTGATTATTGCGACGACAGTGATGCGGTAGGGGAACGAGACGAAGTCGAGTTCCGCAAGCATCACTGAAGTGTTTTTACACGTGCTGAAAATAGCCGATCTAAGTTGTGAGCTTGTAGATCGGCTATTTTCAGCATGCAACCAAGTGTAAAATGACTTATACTGGATCTCTTGTCCACTATAGTCCCTTCCTAACATTTTAGTCTAGTTTTTATTCGTCGACGAAAAATTGTCAGTACATTTTAGTCTTAGTTTTAGTCGTCGTAGCTTCGTTTTCATTCAGTTTCCATTTACTTTCCGTCAGTGAAAAATGGTAGTCGACGAACATTCATTTTAGTCGACGAAAACAAACAACAACAATTTACAATTAACAAATTTAGGCATTTAGCAGACGCTCTTAATCCAGAGCGACTTACATTAAGCAAGAACAAAAAAGCATGGGAATACATCACATAAAAACATTCATCATGAAACATGCGTAAGCTAAGAACGTAACAGTGGAATATCTATATAATGAAACTATACATATAAACTATACATATATACTACACTATGCTATATTATGTACTATGACGTGCTATGACTACATACAATGTAATTATAGTGCTGTCTACATAACATAACAACAGTGTCCTCCGTCCGAGTCTCCTCCCTCCTTACCGCTGAGCAGCGAGCGCGGCGTGGCTCCGCCTCTCTGCGAGGACGCCGCCACGGCCGTCAGGGGAGTGACGATCCCGCCACGGACCATGGAGATCTGGATGCCCCCGCCGCCCCCGCCGCGGGGGGACTCCTCGTCGGCGGACTGAGGAGGAGGAGGGGGGCTGGGGGACGACGGCGGGGAGGAGGTGTCCGACGACGCCAGCATGATGTTGGGGAAGCCCAGCTCCGTCAGCTGGATGTCTATGGTGTACTCCTCTGACGCCATGACGCTGAGGGGGAGAGACATAGACACACAGAGAGAGAGAGTCAGATGGATGTCTATGGTGTACTCCTCTGACGCCATGACGCTGAGGGGGAGAGAGACATAGAGACACAGAGAGAGAGAGAGAGAGAGTCAGCTGGATGTCTATGGTGTACTCCTCTGACGCCATGACGCTGAGGGGGAGAGAGACATAGAGACACACAGAAAGAGAGAGAGAGAGAGAGAGCCAGCTGGATGTCTATGGTGTACTCCTCTGACGCCATGACGCTGAGGGAGAGAGACATAGAGACACAGAGAGAGAGAGTCAGCTGGATGTCTATGGTGTACTCCTCTGACGCCATGACGCTGAGGGAGAGAGACATAGAGACACACAGAGAGAGAGAGAGAGTCAGCTGGATGTCTATGGTGTACTCCTCTGACGCCATGACGCTGAGGAGGGGGAGAGAGACATAGACACACAGAGAGAGAGAGAGAGAGAGAGAGAGTCAGATGGATGTCTATGGTGTACTCCTCTGACGCCATGACGCTGAGGGAGAGAGACATAGAGACACACAGAGAGAGAGAGTCAGCTGGATGTCTATGGTGTACTCCTCTGACGCCATGACGCTGAGGGAGAGAGACATAGAGACACACAGAGAGAGAGAGTCAGCTGGATGTCTATGGTGTACTCCTCTGACGCCATGACGCTGAGGGGGAGAGAGACATAGACACACAGAGAGAGAGTCAGCTGGATGTCTATGGTGTACTCCTCTGACGCCATGACGCTGAGGGAGAGAGACATAGAGACACACAGAGAGAGAGAGTCAGCTGGATGTCTATGGTGTACTCCTCTGACGCCATGACGCTGAGGGAGAGAGACATAGACACAGAGAGAGAGAGAGAGAGTCAGCTGGATGTCTATGGTGTACTCCTCTGACGCCATGACGCTGAGGGAGAGAGACATAGAGACACACAGAGAGAGAGTCAGCTGGATGTCTATGGTGTACTCCTCTGACGCCATGACGCTGAGGGGGAGAGAGACATAGAGACACAGAGAGAGAGTCAGCTGGATGTCTATGGTGTACTCCTCTGACGCCATGACGCTGAGGGAGAGAGACATAGACACACAGAGAGAGAGAGTCAGCTGGATGTCTATGGTGTACTCCTCTGACGCCATGACGCTGAGGGGGAGAGAGACATAGAGACACAGAGAGAGAGAGAGAGAGTCAGCTGGATGTCTATGGTGTACTCCTCTGACGCCATGACGCTGAGGGGGAGAGAGACATAGAGACACACAGAGAGAGAGAGAGAGAGAGAGTCAGCTGGATGTCTATGGTGTACTCCTCTGACGCCATGACGCTGAGGGGGAGAGAGACATAGACACACACAGAGAGAGAGAGAGAGAGAGAGAGAGAGTCAGCTGGATGTCTATGGTGTACTCCTCTGACGCCATGACGCTGAGGGAGAGAGACATAGACACACAGAGAGAGAGAGTCAGCTGGATGTCTATGGTGTACTCCTCTGACGCCATGACGCTGAGGGGGAGAGAGACATAGAGACACAGAGAGAGAGAGAGTCAGCTGGATGTCTATGGTGTACTCCTCTGACGCCATGACGCTGAGGGGGAGAGAGACATAGACACACAGAGAGAGAGAGAGAGAGAGAGAGAGATCAGAGTAATAGACTATGCTGTGGTGGGGGGGGGTAGGACCCTCTCTTACATCTTCATGGGAAGCAAAACATTTTTTAGTAAATTGGTGTCATAATTGGCAGCTGACATTATGTGAAAAACAACATCAATCTGACTAATGGAATACCTAATTAACAGTCTGAATGGACATAAAAGCACATGGAAGTACAGTCCAATAAAAAAAACAACAATAAAAGAATAACAACAACAACAACAACAATAATAATAATAAACAAAGTATCCAAGAAAGCCTTGGATGGCTTCTCTCCTTCCATTGGAGGAGAGTCCTGCATTTGAGCTCAACTTGTACTGAATTCATGTGATCACTCACTCGTCGCTTCGAGTCAATAATCGATCTGACTGTTAAAAGGAACAGAACAGGGAACAAGCAGCCAGCCAGGCAGGTACAGAGTACAGACACCATATACAGACAGGTACAGACACCATATACAGACAGGTACAGACACCATATACAGACAGGTACAGACACCATATACAGACAGACAGACAGGTACAGACAGCATATACAGGTAGCTCTGGTCCATAGCCTTCTACTGCTTCTACGATTCTGCCCTGCGCAGTATAAGGCTATGGGACTTCCAGTTTTAGATCTCAAATCGAAATCAGACCAGCCTCTCTTCTTTGGCGTGAATAAAAAGAACGTTTTTGCTTCTCACCAAAACAAAGGCGGGTTGTGTCAAAAGAAAGCCTACTTTCCTTATAGTGGACGCACTCTGAGCCCCCCCACCACCACACGTATAAACAGTACTTTTTGGCCAGAAAGGGATTTGTTTTCACCGGAGGAAAAATATTTTCTATGAGGCAGTTCTCTGGGCATTATCAGTGGAGGGCGCAGCGGAGTAAAGGTCATTACACACTGGCGAATTGGCGACGCGATATATTCGTGCGAATAATTCGCATTTAAGTCCATGCAAGCTTCCACATCAGTGGCGAATGTGCGACCGTTTTCGCTCTTTATTTGTTCGCTCTGGTGTCGTATTTTGCAGAGATTCGCAGGTGAACTGCAACATGCAATATTTTGCATTTTCAGATCGCTTATTCGCACCTTAACTAAAAATATTTTTTTCCCGGTGGAAACAAAATCCCCTTTTGCCCAAAAAGTACAGTTTATACGTGTGGTGGGGGGGGAGGGGGGGCTCAGAGTGCGTCCACTAAGGAAAGTAGGCTTTCTAATGACACAACTCGCCTTTGTTTTGGTGAGTAGCAAAAACGTTCTTTTTATTTACGCCAAAGAGTCTGTAGAGGCTGGTCTGCATTCATGCGAGCGGCGGAAGTTGAGAGTAACATAGCTCCAAATGAAACGCATTAGAGCTATGGACCAGAGCATTAGAGCTATGGACCAGAGCTAATATACAGGCAGGTACAGACACATATACAGACAGTGCAGGGCAGTAGAGAGCCAGGTACAGACACCAAATACAGACAGGTACAGACAGTCAGACACCATATACAGACAGGTACAGACACCATATACTCATTGAAGACAGACAGACAGGCAGCCAGGAGAAGACAGACAGACAGGCAGCCATGAGAAGACAGACAGACAGGAGAAGACAGACAGACAGGCAGCCAGGAGAAGACAGACAGACAGGAGAAGACAGACAGACAGGAGAAGACAGACAGGAGAAGACAGACAGGCAGCCAGGAGAAGACAAACAGACAGACAGACAGACAGGAGAAGACAGACAGGCAGCCAGGAGAAGGAAGGAAGACAGACAGACAAGACAGTGCAAGGTTATATCTGTGGCTTTTTTTTTGATGAATTGAACAAGGTGGACCCTCTTGTAAACAAGTGTAATGCATTATCGGGTCGTCCACTCACAGTTAACAGTCTTTGTATTGAGTCTGTGCTTGAAATGTACCGTAATTCTGCAAACTGTTAATACATATTTCAATCAATCAAAAAAAAGCTTTACTTTAGTTACAAACAACCACAACAACAACACTAGCCATGGTGCTAGGCTAGCTGCTGCTAAGCTAAGGAGACAGTTAGTTATAGAAAGGTAACTTTACAGCCGTTGGGAGGAGGACACTCCGGACAGAAGAGAAGCTTAAATAAGAGAGGAGCAGTGAGGTGTTTGTTTTATTTGCTGCAGAAGGAACAGATGAGCTACAGCCAGGTAGAAGCAGCAGGTACAGCCTGGAGTAATAGAGACAGGCAAGCACAACAATGGAGGCTTGGATGCTAACTGCCTCATTGTGCAGCCACAGAGCAAGGTGATATCTGTCTCTCTGTGACTGTGTCGTTATATACTTTACTTAACAACCACACTAGCCATGCTGCTAGGCTAGCTAGCTGCTAAAGCCAAGGAAGACAGTTAGAAGGGTAACTTACAACGTAGAGAAGAGACGCTTCAGAGCTGTGTGTGTGTGTGTGTGTGTGTGTGCTCGTCCCGCTCTGGGCTGCTCTCTCCTCTCCCCGTGTCAAAACACAACGCAGAGGAGAGCCGGGGAGGGGACAAGAGGGGCCCCTCTGCTCTGCTCGCCTTGCTTGGCCCTCCCAACAGCGCCGCCCTAGCGACGCGGAGGCGGCGGTGTAAATATCAAAAAACGAAAAGGGAAAAAAAAGAATCACACCCATGTGAAGTGTAGTGTAAATTAGATGACATTAAGTCAACATTGGCGTATGGCGTCTCGTATACGACGCCGAGAGGCTAAAGCGGGGAAACGTTTTAGCTGTCAGACTCGCTGCTTTAGTCGCATGAGAATCACGGCTCCAGGCCAGGGTACTGCTTTTGTTATATTTTATTAAAATTAGAACTAATACCACAGTGAGTGAATCACAGCATAATGCACGTCATGCACACATAGCTGTCGAAATAGCGGTGTGTTTAATCGTCGGAGTGGCGGGGTCTTTACCAAAGTGGAGAAACCCCGCCATTCCGACCAATAGAAGTCAACGGTCGGAATGGCGATTGCGTCGGTTAATGCCGCTCTGTTCCCGACATGGTCTGGTTCCATATCGTTCCAATTCCATTTAAATAAATAAATAACTATTATAGGCTAAGCCTGGATCAACCATATATCCAGCATCCTGCAGGTGATTCATGGCCATAACACATTTGATTCTGTGGAGAAGAATACATAAATAACGTTTTGAAATATTTCATTCTATAAAATACTATATTTAATAAATACCTTAATTAGTTTTTCTTCTTCCCCCCCCCCCACCCCCCACCTCCACCTCAAAATGATTAAAAAAAATGACCCTACTGTAAACTGACGTGTCAACACCACCACCACCACGACTCAGACGTTTGCGTTCCTGTGCGTCTCCGTGAGGAGAGCCTTTTTTTATTATGACATGACAGAGGGTTGCAGTGTTCAGACAGGATAAAACAAAACAAAAAAAACGGTCCAATCAGTGAATAAGAACACTTGTTATGTAGTACAGTTTCCTTACAGGCCTCTATGGCGTCAAACAAAACATGAAATTATTCCAACACATACAAAAAATGTATAATAATATGAGACTAACAAAAGTTTTAAGAACACTCCTAGATTTTGCGTCGGAACATTTGTATGTCCACGATAGGCCCGAACATTATTCGTTGTTTTTTTTTCTTTTTTTCTTCTTTGTTGCTGTGAATCTGAAGCGTCAAAAAAAGACTTTTATTTTTTTAGAAACTTAATTTAGACAATTAACTCAATCAAAATATAGTGTAAAAAAAAAATGCCTATATTTTATGAAACAGCAGGCGTGGGTCTACTATAGCATTCCAGCTCAGTGTCACTACATGGTATTTAACCCATTTATGTGTGTTTTAAACATTGTTATAATTTAGCTATTGAAAAATAGCAGATCTGCAAGCTCGTAGCGCGCCACCGAGTGGCGCGCTACGAGCTTGTAGGTCTGTTATTTTTTTTGAAAAGTCGTGAAAATGTTGTGGTGCAAATTTGGAATATATATTTTTTTCAGAACGAACGTTTTTAACTCAAATCTTTGCTTCTGGGGGGGGTCCCTGGAACAACATATTTTCAGATGGGGGTGACGAAGCCAAATTACATAACTTTGAGCATGAAACATGACAGAAACATGAGGTATTTCAGAAAAAACGTCAGAATTCAGAAGACATTTCATTTTTTTTAAATTTCGACGTCAGGCCCAAATGGGTTAAAAAAAAAACTTTAGTAGCTTTAAAACAGAAACTTAAAGCTCCATTCACGCGCCGTCGGACTAATCCCATCGTGAGGATCACGAGGTGTCGCGACCGAGGACGCGTCGCCTCGTGGTCTTACAGGCCTGCTAGTCTCGCGACAAAAGCATGAATTAGGCTCAACCCATTCTGAACGGGAACCCATTTTGGTGTTGGCATCATGTTATACTTTAGCTATTGAAAAACAGCAGATCTACAAGCTCATAGCGCGCCACCGAGTGGCGCGCTACGAGCTTGTAGGTCTGCTATTTTTTGAAAAATCGAAGAACGACTGACATTTTTAGAATCTGATCTCAGGTCAGAATGGGTTCATCAGACCCAGTGTGTGTGTCCAGTGGAAACCTCGTATGAATCTGATCTCAGGTCAGAATGGGTCAAAGCATGAATAAGGCCGAAAGCGGGGCAGGGGTCTGTTCTCCCGTCTTGCCTAAAAACCGGAGAGGTGCTTTTTTTTCTCCGAAAAAAAGACATCTTATGCTTGACATGGTTTGGGTTTAAGCGTTTACAGTCGTTATCGAGTCGACATCCGGCCCATTCAGAATGGAATAATAAAATATCTATGCAAAAGAAAAATCAAATTCATTTTTGTTCTTTTAAGACTTTGCCGCACATGGTTTCCGCAGGAGGTATCCGCTGCCCCGCTTTTATGCAATTTGTTTTGGGTAGAAGATTTTTTTTTATTTTAAATAATCGTATTGGAGAAAAAAAAACAAAAAACAAAAAAAACAATCAATAAACACATTTAATGACATACGTTTAGCAATGTAAAAGTCTTATCACACACATTGTCACACGTTAACTTCTAAAATAAATTGAAGAATTAATCAAACAGGGGTTGTTTTTTTTTATACAAAGGTAATGTCGATTAGGACACAGGTATATAACAGTTTTGGGGGGGGGGGGGAGGTTATAGCGACTTTTGGTTAGTCAGTCAATTTGTTGATGTCCGTTTTTTTTTTTTTTTTTTTTTTTTTAATCGCACAACATCTGAATAACAGCCTAGAACCAAAAACAAAAATAGGCAAAGCTGTGCAGTTAATAATAAAACATACTCTTAACTCGTAATCAAAACATCCTGCTAAAATGCCATGTTTCATTCTCAAAAAAATAAAAAATAAAATAAAAAAAGGAGAAATGATAAAAAGGTTCCAAACTTTGTTTTTTTCCGATTTCAAAAATCAAAAACCTAGTTTAAAAAAAAAAAAAAAAAAAAAAAAAAAAAGATCCCCGACTAAAAATAAAAAAATCCAAATCATACATGTTTCCCAACATCTGGCCCCCGGGGGAACCACCAGCGGTCCAAATGGAGCCTCTAAACGGGTCTGTAACTCTTAAAAGAGTTGTGTACAAAGTGTACAGTACACTCTACAGCCAAATTCCAACACCCAACATCTCACTCTCTCACACTCTCTCACTCCAGCATGGCAAATTATGGTGAGAATTGTGACCTGCCGAAATATGTGACCATCCTGTGGACTTCACACAACTTACATGGAGGTCTTTAACCCCTTTGGGTGTTTTTAAAGCATTATGTTATACTTTAGCCATTGAAAAATTAAATAGCAGATCTACAAGTTCATAGCGCGGCACTCGGTGCCACGCTATGACGTTTTCGGTCTGCTATTTTTGAAAAAAATCGTGAGAAATGTGAACTTGTCGGTCTGCTATTTTTGAAAAATCGTGTAAAAATGTGCCTCAAATCTTTTGAATATATATTATTATTACAGAGTGAACATTTTAACTCAAATCTTTTGCTTCTGGAACAACACATTTTCAGATGGAGGTCGGTGTGGCCAATTACATATAATTGTTGTGGTCCTTGACATGAAATATTGAGCACCTCCGACATGATAGAAACATGAGGTATTTCAGAAAACTGTGTTTAAATGGGTTAACCCATTTTGGGGTTTTAAACATTATGTTATCATTTAGATATTAGATATTAGATATATATATCATTTAGATATTGAAAAATAGCAAATCTACAAGCTCATAGCGCGCCACCGAGTGGCGCGCTACGAGCTTGTAGGTCTGCTATTTTTGAAAAATAGTTAAAATGTGCCTCAAATCTTTCAGAAAATTGTCATGATTTAGAAAACTTTTTTTTTGTTTGTTTAAATGTCGACGTCAGGACTCAATGGGTTAAATAGGTGGCCTGAATACCGCCAGGTTGAACTCTGCTAATGGCTTGCATTCAGACGCTGACATGATGTGGTCGTCTACCACACCATGGTCACATAGTTCAGCAGGTCACCAATTCCACCGTAACACCACCATGCTGGAGCGAGCGACCGAGAGTGAGTGAGCGAGTGGGGGGTGAGATTTTGGGGGGGTTTTGGAATTTGGCTTTCAGAGTTACGGAGCCGCCTATAAGGGTCCCGACCGGGACCCCCCGTTTCCTGGGTGGGACGGTGGGTGGGTGGGTGGTCCGAACGGGGCGTTCCAGAAACCATTTGAAACTAAAAACAACAGAAAAACAACACAAAAAAAGAAAAAAAAAACTAAAAAGGGGGTGTGGAAAAACCACCGTGTGAATTATCTCTTGACGTCTTGGCTGTCTTGGTTGTCGTGGCTCTCGGGGTCGTCCGGGTGGCTGCTCAGCTGGTGGGCCTTCAGCGTGCGCTCGCGGCCGAAGCTCTTCCCGCAGGCGGGGCAGGGGAAGCGGCCGGCCGTGTGCGCCCGCGCCCGGTGCGCCTCCAGCTGCTCCGGGCGCAGGAAGGACTCCTCGCACTCGCCGCAGGGGTGGGGCTTGCGCGGCGGCGGGTGCTTCTCCTTCTTGTGGGCGCGGAGCGCCGCGGCCCCTCCGGGGAAGCCCTCCTTGCAGTCGGGACAGTGGATGAGGCGCGGGGGCACGGCCGCCGCCGCCGCCGCTGCCTTGCTTACCGCCGCCGCCGCCTTCTTGGTCTCGCCTGGAGGGGGCGCTACCGCCGCGGCGCTCTCGGGAGCCTCCTTGTCGGAGGAGGAGGAGGAGGTCGCTGCTGCCACCGCCTGTAGGGGGAGCTGTGGGTTAATACATTTAGACCCAAGGACGCTTCTACAGATGCCTTCTATTTAAAGACAGTCGTTCTCAAACATTTTAATGTCAAGGACCACCAAAATTATATGTAACTGGCCGCCGACCCCCATCTGAAAATAGTCGACAAAAATCTACAGTTGATTTAGTCGACTTGCATTTTATTTTGGCGGGCCTTGATGCCGTCGTAAAAAATGACCGATTTTACACTTTTACAAAAAAACAATTTTTCAGCATGCAACCCAAGTGTAAAATGACTTGTACTGGATCTCTTGTCCACTACTAGTCCCTTCCTGACATTTTAGGCCAGTTTTTATTCGTTGACGAAATTGTCAATATATTTAGTCTCAGCTTAGTTTTCAAAGGTAGTCGAGGGACATGCGAGTCAATTTGACTGGGGGACTGCCATTGGATTCTTTTGAAAAGAAAATTTCATGTCATGAAAACAGGGAATCATAGCTTCAAATTGACATATTGGTTGGAGATATGGCTTATAGAGTAATGTCTTGCAGAGAAACAGCGAGTTGAGAAAACAGGCTTGAAAGGTTCACTTCTGTGGTCTCTAACATTACACCTAGCTACATGTTTAAGCATTTATTTAACATTACACCTAGCTACATGTTTAAGCATTTATTTAACATTACACCTAGCTACATGTTTAAGCATTTATTTCATATTTACATGTCTTCTGTGGTCTACAACATTACACCTAGCTACATGTTTAAGCATTTATTTCATATCTACATGTCTTCTGTGGTCTCTAACATTACACCTAGCTACATGTTTAAGCATTTATTTCATATTTACATGTCTTCTGTGGTCTCTAACATTACACCTATAGCTATATGTTTAAGCATTTATTTCATATTTACATGTCTTCTGTGGACTCTAACATTACACCTATAGCTACATGTTTAAGCATTTATTTCATATTTACATGTCTTCTGTGGTCTCTAACATTACACCTATAGCTACATGTTTAAGCATTTATTTCATATGTACATTTCAGCTCTGACACTTATTTCAGACATGATCTAGTTATGTGAAGAGTCTGCCTGTGCAATTAACAAAAAGGAAAAAAAAGGTTTTTCTCCTCTGGTGAAAAGCTGGACTTTGCGCGATGGCAGCCCCTCAGTCAAATGTGGTCACACACCTAGTCATAGCATCAAGTCAGCCAAGTCAACACTGAACCTCACCTTGGCAGGACGTCCCCGCTTGGCCCCGCCCGCCTTGGCCTTGGCCTCGCCCCCTGCCCCTCCCCCCCCGGGGGGGGGCGGGACCGCTCCTGACTCAGACGCCTCTTCACTCGTCTCGCCGTCCTTCTTCTTCCGCCTGGCCTTCTTCTCAGGGGCGACCGAGGCCTCCTCGGCTTTGGGGGGCCGCCCGCGCTTCCTAGAAACAACCACAAGGTGGAGCATTTATATATATATATATATACACAGGGTTTACCAATCCATCCATCTGCAACCGCTTATCATCACTAACATGGTACGTAGTTCTGTCAGGTTCTCCTCCAGACTGTGGAACCATTGGCGAACTTGTCTGTATGTTCGAAACTGAACATGGAACTCTTTTTATTGTATATTTCTTTCTATATTATTATTCTTTTTATCTATTGTGTTGTACTGTGATATGGATTCCCCTGAGTCTGCAATAAAGAATCAATCAATCAATCATTATCCGTAGTCGGGTTGCGGGGGGCAACAGCTCCACCAGAGAGCTCCAGACTTCCCCTCTCCTCCAGAGCAACATTATAGTGACTTCCTCCTGGTGGGGATTCCGAGACGTTCCAAAGCCAGTGAGTCGATGTGTTTCCTCCAACTGCGCCTTGGTCTGCCCCGGGGGTCTCCTCCCAGTGGGACGTGGTCCTTGGTCTGCCCCGGGGTCTCCTCCCAGTGGGACGTGGTCCTTGGTCTGCCCCCCAGTCTGCCCCCCAGTCCTCCCAGTGGGACGTGGTCCTTGGTCTGCCCCGGGGGTCTCCTCCCAGTGGGACGTGGTCCTTGGTCTGCCCCGGGGTCTCCTCCCAGTGGGACGTGCGTCGAGGACCTCCCTATAGGGAGGCGCCCGAGAGGCATCCTAACCTGATGCCCCGAACCACCTAAGCTGGCTCCTTTCCAGGCGAAGGAGCAGCGACTCTACTCCGAGTCTCTCTCGTGTGACTGAACGTCTCACCCTATCTCTCTAAGGGAGATAGGGTGAGAAAGAAAACTCATTTTGGCCGCTTGTATTGTACCAATTGTATTGTATTGTACCAATGAAGTTCCAAAACTTTTCCAGAATATTTAACTCAATTTCCAGGCCTATGTAACAATCATTCAACCAACTTTCCATCATCTATCTGGGTAACACCTGGAACACCTCAGAGGCCACTGGTAGTCCCCGGAACCCTGCTTGAAAACCACTAAAAGTAAAAGTACTCACAAAAATGTGAGTAGATCGGCTATTTTCAGCAAGCAACCAAACATAAAATGAGTGTCTTTAACTCATACTGTATCTCTTGTACACTAGTCTAACATTTTCGTCTCGTTTTTTATTTGTTGACGAAAATATAGTCGTAGGGCCAATTCATACTCCTATTTTACCGCTGTTTCGGCGCTGTAGTGCCGAAATGATTTCGGCTCGTCAGAGATTTTCAGTAGCACCGAAGAGATGACTTTAGGTCGGTACCCGCCCCCACTCAAATGACGTCACATTGTAGGCTCTACAGAGCCAAATGACGTCACATTGTAGGCTCTACAGAGCCAAATGACGTCACATTGTATGGCTCTACAGAGCCAAATGACGTCACATTGTAGGCTCTACAGAGCCGAAACGACTTTTATTCGGCTCTAAAATAGGAGTATGAATCGGCCCTTAGTCTTGTTTGTGTATCTATGGTTGTCTGTATATGTTGAGCATGAACCAAGACAAATTCCTATCAACTTGTTGACGTGGCAAATAAATGATCGAATCTTGAATCTTGATCATAGCGTAGTTTGCATTTAGTTTCCCTCAGTGAAAAAAAAGAAAGGTAGTCAAAGAAACATTTCTTTGTCGTGGTGGCGTACCTGATGGTCATAGTGTTACTGGACGTGGTGTCGATGCGTACCTGATGGCGTTGCCATTGCATGTCTCCCCGGCGGCGTACTTCTCCTGGTGCTCCAGCAGCTGCGCCTCCTCCTGGAAGGCCTGGCCACACTTGGAGCAGCGGTGGGTCTTGTCGGGGTGGTCCGGGTGCTCGGTGGCGGCGGCGGCCTCGGGCGCGTCGGGGCGGGGGTGCTGCGCCAGGCGGTGGGCGCGCAGCAGCCCGTGGCTGCGGAACGTCTGGTTGCAGTCCTTGCACAGGAAGTGTCTCTCCGGACACACCTGCCTTCTGTGGGTCGTCAGCTGAGGAGGGGACAGGAGGAGGGGACAGAGGAGGAGACAGGAGTTAGAGAACAGGAGGGGACAGAGGACAGAGGAGGGGACAGGAGGAGGGACAGGAGTCAGAGAACAGGAGGGGACAGGAGGAGGGGACAGAGGAGGGGACAGGAGGAGGGGAACGTTATGCCTCGTAGTGGAAATGGACACTTCGCTAGACCCCACCCCCAAAAGCGATTGTCCAATGCCAATCCAAATTGTTTAGCGACCGTTAGCCTGGAACTCACCTATGCTTTTTATGGCATAGGCAGCTCCCGGCAGGATCCGCCGGGAGAATATATGCGCAGCTGCGCGACATGAGACTAATTACTTAGAGCGACAGAGAGAGAGAGGAGCGTGTGTGTGTTCATGTGTATGTCAATTTTACAAAGGTGCAGACAATCAGAAATCAGCAGAGAGTGAGCAATGTTTGCGCTACTCTATGCCGAATTGAAGTGGACTTTTTTTCTCCCTGGAAATAAAAACGTCTGGGTTTCCGAGGCTAAGCGACCGTTGCTAAGGACGGCGAAGCTTGTCATCACCTCATAGCTGTGGATGTTCTGATGCAGGGCTGTGTTGTTGAACACATGCACTGATGTTCTGATGCAGGGCTGTGTTGTTGAACACATGCACTGATGTTCTGATGCAGGGCTGTGTTGTTGAACACATGCACTGATGTTCTGATGCAGGGCTGTGTTGTTGAACACATGCACTGATGTTCTTACGCAGGGCTGTGTTGTTGAACACATGCACTGATGTTCTTACGCAGGGCTGTGTTGTTGAACACATGCACTGATGTTCTGATGCAGGGCTGTGTTGTTGAACACATACACTGATGTTCTTATGCAGGGCTGTGTTGTTGAACACATGCTCTGATGTTCTTATGCAGGGCTGTGTTGTTGAACACATGCACTGATGTTCTGATGCAGGGCTGTGTTGTTGAACACATACACTGATGTTCTTATGCAGGGCTGTGTTGTTGAACACATGCTCTGATGTTCTTATGCAGGGCTGTGTTGTTGAACACATGCACTGATGTTCTTATGCAGGGCTGTGTTGTTGAACACGTGCACTGCTCAACGTCGGGAACGTTACACGACTGACACGCCCAGGTTGATCACCGTAGTCTTAGCGTGAATTACATGAGAACTCCTATTTCTAGTTTATTGAAATAATGTCTCCATCATGGCCTATAGCACTTACCCCACCCCCCTTAGATAGCATTTCGGTAGACTTAGATAGCATTTGATACAGACTTATAGCATGTTATGTAGACAGCACTATAATTGCATTGTATGTAGTCATAGCACGTCATAGTACATATGTATAGCATATATGTATAGTTTCATTATATAGATATTCCACTGTTACTTTCTTAGCTTACGCATGTTTCATGATAAATGGTTTTTATGTGATGTATTCCCATGCTTTTTTGTTCTTGCTTAATGTAAATCGCTCTGGATTAAGAGCGCCTGCTAAATGCCTAAATTGTAAATTGTAATGTCATGCACATTTTTCCAGTGACAATTTTAAGCTCTTGCTACTGAAATAATCGATTATTTATTATTATATATCAAATCCGTTGCTCTCCCCAGGTTGGCAGAGGGAGTGTAGCGCCCAGGAGTACATAATTATACAACGACAGTAGTATAATTTTAACCCATTCTGACCGGGCACCCATTTTGGTGTTGGCATCATGTTATGCTTTAGCTATTGAAAAATAGCAGATCTACAAGCTCATAGCGCGCCACCGAGTGGCGCGCTACGAGCTTGTAGGTCTGCTATTTTTGGAAAAATCGAAGAACGACTGACATTTTTAGAATCTGATCTCAGGTCAGAATGGGTTAATCAGACCAGTGTGTGTCCTAGTGGAAACCTTGTATGAATCTGATCTCAGGTCAGAATGGGATAATTATAACAGTAGACAACGTACCTCAGAGAAGATGCGGAAGCTCTCGTGGCAGTAGACACATTTGAAGGGCTTGTCCTCCTTGCTGTGAGTCGGCTGGTGGGCAGTCAGCTCCTCGGACGACGGGAAGCTGCGGTCGCACACGTAGCACGTGAACAGCGTGTTGCCCTGAGGGACAGGAACACGTTAGAGAACATGTTAAACACACGTAGCACGTGAACAGCGTGTTGCCCTGGGAGGGAGGAACACGTTAGAGAACATGTTAAACACACGTAGCACGTGAACAGCGTGTTGCCCTGGGGGAGAGGAACACGTTAGAGAACATGTTAAACACACGTAGCACGTGAACAGCGTGTTGCCCTGAGGGACAGGAACACGTTAGAGAACATGTTAAACACACGTAGCACGTGAACAGCGTGTTGCCCTGGGGGACAGGAACACGTTAGAGAACATGTTAAACACACGTAGCATGTGAACAGCGTGTTGCCCTGGGGGAGAGGAACACGTTAGAGAACATGTTAAACACACGTAGCACGTGAACAGCGTGTTGCCCTGGGGGACAGGAACACGTTAGAGAACATGTTAAACACACGTAGCACGTGAACAGCGTGTTGCCCTGGGGGACAGGAACACGTTAGAGAACATGTTAAACACTCGTAGCACGTGAACAGCGTGTTGCCCTGGGGGAGAGGAACACGTTAGAGAACATGTTAAACACACGTAGCACGTGAACAGCGTGTTGCCCTGGGGGACAGGAACACGTTAGAGAACATGTTAAACACACGTAGCACGTGAACAGCGTGTTGCCCTGGGAGGGAGAGGAACACGTTAGAGAACATGTTAAACACACGTAGCACGTGAACAGCGTGTTGCCCTGGGGGACAGGAACACGTTAGAGAACATGTTAACCCATTCTGACCTGAGATCAGATTCATACGAGGTTTCCACTAGGGCTGTCAGAACGAATTTCATAATATGAAAGAAATTCGAATATTAAAAAATATATATATATTCGAAAGCTAAAATTGCCATTCGAATGGAGCTTTTATCATTTATTAATTCTATTTAATATTTTTATTTAGTTTTATGTTATTTTATCCGCTCACTAAATGTATTGAGTAACGACTCTACCGCTGTGAAATCTCCCCGGCCGCTTCCACTGCATGTGAAAAGGTGCACGTCCGGTCACGTCGCAGAAGAGGTCATTGATTGGCTAACGTAGGGCCAGATTTCAGGGTAAGCCAATCAGAGACAGTCTACAGGGTGGGCGGGCTTACTGGCTGTTCTAAACAGTAGCACATTTATTCACAGACACACAAACCCTTGTAACACATACATAGATACTAGTATACTACGCAGACAGAAATCGCCGGTAGAACGAAAATCATAATACAGTCTCACGACGCAACTTTATTGCACGTCTGTGCTTGCCTTTCATCCACGCTTCTATAGCCTTTTAAATCTCATTTCCCATCCACGGGCACAAGCAAAGTGATATCAGCATCTTCCACCCGATCAGTGGTGTTGTTTCTGACGAGGGTAGCAACTAGTTAGCATGGGAGCTAACATTAATTTAACTCTGGTCCATATCGTTAGAAGCCAAGGAGTCCTCCTTAATAACACACTCGATGCTGCGTTTACACGGGCAGACACAGACGAATGCTAATATCATTTGGAGCAGGCCGAGCAGCTACTGTACACGTCTGTTTGCATCAACATGTTGCTGGCTTCACAATGAATGATAGACTTTATCGTTGCGTCTGCCGGTGTTTAATTCAGGATTAATTTCACTGTCCAGAGCAGGCAGACCTGTCAAAACTATGCACTTCCCAAAACTCACAAGACATGCCAGCCACGTGTATTATTATAGGCTAAATATGAGCTAAAATGAACAATGTAAATATTCGAATATTTTCGAAAATTACAAATAATTAAGCAATGAAATTCGAATTGGATTATAGAGGTGAACTGACAGCCCTGGTTTCCACGGGACACACACTGGTCTGATGAACCCATTCTGACCTGAGATCAGATTCTAAAAATGTCAGTCGTTCTTCGAATTTTTCAAAAATAGCAGACCTACAAGCTTGTAGATCTGCTATTTTTCAATAGGTAAAGCATAACATGATGCTAACACCAAAATGGGTGCCCGGTCAGAATGGGTTGAACACACGTAGCACGTGAACAGCGTGTTGCCCTGGGGGAGAGGAACACGTTAGAGAACATGTTAAACACACGTAGCACGTGAACAGCGTGTTGCCCTGGGGGACAGGAACACGTTAGAGAACATGTTAAACACACGTAGCACGTGAACAGCGTGTTGCCCTGGGGGAGAGGAACACGTTAGAGAACATGTTAAACACACGTAGCACGTGAACAGCGTGTTGCCCTGGGGGAGAGGAACACGTTAGAGAACATGTTAAACACACGTAGCACGTGAACAGCGTGTTGCCCTGGGGGACAGAAACACGTTAGAGAACATGTTAAACACTCGTAGCACGTGAACAGCGTGTTGCCCTGGGGGAGAGGAACACGTTAGAGAACATGTTAAACACTCGTAGCACGTGAACAGCGTGTTGCCCTGGGGGAGAGGAACACGTTAGAGAACATGTTAAACACACGTAGCACGTGAACAGCGTGTTGCCCTGGGGGAGAGGAACACGTTAGAGAACATGTTAAACACTCGTAGCACGTGAACAGCGTGTTGCCCTGGGGGAGAGGGACACGTTAGAGAACACGTAGAGAAACACGTAAAACATGTGTGTTAACAGAACTGCAGCATCACTCCCAATCTTCCGCCGTAGTCTGAAAACCCACCTTTTCATCATGGCCCATAGCACTTACCCCACCCCTTTAGATAGCATTTCTGTAGCATTTGATACAGACTTATAGCATGTTATGTAGACAGCACTATAATTGCATTGTATGTAGTCATAGCACGTCATAGTACATATGTATAGCATAGTAAAGTTTATATGCATAGTTTATATGTATAGTTTCATTATATAGATATTCCACTGTTACGTTCTTAGCTTACGCATGTTTCATGATAAATGTTTTTATGTGATGTATACCCATGCTTTTTTGTTCTTGCTTAATGTAAGTCGCTCTGGATTAAGAGCGTCTGCTAAATGCCTAAATTGTCATTGTAAATTGTCTCCGTCCAATCAAAATAGTTACGCTCGGGACGGAGATTAATCACAGGACGGAACATTAATGATATCATAACTGAGCACACCGCTCCACAGGCTGGGCAATATAACAATATATATATATATATATATATACACACACATACATACAGTGTTGGGATTAATAAAGTGACAACTTTTACAATATCTCCATTACCATTATCCAAATTAATTCCTTATTATATATATTTTTTTTAATACATTTTGGAGAAAAAAATAGCTCATATGCAGTGAAATGCCACCTAATTGTTAATCCTTTTCCTTGTCTTTATTTTGGGCCATCTTGTGAAAGCTGCATGCTTTTATTGTGAAGGGTCTCAGTTCTCACAGCCTGCGTATTTTTTTCCACGTGCTAAAAATAGCTGATCGGCAAGCTCACAACGCGTTGCGTCCGCAACGCGTTGTGAGCTTGTCGATCAGCCATTTTCAGCATGCAAGCATAACACGTGTACGACGAAGAATAAATCAGGCATCACTGCGCTTCTGTGGAGGGAGGGAGATATATTTTGTTGGCCGAACGAGGCGATCATGTTTGGACATCTATGGACAGCTATTTTTCGTGGCACATTATGTTTAATCACAACAACGTCACGTTTACTTTAGCTCCTCAGTGTTTGGGTCGGGACATGTATGTGTCTGCTGTCTACGTGCATATGCGCTCTGTGCGCTCCAGTCTTTCTGGAGGGAGCTAAATGTAGCGTCTTCTGGATGCATCTAAGCATTAACATTTCAATGGCCGAGGGTCGTTAGAGTCTATTGTTCCGTGTTGTTTTTTTATCGCACGTCTAATGGTTAGACGTGTGACAACGCAACAATAGGAAGCCTGCAGCCCAGTAGCTATAATATTGCTTTTGGGGGAGGGTTAGTGTGCCGCCTGATTTTGACAGAAAGTAACACTAACTTAGTGTTACTTTCTGACAAATCAGGCGGCACGCCTGGACATATCAAAAGGCACAGTAAAGTGCCGCGGTACATAGGTTGAGAAACACTGCCCTACCTGTAGAGGGTGCTGTTGGTACCGTTCCCTACCTGTTGAAGCTGCTGCTTGTACTCTTCCCGGTGGCTCTTCTTCATGTGTCTCTCCTTGGCTTTGGCGTTGCAGAAGGTGATGAAACACTGAAAGCACTGCAGGTTCTCATGTTGGTCTGAGGAGAGAGGACACAAAGCACAGGTCAGGACGCGGGGCGGAGAGATCAACTAATCTTAAAACTCATCAATGATTTGAACAAAAAGAAAGAAAAGAGGCCGCACAGCTCGTTAGTCACGAATCTATGCTAGAAACCTTTAACCCGTTCTGACCTGAGATCAGATTCATACGAGGTTTCCACTGGACACACACTGGTCTGATTAACTCCATTCTGACCTGAGATCAGATTCTAAAAATGTCTGTCGTTCTTCGATTTTTCAAAAATAGCAGATCTACAAGCTCGTAGCGCGCCACTCGGTGGCGCGCTACGAGCCGTCGGTTAAAGGTTTCTAGCATCGTGACCAACGAGCCGTGCGGACTCTTTTCCTCTCTTTGTTCAAGCACCTCCACTACTGGTGTGCGCTCCGACCGTTGTGTTCCTTCTAAAACTCATCAATAATAACAAAACAAGACCGCCATGGCAGTGTAACACTAGGGATTTGAACCCATGGGGTGGTGTGTGTGTGTGTGCGCGTTTAGTTTAGTTTATTTGCACATTATGTAAATAATAACAGCAATATGGTCAAATAAAAAATCGTTAAAATGTGCATCAAATCTTTCTGAAAATTGTCATTATTTAGACATTTTTATTATTTTAATTTCGACGTCAGGCCTGAATGGGTTAAAACTTTAAGAGCAGAGACTAGTACAGATATGAGACGGTAAGTTATTCCAAAAGTGTGGTGTGGGGGGGGGGGGTCTACAAGATCTACAAGCTCATCTACGAGCTTGTAGGTCTGCTATTTTAGAAAAATCGACATAGAAACATAGCTTTTTTCAGAAAACTGCCAGGATGTGGAAGACATTTATAGAATCTGATCTCAGGTCATAATGGGTTAAAAGACCAGAGACTAGTACAGATATGAGACGGTAAGTTATTCCAAAAGTGTGGTGTGGACACACACACACACACACACACACACACACCAAACATTACTGCTAACGGGAGACAGAAAATAGCCGATCTACAAGCTATCGGCTACTTTCGCCGTGCCGACATGCTTCCAAAGACGACAACACTTCATTAAGCCATTCTGGTGTTAGCAGTTACGTTATGCTTTAGCTATTTAAAAAAATAGCAGATCTACAAGCTCATCTACAAGATCTACAAGCTCGTCTACGAGCTTGTAGGTCTGGTATTTTTGAAAGATCGACATAGAAACATTTCAACATTTTCAAACAGACATTTTTTTTAGAATCTGATCTCAGGTCAGAATGGGTTAATGGCGCCCATACAACTATACAATACAACTATTTATTATTTATTTTTCTTGCTATTTATTTTGTTACTAATTTTTTTGTTTTTCCTGGTGAAATGCAAGGAATTGTTTCTGTATATTCTATATTGGCATATTCGAAATAAACATGACAAACAAACAAAACAAACTCTACTCACATGGTTGGACAGAGGACCCGGGAGGCTTGAAGTTGATGGAGGGGGTCTTGAAGACGGGGGCTGGCCTGGTGGTGGGGGGGGGCACCACCACCACCATGGGAGGAGGGGGGTCCGGCAGCCCCCCCATCACGATCTCCTCGATGTTTAAGATGTCTGAGTCCATCCTGGGCTGGCTGGCTGGCTGGCTGGCTGGGACACAGAGAGAGCAACGCTGTCTGGATCTATGGGCACCCGGAAAGTCACGGTCCTGCAACGCAACACAACACATCCACAACACGTTTACTGAATTAATATGTATTTAACTTCATGTATTTATCCTATTCTAGACCCGAGGACGATTCTACATACAAATGTCTTTTAAAGATCCTGACAGTTTTCTGAAAAACCTAGGTTTCTATGTCAGTGTCAATTATGTAATTGGCTGAAAATATGTTGTTCCAGAGACCACCCAGAAGCAAAGATTAGAGTTAAAAACGTCCGCTGGGAAAGAATATATATTCAAAGATGTGCATGCACCACATTGTCACGATTAAAAAAAAATAATAGCAGGCCTACACGAGCTCGTAGATTAAGCTCTGGATTTAGAGCGTCTGATAAATGCCTGAATTGTAAATTGTAGTGTCTAGGCTACAAATGGGACCAAGACCTGTACGACTCCATTCGGTTCCTAAATCATAACCATCGATAGTTTTAGCTGTGGGCCCCCTGGAACCCCCTCAAGGACCCCTGGGGGTCATTTAAGGCAGTTTGGTTCCCAAACCTTTTCATGTCAAGGACCCCCAAATTGACACTAATTATCCCACGGACCCCCATTTGAAAACATATATATGATATAAGAGAATATTTTTAAGACTTGTATTATACCTCAAAGGCTCAAAAAATAAAAAGACCCATTACTGCATCAAAAGTAATCAACAAACCATGAAAACTGGCCAAATTGTCAAATAATATAAGCAAGAGGCAATAATTGTGAAAATAGCAGATCTACAGTACACGCTCACAACGCCCATTGCGAGGCGTTGTGAGCTTGTAGATCTGCCATTTTCACAATATTTACCTGTGGAACTGAGTTGCTTGTCTGGGTGGGTGGTCCCCAGTTTAAATATGATTATTTTATTTTATTTTATATTAATTTTTTTGGGGGGGGGTCCCCAGTTCAAATGTGATTACTTTGGGGGGTCACAGCCTGAAAAGGTTGAGAACCACTGGCCAATTTTGATCGATTGATTTATATATTTATTAACAGTTTGCAGAATTACAGTACATTTCAAGTACAACTCAATACAACAACTGTTAACTGTGAGTGGACGACACGATAACTTGTTTACAATAGGGCCCACCATTTTCAATTAATCAAAATCAATAGGGTAAATACAGACCATATACCCTAATAAAAGCTTAATAAGGTGTTCAATAGATTGAATACAGACCATGAGGCTTAATAAAAGGTTAGTACGGTGTTCAATAGATTAAATAGAGACCATATACCATAATAAAAGGTTAATAAAGTGGTCAATGGGTCAATAGATATCATGTAACTTATTACAAATGTATTACAAGTGGTAAACAGGTTAAATTGTGACCATATGAGTTGCTAAAGGGATCCTGTAGAGAGTTAAAAGGTGGGAGGTTTAATAGCTAAAACAAACAACAGCCAGACTGACTGACTGCTAACAAACATGCAAGGCCTGCCGTTAGCCTGTTAGCCGCATGCTAACACCTCAACGTTAGCTACAATCTGTCCCCACCAGAGCCGTTTTTAGGACTTTTAAATTAGCAACGTTAAAACGAACAATTAAAACGGCACAATAATAATAATTAAAAAAAAACAATGCTTTGTGTGTAGAACGGATAAGACTTGAAAACACGTAGCATAACGTTATCTCGCAGCTAATGCTAGCTATGCTAGCGGGCTAACGGCTGGTGATTCAAAAAGGAACCGGGTAGTTTCTATTTAAAACAAACAAAACACAAATAAAAGCCGTTCTCACGCCAATGTAGTGTCTGGCTGCGAGGCGCGAGCGGAATTACTCCGTGAACAGCTGCGATATGAAGGTAAACGGTGAGTTTTGATACAGTTAGAGATGTTTAAATTACAGTATATTTATTTATTCAACTCACCTCCAAGTGATGCTTCTGAGCGCCGCAGACTAGTCTCGCGAGAATTAGAGACGCAGACAGACCGTTTGACCCAAACTGTTGCCACGTTGTGTGAGAGAAACAAGCGACCCGGGTCTATGAAAAGACACATGCACCGTGCAACGCACACAGATCTGCTATTTAAAAAAAATGTGGATAAAAAAAATCTAGAATATATTATATATTAATATATCAACACAAATCTTGTATGGGGTCCTACGGTCCTTGACTCCTTGACATATTTTAGAACCACTGGTTTAAACATTTCAAATGAGAGCACAAGTCAATACAAAAACTGCTACGAAAGCATGAAAAGCAGCAACTTGTTTATGATCAGGGTACAAAATACATTAGACAAAATTGGAACTGGAACAAAGTTTGTCACCTGCCTTTTTTTATATTTATTTATAAGAGCTGGAGAGGCATGGAGAGTAGACACCTGTTACTGATCATCAAACCCTCTATAATATCTCTGAATGATTATTATCAGAATTTAGTGATTTAACAAAAAACGTTGTTTTAAAAAGATGCACCTGGCCTAGACTAGTCTACCTTGGGCTATGCATACGTACAAACAAGCCCAAAGGGAACTATGGTCGAACTTCACCCACTTTTTTACGTGTATAGCTGTGATGTGACGATAAAGTTGATTCTGATTCTGAACTGACCAACTTCACTGACAAAGAAGACAAACGTCCCTTATAATAAGCGGACATGGCAACCCTGCCCTGGAGCGTCACGAACATAAACCATAGACATAAACACACACACTGGAAGCCCGGAGCGGATACGGAAACGGCGCGCGCCATGTGTGTGTGCGTGTGTGTGATACAGTAGGCGGGCTCAGGACCGGATGTGACTGAGGAGGTCGGTGATAGAAACCTAAGGGAGGTTATTATTATTAGAACTAGAAGGAATAGATATTAGAACTATAGAAGCGATAGATTATATTAGAACTAGAAGTAATGAATTATATTAGAACTAGAAGTAACAGAACAGACATCGAGTGGTCGACGACTCAACGTAGTAGCCTATACTCAGTCTGAGATCTATTTAAACATACCACCATAAAGTAGAAAGATACTCTGTTATAACTAAAAGTAATTAATGTAGTCAAAGTTGTACTTTAATTCTACTTTAGTAAATGTACAAAAATGTATTGGCATCAATGTTCAAATAAAACTGCTTGAGCGTTATTCATGCAACCTGGAGTGTGCTGCTGGTGTTTGAAATACATTGTTTTCAACGATTACTTTTCTTTTTTTTTATCCCACGATTTTGTAACCCAGTTTTCTTTTCATCCAGTGCCAATTAGCAATTATCTAATGTAATCCTGGGCACTACACTTCCTCTGCCAACCTGGGGGGGCAGCGGACTGACCGCATGCCTCCTTCTGTGCATGAGGAGTCCAAGCTGCTTCTATTCACCTGACAGGGGGGAGTTTCCCCGGCCGGACGTAGCGCGTGGAAGGAACACGTTATTCCGACCAGATCCTTTCCCCTCCATCAGGCGCCAGGATTACGGCATGTTTTTGTGAGGGTATACCTACCCTAGGGGACACGGGGAGAACATGCAAACTCCACACAGAAAGGCCCTTTAAACTAAAGACCTGGAGGCGTGATCAATGCGCTTTGGCCACTCAGAATAGCCAAATGGCATTGATCACACCTCCAGGTCTTTAGTTTACTCAAGTTAGGGAATAAGACCTGGTACTTAAGACACGCAAAATACAGCGACATGTCTCTGATATCATGGACACTGGGCTCACTTACTTCCTGGACTACAGGCTGTCTCTGGAAGACAGCCCTTCTCCTATATAGGGTAGGCCTATAGGGTTGAAGTGGTTAATGTATGTTTTCTAATCAAAATTTAAATCGCCAAAGTAACTAGTAGTTTTCAAATAATTGTAGTGGAGTAGAAGTAAACATTTTGGCTCTGAGATGTAGTGGAGTAGAAGTAAAAGTATTGGAAATACTAACAAGTAAGGTACAAATACCTCAAAATTGTACTTAAGTAAGTACAGAACTTAAGTAAAAGTACTTAGTTACTATCCACCACTGCTCAATATAGAGTTAGAGCGTTGTGTTGAAGTGTTTTACAATGCAACATTCTGAGTGGATACAAGATTACAAAGACTCTACTGTATATAATATAATATAAAAAAAACAACAATTTATTTGTTCCTAAACAATATTACAAAATGAATTCACATAGATAAATACAAGCTCATCACAATAGTATGGAATGTAAGAAACAGCTAGGATAAAACTGGCAAGGAAATCACAAATCTTTACACGAAATATTTACACTTATTTTCCAGCACATTTCTTTTAGGCACATAATTCATTTTTCACGTGCCATTGTGTAGCACAGTGATTCTTGAACATTTTCATGTCAAGGACCACCAAATAAATACTCATTTGGCTGAGGATCCCCGCATGTGAAAATATCTCATGACAGGGGGGACCCCCCTTTTATTACAAGACTTTTTTCTTTTCTTTCCACATTTCTTTTCAAGGTGCCTTTGAAAATAGCTTACGTATAATTGGGTGAAAGTAGATTAAACAGATTTTGATGCTATCCAGTATTAACACATTTAATTAGGGCCTGATAAAATAATAACCAGGAAAAACCCTCACGTTTCTGTATCAGTGGTGCTCAATATTTCATGTCAAGGACCCCAAAAATGATATGTAAATTTGCCACCGACCCCCCCCCCCCATCTTAAAATATGTTCTTCCAGGAACCTCTCAGAAGCAAAGATTTGAGTTAAAAACGTTCGCTCTGAAAGCATATATATTCAAAGATTTGAGACACATTTTCAAGATTTTTCCAAAAAATAGCAGACCTAGCCGCGCTATGAGCTTGTAGATCTGCTATTTTTCAATAGCTAAAGCATAACATAATGCTTGAAACAGAATGGGTTAACACAACTAGCCGAGCCGAGGACCCCTGGTGGCTGGAGGTCTCAGGAAGGGGAACTACTAGTACCAGTAAGACGTGCAAACGCGGGAAGCGAACGCAGCTTGTACATATTTGGGTTTTGGACGTATAGCTGCTTTGGGGACTCCTTATATGGTTATGGCTGAGTCATGGTGACGTAATCACTCAGCTCCATATATGGGCACAAAAGCGGAACAGACAGACAGACAGACAGACAGACACACAGACATGATCTGCTAGGTCTCATAGTAAGTGCTCACTGCGTTCGCAACTATACCCGTTTCGGAGCATTCTCTCTGGTTAGTTTTTAGGGAGCGCTTGTTTTACCCAGTTAGCCGGGTAGTACTAGTAGCCGCCGGGGGCTTCGATCCTCCCTACTAAGTAGTAGTAGGAGGAAGTATTAAAAGGGGTTTTCTCACATTCTTATACAGCCAGAACATTCCCACTCTGGGCTTTGGACGGTTATCTCAACCGTCTGGGGCACCTAGGCCGCCGAGCCAGCCGGAGGGGCGTGCCGCGGGGTTCGACTCCCGAGCCTGACGGACTTTGACTCCCATAGAGTATTAAAAGGATAGAGACTGTAAACACAGACAGAGATCTGGCGCGAAGCTCCGCCCCCCCTCCGCTATTCATGTCAGTGGAAGTCGCTCAGTGGCGTTTTGAAGCACCCGGAAGGACCGTCTATTTCCGCCTTTTTGGGGCGCATTTCCGCACAATGCGGAAGTGCAACCGAGCACTCAATGTTATAAAGCCCAGATGCTGCACGGGGGGGGGGGGGGTTTCCTCGTCATGAATCCACGGGTCCGCCTGCAGTCCCTCCTCTTACCACTAGGGGGCCCAGCGCTTCAACGTTGGAGCGCCTCACTGGCCCCTTGGTCACTCCCCATCTCTCTCTCCCCCCCTTTCCTAGTCTAGTGACTGTACCCTATCAATAAAAGGCAAAAAAAAAAAAAAACACCCAAAGAAATATCTTAAAAAATAAATAAAAATAAAACCGCACCCTGGCAGCCAGCTCGGTAGCGTGCCTTACTAGTCATTAGACCATAGATATTACAACAAAAAAAAAAAAGTTCGCTCTGAAACAATATATACCTATTCAAAGATTTGTGCCGCATTTTTACGATTTTTCCAAAAAAAAGCAGACCTACAAGTTCATAGCGCGCTATGCAGTTTCGTCGGAGTTTCGTGGGAGCGATGCGTGTGCAAAAGGGGTGTGGAGGAAGTGCGCAGGAAATGCTGAAGGCACGCTGCGTCGTCGCGCCCTTAAGTGCCGTCACTTATTCATGTCTCTATAGCTGCCACTCAAGTGACTATACTGGCCAATCACAGCGCATCTTTTCTGGGACTTGCGTTACGTACGCTCATGCTCATGCTTTTGTTTTGCAAGGAATGTTATTGGGAACAGTTTGCCCCCTGTCGGGAACACACGAACAGTTTGCCCCCTGTCGGGAACACACGAACAGTTTGCCCCCTGTCGGGAACACACGAACAGTTTGCCCCCTGTCGGGAACACACGAACAGTTTGCCCCCTGTCGGGAACACACGAACAGTTTGCCCCCTGTCGGGAACACACGAAGCAGAGCCAGAACAGTTTGCCCCCTGTCGGGAACACACGAACAGTTTGCCCCCTGTCGGGAACACACGAAGCAGAGCCAGAACAGTTTGCCCCCTGTCGGGAACACACGAAGCAGAGCCAGAACAGTTTGCCCCCTGTCGGGAACACACAAAGCAGAGCCAGAACAGTTTGCCCCCTGTCGGGAACACACGAAGCAGAGAATGTTATTGGGAACAGTTTGCCCCCTGTCGGGAACACACGAAGCAGAGAATGTTATTGGGAACAGTTTGCCCCCTGTCGGGAACACACGAAGCAGAGCCAGAAGACAGAACAGTTTGCCCCCTGTCGGGAACACACGAACAGTTTGCCCCCTGTCGGGAACACACGAACAGTTTGCCCCCTGTCGGGAACACACGAACAGTTTGCCCCCTGTCGGGAACACACGAAGCAGAGCCAGAAGACAGAGACGTCTATACCCTGTTATATGTATGTTGAGAGTAACGCATTAGACTCTCAACCAGGGGGAGAAGTCAGACAGATATTCAGTGAAGCCACAGAGGAAATCGGGACTTCCTGAAAGTTCATATAATGGCCTGTTGTGGCGCTGTCTGTCATTGGGCCCAAAAAAAAACCCCATAGCTCCATAGAGGTCCATGTATTTGGGGGCCCAACTTCACCTAGACTGTATTACCTTAATAAACCTGCTCATGAATACTTTCTGCTTCCAGTCACTAGTTTAAAGTCTCATTTCTCATGTCATAATATTCTTTTTGGAACATGATGGTCCTGACAGGCTTCATTGTACGTCCATATCAGACCCGGAGAACGCTTTGTCCATATTTTTATATGCTTTCTATGCTCTCAACGCACACACACACCTCCTGGTATCCAATCCTGCGAATCGCGCCACCATCTTTCCAACAACCGCAGATAGTATAAACGCTCGTCCGTCCCCCCCCCCGTCCCCCCCCAACCCTACTCGCGAGCGGTCGGTCGGTCCAAATGAACGCAGCGGAGAGAGCACTGCGCTGACAGACGGGGGGGGGGGGGGTAAACAAACAGCACGCAGTCGTGGTCAAAGAGCGCGTTCATCAGGACGCCGCGCGGCTGTGGAAGTTCAGGAAGCAGTTGTGGTGTCTGGAGATGCACAGGAACACGCAGCACTTGAGGCACATGACGCGGGACGTCCGCTCGCAGCCGCCGAAGCGACAGCGGCCGCCCGCCTCCCCCTCCCCCAGCTGCTCCGGCCAGTGGCCCGCGCCGTCGTAGCGCCGGGACGCGTCCGGCAGCGAGGAGGAGGAGGAGCTACCCCGCGGCGCCACCGGGGGGCCCGCCGCCGCGTCAGGGGGCGGGCTACGGTCCGACGGAGACTTCTGGTGGGATTTCTGAGAAGGAGGAGGAGGGGGAGGGTTATTAGTACCGTATTGCACTGAATATAAGGTTATTATAGTCATGGTACCGTATTGCAGTGAATATAAGGTTATTATAGTTATTGCACCGAATGCCAACTGCTATCAGACTATACAACAATGCGAATGCATAAGAACTGCCTCCCTCCCAAATGGCATATGGTCCTTGGTGGTCCTGCATGGTCTTGTGTGGTTATGTCCATTTGTGTCTGTTTTGTGTTCTTCTGTCTGTCCAGTAGTTTTTAGCTTTTTATGTGTCACATTATGCTGTTGTAACGCTTCAATTTCCCCTCTGGGATTAATAAAGTATATCTCATCTCATCTCGAATATAAGACCGATTCGGATTAGAAGACGACACACTCATTTGTGGAATAAGAACATTGAATGTCAATACGTCTAGTCCCCGATTATAATATGACCCCATTTATTAGGACATTTCCATTATATTCAGCACGATAAAAAAAGAATAACTGAACTAAATAAAAACTAAGAAAAGGAAAAGAAAAAAACGAGAACTAACTGGAAGTGTATTGTGTGTTTACAAAACGAACTAAAACTAACTTTATTTTACTTCTAATTTGGTTTTATAAGCTTAATCTGTAACTGACTATAACTATTTTCATTTTTAGTTCTTATTACACAATGCTTACTCTTGCCCTTTTCAATTCTGCACACGACTTATTCGTTGGTGCAGAATTGAAAAACAGAATTGAAAAACTAGCAAACCCTCTAAAAACTAACTAAAACTAAACGATAACGAAATCAGTCAAAACTGAGTCAAACCAAACGATAAAAGCCAATCCAAAACGATTCTAACCGTGGGGGGAGGGGGTCGCCGAGGGGTCACAGAGTCCTGGGGGTTGAGGGTGGAGTCCGTGGCCGTACCGCCGCTGCTCTGGGAGAAGATGAGCGTCTTGGACACGTCCAGCCTGAACGCCATGAAGCTCAGAGGCTCAGAGACGCCGCTGCCATGCTCCTGTCTGGAGAGGAGATCATTAGAGATATAGTTATAGTTAGAGGTGGTTTTCAGCCCGGGGACCACCAGTGGTTCTCAAGGGGGGTCCTCAGGTAAATGATGTGAGAGTTGGTGTTGGTGTTGGGGCCAGCGGTGGCCGAACGGTTTGCGGAGCGGTTTTGATATCGGAAGTTCGCTAGTTCGTATCCCGAGGACCGGAACGTTAAGATTACCACCGCTGAAGTGCCATTTTGGACAAGGCATTGAACCTCTACCATGAAATGTTCTATGAGCAGGGCCTGGCTGTAAACAAGTTCTTGAGCTTAGTCCAGTTACCCTGGGTAAACATAGTACCTTTCCTTTCCTTAGTCCAGTTACCCTGGGTAAACATAGTACCTTTCCTTTCCTTAGTCCAGTTACCCTGGGTAAACATAGTACCTTTCCTTTCCTTAGTCCAGTTACCCTGGGTAAACATAGTACCTTTCCTTTCCTTAGTCCAGTTACCCTGGGTAAACATGGTACCTTTCCTTTCCTTAGTCCAGTTACCCTGGGTAAACATAGTACCTTTCCTTTCCTTAGTCCAGTTACCCTGGGTAAACATAGTACCTTTCCTTTCCTTAGTCCAGTTACCCTGGGTAAACATAGTACCTTTCCTTTCCTTAGTCCAGTTACCCTGGGTAAACATAGTACCTTTCCTTTCCTTAGTCCAGTTACCCTGGGTAAACATAGTACCTTTCCTTTCCTTAGTCCAGTTACCCTGGGTAAACATAGTACCTTTCCTTTCCTTAGTCCAGTTACCCTGGGTAAACATAGTACCTTTCCTTTCCTTAGGCCAGTTACCCTGGGTAAACATAGTACCTTTCCTTTCCTTAGTCCAGTTACCCTGCAGGGGTAAACGTAGTACCTTTCCTTTCCTTAGTCCAGTTACCCTGGGTAAACATAGTACCTTTCCTTTCCTTAGTCCAGTTACCCTGGGTAAACATAGTACCTTTCCTTTCCTTAGTCCAGTTACCCTGGGTAAACATAGTACCTTTCCTTTCCTTAGTCCAGTTACCCTGGGTAAACATAGTACCTTTCCTTTCCTTAGTCCAGTTACCCAGGGTAAACATAGTACCTTTCCTTTCCTTAGTCCAGTTACCCTGGGTAAACATAGTACCTTTCCTTTCCTTAGTCCAGTTACCCTGGGTAAACATGGTACCTTTCCTTTCCTTAGTCCAGTTACCCTGGGTAAACATAGTACCTTTCCTTTCCTTAGTCCAGTTACCCTGCAGGGTAAACATAGTACCTTTCCTTTCCTTAGTCCAGTTACCCTGCAGGGTAAACATAGTACCTTTCCTTTCCTTAGTCCAGTTACCCTGGGTAAACATAGTACCTTTCCTTTCCTTAGTCCAGTTACCCTGGGTAAACATAGTACCTTTCCTTTCCTTAGTCCAGTTACCCTGGGTAAACATAGTACCTTTCCTTTCCTTAGTCCAGTTACCCTGGGTAAACATGGTAACTTTCCTTTCCTTTGCTTTTGGTACTAAGATTTGCACACATTTTCACGATTGAAAAATAAATCTTTTTCAGATCTACAAGCTCGTAGCTTGGCACTCTAAGATAAAGTTTAAAAGCTATAAAAGCGACACAGATGCGTCATAATGAGGCAAGAAACTAATAAAAAACTAGACTAAAATGTCAGGGAGAGATCTAGTAGAACTAAAATACATTGGGTGTTTCGCTCTGAAAATAGCAGAAGCTCTAGAACTTGTAGATCAGCTATTTTCAGCATTCAACCAAGAGTAAAATCAGCCAGTATACGACGCTGTCAAATATGTTTTTTCTTTGTTGGCAAAAATCAACTGTAGATTCAGCCGACTATAATGTCATTATATATGAAGTCGACTAAAACTAGACAAAAACGTTTCAGATGAATAAAACATGAGGATTTTATTCAAAAGACGATGACCAAAAACGAGGGATGCACCGATACAGATGTTTAACCCATTCAGACCAGACATCGAAATAAATAAATAAAAAGTCGTCTGAAAGAAATTATATATTCAAAGATTTGTGCCGCATTTTCACGATCTTTCAAAAGAATATCAGACCTACAAGCTCGTAGCGCGCCACTCGGTGGCGCGCTACGAGCTTGTAGATCTGATATTTTTTCAATAGCTAAAGTTTAAAGGAGAATTCCCATCCAGAATGCGGTTAAAAATATCAATTTAGCCAATAGCCGATACACCTAAACCGATTATTTCTTTTTTTTGGTGTTATTATTTCAGCCTTTTATGGCAGGGAAACACAAAAACATCTTCATTATAAAAACGAACGGTTCAGAATCTACAGCTCGGTAGGCTGCAGATAACCAACACACCAACATAGCCAGCGCACAATGTTTGCTTATCAACAACAACGATAAATATCAGTTAATGTCAGCTTTATTTTGGCGATAAGATACCGATATGTGGCCGACATATCGGCGCATCCCTACGAACAATATAACCAATACAAATACAAAATTCATCTTTAAAATCAAGTTAAAAGAACGAACACCTTATGAAAACCATCTTGTAGTAACCCTGGGAAAAATAATAATTCAAATGTATAATTTATTGAAAGTGATTTTTGCCATGTTATTTTAATTTCTTATTTTATTTTTACTATGTTTTATATTGAGTTAGTGTTTGTAAACAATTGTAAAAGTATTGCCTTTGTTAAATGTTAAATGTTTGTCTGTGTCGGACCCCAGGAAGACTAGCTTTAGTCAAGGCAAAAGCTAATGGGGATCCTAATGGGGATAAACAATAAACAAACAAAAAACATTAAACAAAATCAACAACTGCAAGTGTGTACCTGTACTGAAGCCAGGCGTTGACCAGGGCCAGATCCACCAGGAACCAGAGCAGGGCCTGGGGCCAGCGGCCGGGGGGCTGGGTGGAGGTGGAGGTGGAGGTGGGGGTCCGGTACAGGCCCTGCAGCTCTCTGCTGAGCCGGGCCCAGCCCTGGGCGCGGTGGAAGTGCTGCACCAGCTGTGCCATGCTGCGGTGCCCGCTGCCCGCCGTGGACAGCACGAAGCCGCGCCGCGCCCGCCTCAGCACCAGCCGGCCGTCCGAGCTCACGAACTGGTCGCCCACGTGACCCCCGGCCCCGCCCCCGCCCTCGTGGGCGCCAGCGCCACCGCCGCCCACACGGCCCGCACAGTGCACGCCGGACGCCTGGGGAGGGAAGGAAGGGGAGGGGCAAAGACACGGTGGTGAACGGTGGTTGTTTCCGTCGACTAAAACTGTAACTGCCATTTTTTTCCTCCATTTTCCTTTTGTCTCCTTTGCAGTTACTTCACAGGTATGGGAGAGTGATCCTACGCAGTACACACACAGACAATAGCTGTATGTCCAGTCTTTGATCCAGTTTGAGTGTTATTTTTTTATCAGAAGTCAAAGTGAGACGTTTAAATCATGAACATGAACATACCAGTGATTGCGAATGCAGTGAGCACTTACTATGAGACCTAGCAGATCATGTCTGTCTGTGTGTCTGTCTGTCCCGCTATACGTCCAAATATGGAGTGTGTTGCATCAGCAATCACTCAGCTTCATATATGGGCACAAAAGGGGCCAGGTCCACATATACAGTAACAGCGGGACAGACAGACAGACAGACAGACAGACAGACAGACAGACATACAGACATGATCTGCAGGGTCTCAGCTGCGTTCGCTTTCCGCGTTTGCGCGTCTTACTGGTGTTATTATAGAAGTTTGTCTCTGTTCCGCTGCTGGTAAGAACGGTTTGGTTTGCTCCCTGGTTGGTTCCCTGTGTCTAGTTCCTTCTCAGTGCTCCTGTCTCACCTCATGAAGTGGTTCCCTGTGTCTAGTTCCTTCTCAGTGCTCCTGTCTCACCTCATAAAGTGCACACACCTTCTAGAAGCTGTGCTCCTCAAGCCCGCCACCAAGTGGTCAAAGATGAACACTGGAAATAATAATACAAATAATGCCTCTCTTCTAATATTTTATATAATAATTATATAATAATAATTTTCTTCCTACAAAAACTATGACAAAAAAATGTTCGGCGACTTGCCTTTTTTCCCCTGACGAAAACTAAGTGGAAACTAAATGAAAACTAAATGAAACTAAATGAAAACTAAATGAAAACTAAGTGGAAACTAAATGAAAACTAAATGAAAACTAAATGGAAACTAAATGGAAACTAAATGAAAACTAAATGAAAACTAAATGAAAACTAAATGAAAACTAAGTGTAAACTAAATGAAAACTAAATGTAAACTAAATGAAAACTAAATGGAAACTAAATGAAAACTAAATGAAAACTAAGTGTAAACTAAATGAAAACTAAATGAAAACTAAATGAAAACTAAATGAAAACTAAATGAAAACTAAATGAAAACTAAATGTAAACTAAATGAAAACTAAATGTAAACTAAATGAAAACTAAATGAAAACTAAATGAAAACTAAATGAAAACTAAATGTAAACTAAATGAAAACTAAATGAAAACTAAATGAAAACTAAATGTAAACTAAATGAAAACTAAATGTAAACTAAATGAAAACTAAATGTAAACTAAATGAAAACTAAATGTAAACTAAATGAAAACTAAATGAAAACTAAATGAAAACTAAATGAAAACTAAGTGTAAACTAAATGTAAACTAAATGTAAACTAAATGAAAACTAAATGAAAACTAAATGAAAACTAAATGAAAACTAAATGAAAACTAAATGGAAACTAAATGAAAACTAAATGGAAACTAAATGAAAACTAAATGAAAACTAAATGGAAACTAAATGAAAACTAAATGAAAACTAAATGAAAACTAAATGGAAACTAAATGAAAACTAAATGAAAACTAAATGAAAACTAAATGAAAACTAAGTGTAAACTAAATGGAAACTAAATGGAAACTAAATGAAAACTAAATGAAAACTAAATGTAAACTAAATGAAAACTAAATGTAAACTAAATGAAAACTAAATGAAAACTAAATGAAAACTAAATGGAAACTAAATGAAAACTAAATGAAAACTAAATGAAAACTAAATGAAAACTAAATGGAAACTAAATGAAAACTAAAGCTACGACGACTAAAACTGAGACTAAATATACTGACAATTCCGTCAACAAATAAAAACTAGACTAAAATGTTAGGAAGGGACTATAGTGGACAAGAGATACAGTATAAGTCATTTTAAAACTGCCAGCTACTGTATAATCACAAAAGAAAAAACTAAATCAAGTTTCAAGAGACAATTGAAGAGGCATCTGGAAACCTAAAAACTGTAGGGCGCTTGAACGCACACGGACATGCATACACACACACACACACACACACACACACACACACACACACACACACAGAGTAGGATGGTGGTTTTTACCAGCAGTCTCTCCAGCGTGGCGGGCGTGGAGAGCTCCTGCCTGCACAGGAACACCATGCAGTCGCCCCCTGGACCCGGAGGCGCCAGCAGCCTCTCCACCGTGGCCTCCTTGTCCTCCTCCCGGCCCAGCGTGAGCTCCAGACGTCGGACCCGACCTCCCGGTCCGACCAGCACCGTGGCCTGGAGGCACGGCCCCCCCCCGTGGCACCGGGCCCTCCCCCACTCCCCCCCGGGGCCCGGCGCCTGCAGCGGGACGCGGTACTGGTCCACGCCGTACTGTTGTCCGTCCTCCCCCAGCGGCGCCGGCGGCAGACACTTCCCCAACGCCGCCTGGAAGCGGGCCAGCAGGGAGCGGACCTTCCACAGGGGGTCCGGCCCGTTGACCTCCTCGTTGACCTGGGCCTATAGGAGGGGACGAGGAGGACCGTGTGGAAATGACACGTGTGACGTCGCCACAATCAGTTGTTGTTTTTGGCAGCAAATTTACATTTTAGTTTAAAGGACCACTTCACCACTCTCATAGGAGGGCTGTGGGCAGTTCAGAAACCGTCTTCCAGTGACATCATGTGGAATACAAGCTAATAAAAACTGCAGGCTTTCTAGTCCTGAAAAGTTGCAATGCGAAAATGGAAGCCATCGTTCTCACGATAATGACAATCTAAAAAAAATTGTAATAAAATCTTGTTTAAAAAATAATCTGCCTAATGATGATGTCACTGGAAGACGGTTTCTAAACTGCCCACAGCCCTCCTATGAGACACAGACTGAGTAGAAAAGAATTGTGCCATTTTATCATGATTATTAGTGAGGACCTATTATATGAAGACACGTTGAAAAGTGGTGAAGTGGTCAGATTAATTCAGATTAATTTAATATGAAGGACCCCTTAACCTAATGGAAACAAGCCATAGTGCTTTCTTGGGTTATAAAATCCTCTTAGCAGACCTTGTATTGAACTGTAGGCTACGCTCCTGTGCTTTTTTCTGTGAACTGTTTATAAAGTAATCAATCTATGGCGGTGTATATGCACCTCCTAAACGCTGGGCTCTCAACAGTCACGCGATTCATTTAGAGCCAAATCAAAAGCAGTCGAGTTGCTTAGAAGTTGTAAAAAATAAGTGCAGACAAATTAATTTGGCTCTATAGTTAACGTGATTCATAAAATATCAGACAGGAAGACGTCGAGTCATTGGCGTTCTAAATGAACACCATTAACCCATTCTGACCTGAGATCAGATTCATACGAGGTTTCCACTGGACACACACTGGTCTGATGATAACCCATTCTGACCTGAGATCAGATTCTAAAAATGTCAGTCGTTCTTCGATTTTTCAAAAAATAGCAGACCTACAAGCTCGTAGCGCGCCACTCGGTGGCGCGCTATGAGCTTGTAGATCTGCTATTTTTCAATAGCTAAAGCATAACATAATGCTAACACCAAAACGGGTTCCCGTTCAGAATGGGTTAAAACCGTTTCGGTACATTCGACGTACCCACACGTCATAGCGCCCCCTACCGCCGCGTACATATACGACGTACCAGTGCGTCCTAGCGCATCCTCAATGATACCGGGCGAGATAAGAATAGCTGTTAGCGCGGCGGAAAAGAATGACTCGTCTCTCCTAATCCAGGGCGCTCTCCGCGGTTCTGAACTGATCGATATGCTGGCGCTTCATTTTCTTTTTTTTTCTTTTATAATTTTTATCCCACGATTTTGTAACCCATTTTTCACCCCTGTGTCAATTATCTACTGTGATCCTGGGCTCTGCACACCCTCCACCAACCTAGTCCCCATATATGGGGGACAAGGGGAGAGCAACCTAGTCCCCATATATGGGGGACAAGGGGAGACCAACCTAGTCCCCATATATGGGGGACAAGGGGAGACCAACCTAGTCCCCATATATGGGGGACAAGGGGAGAGCAACGGACTTGAACTCATGCTTCCTTCATGCCTGAGTGTCCAAGTTGCTCCTTATCACCTGACAGGGGGGAGTTTCCCTGGTTGGACGTATAGCGCGTGGAAGGAACACGTTATTCCAACCAGTTCCTTTCCCCTCCATCAGGCGCCCCGGCTGGCCAGGGGGAGGCAGTTTAGAGACCAGGATTACTGCATGTTTTTGTGAGGGTACCTACCCTATAGGGGACACGGGGAGAACATGTGAGGGTACTATACCCTAGGGGACACGGGGAGAACATGTGAGGGTACCTACCCTAGGGGACACGGGGAGAACATGCAAACTCCACACAGAAAGGCCCTTTCGCCAACCCCCGCCTTCGGGTATGGGCACTGATGACGCGGAGGAGGAAACACGCCGCCAGCACCCACAGCGTCCCGAGCGGGAATCGAACCCAGGACCTTATAGCTGTGAGGCGCTTCATTTCTGCTCCTCATCCGTCTCTCTCCCGCAAAATATGAACACTTTTTTGGATCATATATATCGTATGAATTAAAATGATCGCAGTGTAAGCTAGCAATGTAAAGTCAACTTTTTTTCAGTAGATTGTTTCCGGGTCGTGGCTTTCAGAGTAAAAGCGCTCAGACAACTCTGGCACCCCCGGAAGTTCCTATTTTGAAGAACTTCCGGCACTGATTGCGTTGTACAATACGCCGAATGAAAAAGCTCTGCAGCACGACACCATTATCGCGAGTGTTCTTTTTTTTCATGGTGACGAAACGATAATGACGACCTACCGCGGTGCCGTCGCTCTGCTCGTGGCCTCCGCCGGGGTCCAGGCCGCGGACGCCACCGTTACAGCGGCTGGACGCGGCCGGAGTTGACGCGGCCGGTGCGTCGGTTGGGGGTCTGGACGCTGCATCGCTTGGGGGTCTGGAGGGTGCGTTGTTTGGAGGTCTGGACCCTGCGTTGTTTGGGGGTCTGGACTCCGCAGCTCCCGGGGGTCTGGACTCCGCAGCTCCCGGGGGTCTGGACTCCGCAGCTCCCGGGGGTCTGGACTCCGCAGCTCCCGGGGGTCTGGACCCTGCGTGGTTTGGGGTTCTGGACTCCGCAGCTCCCGGGGGTCTGGACTCCGCAGCTCCCGGGGGTCTGGACCCTGCGTGGTTTGGGGTTCTGGACTCCGCAGCTCCCGGGGGTCTGGACTCTGCAGCTCCCGGGGGTCTGGACTCTGCAGCTCCCGGGGGTCTGGACTCTGCGTGGTTTGGGGGTCTGGACTCTGCGTGGTTTGGGGGTCTGGACCCTGCGTGGTTTGGGGGTCTGGAGGACGCCAGCCTCAACTTGTGAGACAGCTGCAGAAACCGGGACAGCGGCATGGCGTCGGCAATGAGTGCCACCCTGGTGACGTCCTGCCAGTACAGCTTCAGACTGGGAAACTGAGACAGCACAAAGAACACAACACACCATGAGGCAAACACACTAGAGTCTATTCAGCGTCTCAATGATGGTGATTGACACCCCTTGGGAGGGTTCATCTCTATTCTTTTATCACTTGTGGAAGGTCATTGTTTTTGTACCCAGTCAGATGAAGGCATTTTATCCAATACAAATGATGTGCTTCTTGCCAAAGTACATCCCTGCTCTTTACTGGCAATAAAATGCTTAGATTATAGTTCTTGTCCATCTCATGAATGTAGCCCGTGAGGAAGAAAACCTAATCTTAAACCCCTGGAATGGTACCATGAACCCGCCGTCACCGTTGTGTCAGGTGGGTTCTACGAACGGACCCACCGGACCCAGTAGTGGGGTGGGGGTCCCACAGGAGGCTCTGAGCAGATCTACAGGCTCACAGTGTGCCGTCACAGCCTAGCTAACGCATGGTGAGACCGTCACAGAAGGGTGAACACGGACCTTCAGGGTCCCCATGGCGATGTGGATGCCCACCAGGGGGGGGTCAGACAGATATTTTGTGAAGCCACTAAGGAAATGAAAGTTCATATAATGGCCTGTTGTGGCGCTGTCATTGGACCCAGAAAAACCCATAGCCCCATAGAAGTCCATGTATTTGGGCCCAACTTCACCTAGACTGTATTACCTTAATAAACATGGCCATGAATACTTTTTGCTTCCAGTTACTAGTTTAAAGTCTCATTTCTAATGTCATAATATTCTTTTTGGAAAATTATGGTCCCATTTATTAAAAAAATGACCATAAAGTCGCGTATGTTCTGAGGGGCGTGGCTACCGTTACAGTCTATGATAGGGATTTCCCACCCACTCGAGTCAAAATAAAAACCAACGAAGAAGAAGGGGGAAGTCCCGCCTCGTTGTCTGGGCCAGCCAATGGGCCAGCTGGCCTGAACTGGGCCAAAACGGATCTAGAAAGATGGCGACTTCCATTGCAAGGACTGACAGGCTTCATTTTACGTTCACGTTAGACCCGCGGAACGCTTTGTCCATATTTTTTACAGTCTATGATGCCCACACACGGACCTTCAGGGTCCCCATGGCGATGTGGATGCCCACGTACTGCGCCACCTCCCTGGCGGTGGTGGGCTGACTGGGCAGCTTGGAGAGGCCGTTGGTGCTCCGGGCGATCTCCACCCACGTGTCCCGACCGAAATACCCCGAGAAGTACTCCATGGGCTCTCTGGGACGGGCCGGGCTTCCTGGAGGAGACACGCTGGAGAAGACACACAATTAACAAGTTAAGCAAAAAAAAGGAGAAGCAAATATATGCAGTAGGCCTGGAACGGAGTCAGCTGAGGTGGTTCGGGGCATCTGGTTGCGAATGCAGTGAGCACTTACTATGAGACCTAGCAGATCATGTCTGTCTGTCTGTGTGTCTGTCTGTCTGTGTGTCTGTCTGTCTGTCCCGCTTTTGTGCCCATATATGGAGCTGAGTGATTTGTTTGTGATTGATGCAAGTGTCTGTCCCGCTGTTACGTCACCATGACTCAGCCATAACCATATAAGGAGTCCCCAAAGCAGCGATACGTCCAAAACCCAAATATGTACGAGCTGCGTTCGCTTCCCGCGTTTGCGCGTCTTACTGGTTAGGAATGGATGCCTCTCGGGCGCCTCCCTATAGGCAGGGCCTCGACGCACGTCCCACTGCCTGGCTGTCCCCAGAGTGACAGCCAGGCAGTAACAAACCCATTATTTTTTTTGCCTTCTCTCGAGATACACACACCCCCTATGTTGTCATGTACCCGCGTGTCTCCAGGGGGCACTGTGGTTGTCGTGTACCTGCGTGTCTCCAGGGGGCTGGCGCTGTGGTTGTCGCGGTGATACGAGGCCATGGTCTGTGTCTCGCGGTCAGGCGGACGGTCCGACAGATCGCACACATCACCGTCCTCCTCGTCTGAACTCTGCAGGAGGAAGTCACGCAGCTGTGGAGCGCTCTGCCACTCGGCATCCGTCTCCTCCTCCCCTACGAGAACAATATGAAGACATTATGACATCTACTGTATATCCTCCCCTACGAGAACAATATGAAGACATTATGACATCTACTGTATATCCCCTACAAGAACAAGATGAAGACATTATGACATCTACTGTATATCCTCCTCTACGAGAACAATATGAAGACATTATGACATCTACTGTATATCCTCCCCTACGAGAACAATATGAAGACATTATGACATCTACTGTATATCCCCTACAAGAACAATATGAAGACATTATGACATCTACTGTATATCCTCCCCTACGAGAACAATATGAAGACATTATGACATCTACTGTATATCCTCCCCTACGAGAACAAGATGAAGACATTATGACATCTACTGTATATCCTCCTCTACGAGAACAATATGAAGACATTATGACATCTACTGTATATCCTCCCCTACGAGAACAATATGAAGACATTATGACATCTACTGTATATCCTCCCCTACGAGAACAATATGAAGACATTATGACATCTACTGTATATCCTCCCCTACGAGAACAATATGAAGACATTATGACATCTACTGTATATCCTCCTCTACGAGAACAATATGAAGACCTTATGACATCTACTGTATATCCTCCCCTACGAGAACAATATGAAGACATTATGACATCTACTGTATATCCTCCCCTACGAGAACAATATGAAGACATTATGACATCTACTGTATATCCTCCCCTACGAGAACAAGATGAAGACATTATGACATCTACTGTATATCCTCCTCTACGAGAACAATATGAAGACATTATGACATCTACTGTATATCCTCCCCTACGAGAACAATATGAAGACATTATGACATCTACTGTATATCCTCCCCTACGAGAACAATATGAAGACCTTATGACATCTACTGTATATCCTCCTCTACGAGAACAATATGAAGACCTTATGACATCTACTGTATATCCCCTACGAGAACAATATGAAGACCTTATGACATCTACTGTACATCCTCTACGAGAACAAGATGAAGACATTATGACATCTACTGTATATCCTCCTCTACGAGAACAATATGAAGACATTATGACATCTACTGTATATCCTCCTCTACGAGAACAATATGAAGACCTTATGACATCTACTGTATATCCTCCCCTACGAGAACAATATGAAGACATTATGACATCTACTGTATATCCTCCCCTACGAGAACAATATGAAGACATTATGACATCTACTGTATATCCTCCCCTACGAGAACAATATGAAGACATTATGACATCTACTGTATATCCTCCCCTACGAGAACAATATGAAGACATTATGACATCTACTGTATATCCTCCTCTACGAGAACAATATGAAGACATTATGACATCTACTGTATATCCTCCCCTACGAGAACAATATGAAGACATTATTACATCTACTGTATATCCTCCCCTACGAGAACAATATGAAGACATTATGACATCTACTGTATATCCTCCCCTACGAGAACAATATGAAGACATTATGACATCTACTGTATATCCTCCCCTACGAGAACAAGATGAAGACATTATGACATCTACTGTATATCCTCCTCTACGAGAACAATATGAAGACATTATGACATCTACTGTATATCCTCCTCTACGAGAACAATATGAAGACATTATGACATCTACTGTATATCCTCCCCTACGAGAACAATATGAAGACATTATGACATCTACTGTATATCCTCCTCTACGAGAACAATATGAAGACATTATGACATCTACTGTATATCCTCCCCTACGAGAACAATATGAAGACATTATGACATCTACTGTATATCCCCTACGAGAACAATATGAAGACCTTATGACATCTACTGTATATCCTCCCCTACGAGAACAATATGAAGACATTATGACATCTACTGTATATCCTCCCCTACGAGAACAATATGAAGACATTATGACATCTACTGTATATCCTCCCCTACGAGAACAATATGAAGACATTATTACATCTACTGTATATCCTCTACGAGAACAATATGAAGACATTATGACATCTACTGTATATCCTCCCCTACGAGAACAATATGAAGACATTATGACATCTACTGTATATCCTCCCCTACGAGAACAATATGAAGACATTATGACATCTACTGTATATCCTCCCCTACGAGAACAATATGAAGACATTATTACATCTACTGTATATCCTCTACGAGAACAAGATGAAGACATTATGACATCTACTTTATATCCTCTACGAGAACAATATGAAGACATTATGACATCTACTGTATATCCTCCCCTACGAGAACAATATGAAGACATTATGACATCTACTGTATATCCTCCCCTACGAGAACAATATGAAGACATTATGACATCTACTGTATATCCTCCCCTACGAGAACAATATGAAGACATTATGACATCTACTGTATATCCTCCCCTACGAGAACAATATGAAGACATTATGACATCTACTGTATATCCTCTAAGAGAACAATATGAAGACCTTATGACATCTACTGTATATCCTCCCCTACGAGAACAATATGAAGACATTATGACATCTACTGTATATCCTCCCCTACGAGAACAATATGAAGACATTATGACATCTACTGTATATCCTCCCCTACGAGAACAATATGAAGACATTATGACATCTACTGTATATCCTCCCCTACGAGAACAATATGAAGACATTATGACATCTACTGTATATCCTCTACGAGAACAATATGAAGACATTATGACATCTACTGTATATCCTCTACGAGAACAATATGAAGACATTATGACATCTACTGTATATCCTCCTCTACGAGAACAATATGAAGACATTATTACAGCTATATTCTCCCCTACAAACACAATAGAGCGTCGCAGTCCCGCCCCCTTTCATGACGACGCCAGGCCCCAGGAAATAATTTCCGCGGTCAGCGTCAGTCCACCGCCCGGCCTTCGCTTTCTAACCGTATTTAATTAACCTTGAATCCTCAGAAACTACCCGTATAATCAAGCAATATTATACGAGAGGGTGTGGTTTAACTTCAGTGATGCCTGCGGATCTCGACTTCGTCTCGTTCCTTGCGCATAACTGTCGCGGCAATAATCATGTTAAACCAGACCCTCACGTGTAATATTGCAATTCTACAACAGTTACCCTTAAAACTAAGAATGTAGTCACTACGACCACGGATGTCCCAAGAAACTAGCTAGCCTATAGCCACCGAGTTTGCTAGCGCTCTGGGAGAACAGAGCTGCTGAATATTATTTGTTTTGATTAGGTGGTGAATGGTGCTGGTTTGACCCACGGCTAGAAGCCGTTTCAACCAATCAGATTGCTTCCTCGAAACGACCTGTTGTAGAATGTACCTTCGTCCATGTTTTCATAATGGTCGAAGCGTCCGCCGTGGAGCCCCGCCTCCTCGCTGTCTTCAACCTCTGGACTGCAGTCATCTGAAGCAGAACAACACAGAGTACAGTCATTCTGTATGCATTTTTACACATTTTATAAAAAAAAAAATCCTATCTCGTCTCAGTAATAAATGTAACTGTGTGGGTTTTGTCTGCCCCAGGTCTCTCGAGTCTAGTCGGGACTTGTGTCGCGATCACAACAGCAGCGACTGAACTATGGCCTTTGTCCAATGGAAGCCAGTGACGAACTAGCCTCGGAAACCCAGACGTTTTTATTTCCAGGGAGGAAAAAAAAGTCTGGGTCCAGATGTAATTTCCTGGGGTTTATTAGGACTATAGTAAATAATAAATAAATAAAAATACATATTTAGCATGCTCGAATGCCCCCGCCCCCCTGTACAAAACAGCTAAAATCCCTAAAACGAAAGAAAGCAGCAAATAAATAAAAAAGTGTGTGTGTGTGTGTGTGTGTGTGTGTGTGTGTGTGTGTGTGTGTGTGTGTGATCCGTTTGCTGCTTGCTTATGCATACTCTTAACCGTGTGCGCTACTGAAAGGTATGTATATTAGCAAACAGTGACAGGGTGAGGTCACACTGTCACAAACACTCATCTTTTACTTTCTCTAATAACAACCTAAAACATGAACCTTGGTTGAAAAAAACTAAAGTTGACAAAACTTTTAGTTAGTTTAGTATTTGACACTTTTGGCTGTTGAGAAACAGCTCATAAAACATTATGTTAAGTGTCCATGACAACAAAAATGTATGATGTGGAGACAATAAACACTATTATTATCATTATTATCCATTTGCTCGGTAAAATATTATCAGGGGCATATTTAGAATGTTTGCAGGCTTGAGTATGTTGAATCTACTTTGCATCAATGAGGATTTAGTTGACACAATAAAATAAAATGGCGATAGTATAGACTTTCGTGGTTGTTTTCGTCTCAGATTTAGTCCGACGGAGCGTCACAGTATAACTCTATGGGGACACAGTATAACTCTATGGGGACACAAAAGCGACACAAAAGTAGGACCCGGAAGTATCTCAGGAGGGGGGCGCTCACGTCACAGCTAAAATACTAAATAGGTGTGTAACTGTCCCAGAACGAAAGACAGTGGTTTCAGGTATAAACTTCAATTATATAAAATATGGTTTTTATGATGATCATACTTGGATAAAAAGGTTGATTTCATTATGAATAAATAGAATTTAAGAATGGCAACAAATATGTCAAAGGGTTATATTACAAGGTAAAAATACACCCTTTGAAGGGAGTCACATGATCAGAGTTGTCACGTCATTCACATGACGTCACCACCTGTCAGTAAAGGGTCAGAGGTTGAACGGACTTCCTGGAGAAAAGTTGTATGTTTTGGGAACGTCAGAGAGAGAGAGAGACGATATTAATCAATCTGCACGTGGTTCAAAGGCTCACGGTACTGGAGGAGTTGAAAGTCGCATGACAAATAAAACCAATATCAGACATCTGTATGATGCGTGGACATACTTGAACCTGTACAGCTACACCCCAGGCTAGTGACGAACTGACGCTTGTTGCTTGTAACCTTTGACGTCCCGCGGCTACGATACGAGTTATGGGGAAGTAAACCGAAGAGGGCATGCAGTGTTGATTGTGACAGCAATATTCTATTTATTTATTTTTTAGACTCTTGAATAGTTTTCATTTAGTTGTAGTACATGTACACAATTATATCAGTCTTGTGTATGCCCTGTTTCGGATTATGCCTCCGGTGTATGGGGGTTTTCCGAACAATGAAAGTTGTAACACAGATCAAAATAGAGCCATACGGTCATTTCTTGGAGTTCATAAGCTCACGCCTATCTCGGCTATTAGTGGCGATATGGGATGGATGCCCGCAAATATCAGACGCAAAGGGGAGATGTTGAGACTTTGGAATAGACTTGTTAATATGTCCGATGACAGACTGACCAAAAAGATTTTTAACTGGGACATTTCTAATGGTTACCCCTGGGCAAATTAAGTAAAGTCTTTATTCTTTAAGAATAATTCATCATTTATTTATTTAAATAGACTACGCTGTAATATTCATGAAATACAGAACTGTATGTTACTTGGGTATAAGGAGAGTTGGGCGCCTTTGGTGCATGACACAAAAATAAAGAAATCTATCTATCTATGTAGTCACATTTTAGTGACCTATTAGTCTAGTTTTAGTCGACTAAATATCATAAGATTTTAGACTAAATCTACAGTCGACTAAATTGAATTTCGGTGGGCCTTGATGTCGTCGTAATGACTGATTTTACACTTGCTGAAAATAGCCGATCTACAAGCTCACAATGCGTCGCAGCATGCAACCAAGTGTAAAATGACTTGTACTGGATCTCTTGTCCACTAGTCGCTTCCTAACATTTTAGTCTAGTTTTTATTAATATTTCTAATATTTATTCTCAGTTTTAGTCGTCATAGCTTAGTTTTCATTTAGTTTCCATTGAGTTTGTCAGTGAAAAAAGGTAGTTTTTTTTTTAATCCATTGAAACCTGAGAACAGATTCTACAAAATAATGTCATCTAAGTCCTGACAGTTTTCTGAAAAATCGTTTTTTTATGTCAGTCGTTCTCAAACCATTTAATGTCAAGGACCCCCAGAATTATAAGTATTTGGCCACCGACCCCCATCTCAAAATATGTTGTTCCAGGGACCCACCAGAAGCAAATATTTGAGTATTATATTCCAAAGATTTGCTCCACATTTTCAAGATTTTTCAAAAAAGTTCAGATCTACAAGCACCGAGTGCCGCGCTACGAGCTTGTAGATCTGCTATTTTTCAACAGCTAAAGTTTAAAATAATGTTCAAAGTGGTTCAAATCCATAAGGCGTCCCGAGGTGTAAACAGGTTCAAATAAAGCTTATGACGACGACAACAACAACAACTTACTAATGTCATCATCGGCGGCAGAGTGGCGATGGGCGCGGCGCGGGGCGCTGCCGCCAGTGGGCGTGGCTCCCAGTAGCACCTCCCTCTCCTCCTCCTTGACCGGGTAGAAGATGCACTGCCTGCTGTTGACCAGGTCCGCCGGCGAGCTGTAGGGGTCACTGTTGCCCAGGTCCACTGACGAGCTGTAGGGGTCACTGTTGCCCAGGTCCACTGGCGAGCTGTAGGGGTCACTGTTGCCCAGGTCCACTGACGAGCTGGAGTAGGCGTCGCTGTTGCAGAGGTCGGTGCAGGCCGCCGCGTTCTCCGCCGGAGGAGCGCTGGACGACGGGTCGCTCTCCGCTGCTCCTGGAGAAACTAACGGCGAGGCATGCCGAATCGGTCAAACAACAGTTTGTTGTTGAGGCAAAGACTACAGGCGAGGCATTCCGAATCGGTCAAACAACAGTTTGTTGTTGAGGCAAAGACTACAGGCGAGGCATTCCGAATCGGTCAAACATCGGTTTGTTGTTGAGGCAAAGACTACAGGCGAGGCATTCCGAATCGGTCAAACATCGGTTTGTTGTTGAGGCAAAGACTACAGGCGAGGCATTCCGAATCGGTCAAACAACGGTTTGTTGTTGAGGCAAAGACTACAGGCGAGGCATTCCGAATCGGTCAAACAACAGTTTGTTGTTGAGGCAAAGACTACAGGCGAGGCATTCCGAATCGGTCAAACATCGGTTTGTTGTTGAGGCAAAGACTACAGGCGAGGCATTCCGAATCGGTCAAACAACAGTTTGTTGTTGAGGCAAAGACTACAGGCGAGGCATTCCGAATCGGTCAAACAACAGTTTGTTGTTGAGGCAAAGACTACAGGCGAGGCATTCCGAATCGGTCAAACAACAGTTTGTTGTTGAGGCAAAGACTACAGGCGAGGCATTCCGAATCGGTCAAACATCGGTTTGTTGTTGAGGCAAAGACTACAGGCGAGGCATTCCGAATCGGTCAAACATCGGTTTGTTGTTGAGGCAAAGACTACAGGCGAGGCATTCCGAATCGGTCAAACAACGGTTTGTTGTTGAGGCAAAGACTACAGGCGAGGCATTCCGAATCGGTCAAACAACAGTTTGTTGTTGAGGCAAAGACTACAGGCGAGGCATTCCGAATCGGTCAAACATCGGTTTGTTGTTGAGGCAAAGACTACAGGCGAGGCATTCCGAATCGGTCAAACAACAGTTTGTTGTTGAGGCAAAGACTACAGGCGAGGCATTCCGAATCGGTCAAACAACAGTTTGTTGTTGAGGCAAAGACTACAGGCGAGGCATTCCGAATCGGTCAAACAACAGTTTGTTGTTGAGGCAAAGACTACAGGCGAGGCATTCCGAATCGGTCAAACAACGGTTTGTTGTTGAGGCAAAGACTACAGGCGAGGCATTCCGAATCGGTCAAACAACAGTTTGTTGTTGAGGCAAAGACTACAGGCGAGGCATTCCGAATCGGTCAAACAACAGTTTGTTGTTGAGGCAAAGACTACAGGCGAGGCATTCCGAATCGGTCAAACAACAGTTTGTTGTTGAGGCAAAGACTACAGGCGAGGCATTCCGAATCGGTCAAACAACAGTTTGTTGTTGAGGCAAAGACTACAGGCGAGGCATTCCGAATCGGTCAAACAACGGTTTGTTGTTGAGGCAAAGACTACAGGCGAGGCATTCCGAATCGGTCAAACAACAGTTTGTTGTTGAGGCAAAGACTACAGGCGAGGCATTCCGAATCGGTCAAACAACGGTTTGTTGTTGAGGCAAAGACTACAGGCGAGGCATTCCGAATCGGTCAAACAACAGTTTGTTGTTGAGGCAAAGACTACAGGCGAGGCATTCCGAATCGGTCAAACAACAGTTTGTTGTTGAGGCAAAGACTACAGGCGAGGCATTCCGAATCGGTCAAACATCAGTTTGTTGTTGAGGCAAAGACTACAGGCGAGGCATTCCGAATCGGTCAAACAACAGTTTGTTGTTGAGGCAAAGACTACAGGCGAGGCATTCTGAACCCTGACCGCTTTCCTGACAGCTCCGGTTCAGCCTCTCTCTTTTTGTTACTCTACGGTTAATACCTATACTCAGGGGAGGATTATCCAACGGGCCTGTTGGGCCCAGGCTCAGGGGCCCCTGAGCTTGAGCGTCCCAAAAAAAAAGGGGTAACAGTGAATAACAGTGACACACACGGTCCTGTCACTGTTATTGATAATGGGCTTATTCATTTGTGTCAATAAAAGAACCCCAAAAGTTCTAAACCATCATGATAGTGTTTAAACCCTCAGTTTGCATTTATTTGGCTTAGTTTTTGGCTGTTTATTATTTTTAAGCAATCCCTTGCTGTAAATTCTGAATATCGCAGGCCTAGATGTCATAGGGGCCCTTTTGCATGATGGTGGCCCAGGGGCCCATCATTTCTAGATCCGCCTATGCCTATACTGGAGATTTCTGTAGTTTGGCATAGAGTGTTCATGCATGTGTGGTGTGGTGGTGGTGGTTAGTTACCTGCAGCAGAGCAGTCCTCTGCTCTCCACTGGGTGTGTCTGTGTGGTGTGGTGGTGGTGGTTAGTTACCTGCAGCAGAGCAGTCCTCTGCTCTCCACTGGGTGTGTCTGTGTGGTGTGGTGGTGGTGGTGGTTAGTTACCTGCAGCAGAGCAGTCCTCTGCTCTCCACTGGGTGTGTCTGTGTGGTGGTGGTTAGTTACCTGCAGCAGAGCAGTCCTCTGCTCTGCTGCAGGTACACTGGGTGTGTCTGTGTGGTGGTGGTGGTGGTGGTTAGTTACCTGCAGCAGAGCAGTCCTCTGCTCTCCACTGGGTGTGTCTGTGTGGTGTGGTGGTGGTGGTTAGTTACCTGCAGCAGAGCAGTCCTCTGCTCTCCACTGGGTGTGTCTGTGTGGTGTGGTGGTGGTGGTGGTTAGTTACCTGCAGCAGAGCAGTCCTCTGCTCTCCACTGGGTGTGTCTGTGTGGTGTGGTGGTGGTGGTGGTTAGTTACCTGCAGCAGAGCAGTCCTCTGCTCTCCACTGGGTGTGTCTGTGTGGTGGTGGTGGTGGTTAGTTACCTGCAGCAGAGCAGTCCTCTGCTCTGCTGCAGGTACACTGGGTGTGTCTCTGTGTGGTGGTGGTGTTGGTGGTGAGTTACCTGCAGCAGAGCAGTCCTCTGCTCTCCACTGGGTGTGTCTCTGTGTGGTGTGTCTGTGTGGTGGTGGTGTTGGTGGTTAGTTACCTGCAGCAGAGCAGTCCTCTGCTCTCCACTGGGTGTGTCTGTGTGGTGTGTCTGTGTGGTGGTGGTGTTGGTGGTTAGTTACCTGCAGCAGAGCAGTCCTCTGCTCTCCACTGGGTGTGTCTCCCAGGAGGAGCCTGCCTGGGGAGAGCCCCGAACTGAGCCTGCTGCGAGGGCGGCGGAGGAAGAGGAGGAGGAGGATGGATCATCTCCTGCTTCACCAGAACACTCCTGACATGCTGGGAGCTCTGCTCCATCTGCCTCTTCATCACCTGGCCTTCCTCGTCCTCGGGGTCCGTGTCCTGGGATGGGAACGACACAGCGGTCAGTCAGCGCCACAGTCCGATAACACCCCGATAGGGCCCTGGGCCCGATCCACCTCGATAGGGCCCTGGGCCCGATCCACCCCGATAGCCAGGGCCAGCGGTCAGTCTCAATGACAGGGGGTCAGGTTGTCAGGGTGTCAGGGGGTCAGGGGGTCCCGAGCCGGTCAGTCTCACCTGCGGTGCGCTGTGGAGGCTCCTGCAGTGTCTGGCGGTCAGGAACCTCTCCGGGACGAGGCCAGGCGAGGAGCGGGACTGCAGGTCAGCCTCTGTGTCCAGCTCCTCCTCCTCCTCCTCCTCCCCCACGCCGGTGGTCACCGACTCCAGCTCAAACACCAGCTGCTCCTGTTCGGAGGAGGCGTGCTCCGACGGAGGAGGAGGAGGAGCCGAGGAGGAGGGCGTGGCCGTGGCTCTGGTGGGCCGCGCGGCCGCGGTGGCAGCAGCAGGACAGAGGCCGAGCCGCAGCGGCGGCTGACCTGCGGCCATCTCCGCCTCATCGTCGTCGGGTGGCGGCTGTCACGATGACATATTTAAATACATTAATAAGGGAACATTCCCTGCCTGAGGGCTAGGGGTGTAACGATAATAACATTCCCTGCCTGAGGGCTAGGGGTGTAACGATAATAACGTTCCCTGCCTGAGGGCTAGGGGTGTAACGATAATAACATTCCCTGCCTGAGGGCTAGGGGTGTAACGATAATAACATTCCCTGCCTGAGGGCTAGGGGTGTAACGATAATAACATTCCCTGCCTGAGGGCTAGGGGTGTAACCATAATAACATTCCCTGCCTGAGGGCTAGGGGTGTAACGATAATAACGTTCCCTGCCTGAGGGCTAGAGGTGTAACGATAATAACATTCCCTGCCTGAGGGCTAGGGGTGTAACGACAATAACATTCCCTGCCTGAGGGCTAGGGGTGTAACGATAATAACATTCCCTGCCTGAGGGCTAGGGGTGTAACGATAATAACATTCCCTGCCTGAGGGCTAGGGGTGTAACGATAATAACATTCCCTGCCTGAGGGCTAGGGGTGTAACGATAATAACATTCCCTGCCTGAGGGCTAGGGGTGTAACGACAATAACATTCCCTGCCTGAGGGCTAGGGGTGTAACGATAATAACATTCCCTGCCTGAGGGCTAGGGGTGTAACGATAATAACGTTCCCTGCCTGAGGGCTTTTGTGCGTGGTTCTACCAGAGGATAGTTCATATTGTTTTTTGCTGATGGGTTCCACAGATGGATCAGGCAGAGGCTCTGGTCTGCTAACGCACGCACGCACGCACGCCTGAAAATAGCCAATCTACAAGCTCACAAAGCGTCACATTGCAGATCGACCATTTTCACTGCTTGACTAAAGTGTTTCTGCCCAACAGCAACAATATGCAATGTGATAAATTAATCAATCAATCAATCAATCAATCAATCAATCAATCAATCAGTCACCTGACGTTCCACCTGGGCTCCTCCCTTGGCGGTGTGTCCGTCATCGACGCTCCTCCGCGCCACGCCGTTCCTCTTCTGACGCCCCCCTCCTCCTCCTCCTCCTCTCCTCCCCCGGGCCCCGCCCCTTGGCCCCGCCCCCCGCATGGCGTCCGCGGCGGGGGCGGGGCTCTGCTGCACGGCCGTCTCCTCCTCCTCCTCCTTGACGTCGGGCTGCCCCCCCCCCATGGAGCAGGATGCAGTCTGGGAGGTGGAGTTCATCTCCGAGGGCCCGCCCACCGACTCGCCCCTGGAACGCCATTGAGTTATTTTAGTCATAAGTCTTTTAACCCATTCTGACCTGAGATCAGATTCATACGAGGTTTCCACTAGGACACACACTGGTCTGATCAACCCATTCTGACCTGAGATCAGATTAAAAAAATGTCAGTCGCTCTTCGATTTCTCAAAAATAGCAGACCTACAAGCTCGTAGCGCGCCACTCGGTGGCGCGCTATGAGCTTGTAGATCTGCTATTTTTCAATAGCTAAAGCACGACATGATGCCAACACCAAAATGGGTTCCCGTTCAGAATGGGTTTTAAATAACATTTCATTCAGTTTTTTGTCATAGTATAGTCATCTGAAATGTTTCAGTTTTAGTCGACAACATATTATTTTGTCAGGCCTTGATGCGCGGCCATAAGGACTGATTTTACATCGGGTTCCATGCCGATAAAAAAATATACAAGTTCACGAGTCTCGCTGCGGCGTTTTGGCCACAGAGTGACTGTCTTTCCGTCGTCACACATTCATTCACAACAGAGGATGTTCAATAAATCATTAGAAAAGTGCAATCTGCCATAGCAGGAACTATTAGCAACCAAAGAGCTTGGACCTGAATCTGCTAAAGAGTCAAATAAATACTTTCTGAAACGTCTATGGGAGAAAAGTTTATGGGGAAACCCTCTTCTGGGCCCCTCGTCGGGGGGCGGGACCGCGGCGCTCTAGAGGTCGTAGGGGGCGGGACCGCGGCGCTCTAGAGGCCTTTCTGGGCCCCTCGTAGGGGGCGCTCTAGGGGCCTTTCTGCTGAATCCACCTTACCTGG
>NC_137868.1:2609985-2737485 GCF_963924005.1 Protomyctophum bolini | reverse complement strand
ACTTCCCTATTACATGTATTGTTCAGAATGGACATTTCTTTTTAATCATTTTTACATTTCACAATGAGATCACATCGACAATAATAATAATAAAACTAGAACTGCACTCTGTCGAGTGCATACTTGCTTGTTGCACACTAGTAGGCCATAAATGGCCAACTAGCGCGCAAGCAGAGCGCGCAAGTGCTTTCGACCGCTGTAAACTGTCACATCTCAGTATCTCTGTGAAGGACCGTTTGAAATGTATAATTATTAGGTGTAACTATTTGCTACCTACCTACTTCATGCATATAAACACACCTAGTGCTTGCGCAAGTAATAATAATCGGTAATATCGGCCCAAAATCCCTAAATAAAAACAAAAAACAACCCAAACAGAGGAGCGGCCGACCTGACGCGGCGGCGGGAGCCGGACATAGATGCACGTGAGAGGACAGTCCCTCGAAGACGTTCCCGTTGGTGTAGGTGAGACCAGGGCTCTCCACCACGTGCATGCTGGCCTTGTGGAGCTGCAGGGTGGACACCTCGGAGAACCTCTCCCCGCACTCCTGACACTCCAGGGCGTGCCTTGGGAGACACAGAGGAGACGGGAGGTGAAGACAGACACAGTAGTTTAACCCATTCTGACCTGAGATCAGATTCATACGAGGTTTCCACTGGACACACACTGGTCTGATTAACCCATTCTGACCTGAGATCAGATTCTAAAAATGTCAGTCGTTCTTCGAATTTTTCAAAAATAGCAGACCTACAAGCTCATATCGCGCCACTCGGTGGCGCGATATGAGCTTGTAGATCTGCTATTTTTCAATAGGTAAAGCATAACATGATACCAACACCAAAACGGGTGCCCGGTCAGAATGGGATAACTAGTACTTTGCCGTACGGGTGTTTTATTGTGTTTGCGTAATTGTTTATTGTCCTGTATGTGCCGTCCCGAATGCATGCATTGACCTGAGCAAAACCATTTTCCCTTGTGGATAATTTACAATTTACAATTTAGGCATTTAGCAGACGCTCTTAATCCAGAGCGATTTACATTAAGCAAGAACAAAAAAGCATGGGAATACATCACATAAAGACATTTATCATGAAACATGCGTAAGCTAAGAAAGTAACAGTGGAATATCTATATAATGAAGCTATACATGTAAACTATACATCTATACTACTATGCTATACATCTGTACTATGACTACATACAATGCAATTATAGTGCTGTCTACATAACATGCTATAAGTCTGTATCAAATGCTATCTAAGGGGGTGGGGTAAGTGCTATGGGCCATAATCATAAAACATCTAATCTAATCTAACACGGGGAGAACATGCAAACTATCTAACACGGGGAGAACATGCAAACTATCTAACACGGGGAGAACATGCAAACTCTATCTAACACGGGGAGAACATGCAAACTCTATCTAACACGGGGAGAACATGCAAACTCTATCTAACACGGGGAGAACATGCAAACTCTATCTAACACACGGAGAACATGCAAACTCTATCTAACACGGGGAGAACATGCAAACTCCACATAGAAAGGAATCGAACCCAGGACCTTCTATCTGTGAGGCGACAGCTCTACCGACTGTCTGGCCCCTCTCAGTGCATATCGCCCCCAGGCAGATTAAGTCTGGCCCCTCTCAGTGCATATCGCCCCCAGGCAGATTAAGTCTGGCCCCTCTCAGTGCATATCGCCCCCCTATTTCTATCAGAAAAAAATTATTAATATTGTGCCGTCAAAGGAGAATTCCATGCTAGAATGCTTTCTTTGTAGTTGTTACGTCCCCACCAAAGAGGTCCAGGTGTTGTTTTTGTGCAAAAACTCCTTATTGGCTAGTATTTTCCCTACCATAAGCCCTAAATGAATTGCATTGCATTGAATGGGAATTGAATGGGGCTATGGGGTGTTATGCTAGTTCGCTTATTTCCATCGAAAGAAGTAGTAAAGTGTGACGCTTGGGATATTATTTTCATTATGAAGAGAGGATATCTACAAATAAATTATAATTTTGAGCGATGGAAATAAGCGAATTAGCACAACACCCCATAGCCCCATTCAATTCAATGCAATTCATTTAGGGCTTATGGTAGGGGAAATAGCAAATAAGGAGCTTTTGCACAAAATAACACCAGGACCTCTTTGGTGGGGACGTAACGACTACAAAGAAAGGTAAGAAAGCCTTTTAGTATGGAATTCTCCTTTAAAAATGGCGATACGTATATCCATGAAATGAGTCTAGTGGTACCTGGAGGTGATGACGCCCTCCGTCTCCACATTGGGGTTTCTGCGCTTCCTGGCCGTCTTGGGCTTAGGGGCGGGGCTTAATTGGGCCATGGGCGTGGCCACGGGGCGAGAGGCCAACAGGGTCAGTCGCTTCTGGTTCTTTTTGGGCCGGCCTCCTTTCCCCTTCCCTCTGCCTGGAAACGGAAGAGATGTCAAAACCCATTCAGGACGGGAAGCCCTGTTAGCGTTTACCATCATTTTATACATTAGCTGTTGAAAAATAGCAGATCTACAAGCTCATAGTGCGGCACCCAGTGCCACACTACGAGCTTGTATATCTGCTATTTTTTTGAAAATGTGTGTAAATGTGGCACGAATCTTTGAATATATATTCCTTCAAAGGTAATGTTTTTAACTGAAATATTTGCTTCTGAGGGGGTCCCTGGAACAACATATTTTCAGATGGGGGTCGGCGGCCAAATACAGAAAATTCTGGGGGTCCTTGACGTGAAAAAGGTTGAGCACCACTAACACAAGAATATAGGGTTTCTCAGAAAACTGTTCCGGTTTAACGAACCACAACATCCGGTAGTATAGCTTTGGACTGTGCAGCACTATCAGATGTGCGGGATGCTAAGCGATCATTGTTTATTTTAATTAAATTAAGCTCTAATCAAGCCCAAAATATCGCATTTTACACAGCGAGTGCCACTTTTTCCACTACACATTTTGAACCTAGTTATATACTTATAGTTAAGTAAATGTATCTCTGAACTGTAGTGGAATATATAAAGTAAATGTATCTCTGAGCTGTAGTGGAATATAAAGTAAATGTATCTCTGAGCTGTAGTGGAATATAAAGTAAATGTATCTCTGAGCTGTAGTGGAATATAAAGTAAATGTATCTTTTGAGCTGTAGTGGAATATAAAGTAAATGTATCTCTGAGCTGTAGTGGAATATAAAGTAAATGTATCTCTGAGCTGTAGTGGAATATAAAGTAAATGTATCTCTGAGCTGTAGTGGAATATAAAGTAAATGTATCTCTGAGCTGTAGTGGAATATAAAGTAAATGTATCTCTGAGCTGTAGTGGAATATAAAGTAAATGTATCTCTGAGCTGTAGTGGAATATATAAAGTAAATGTATCTCTGAGCTGTAGCGGAATATAAAGTAAATGTATCTCTGAGCTGTAGTGTAATATATAAAGTAAATGTATCTCTGAGCTGTAGCGGAATATAAAGTAAATGTATCTCTGAGCTGTAGTGGAATATAAAGTAAATGTATCTCTGAGCTGTAGTGGAATATAAAGTAAATGTATCTCTGAGCTGTAGTGGAATATAAAAAGTAAATGTATCTCTGAGCTGTAGTGTAATATAAAGTAAATGTATCTCTGAGCTGTAGTGGAATATATAAAGTAAATGTATCTCTGAGCTGTAGTGGAATATAAAGTAAATGTATCTCTGAGCTGTAGTGGAATATAAAGTAAATGTATCTCTGAGCTGTAGTGGAATATAAAGTAAATGTATCTCTGAGCTGTAGTGGAATATAAAGTAAATGTATCTTTTGAGCTGTAGTGGAATATAAAGTAAATGTATCTTTTGAGCTGTAGTGGAATATAAAGTAAATGTATCTTTTGAGCTGTAGTGGAATATAAAGTAAATGTATCTTTTGAGCTGTAGTGGAATATAAAGTAAATGTATCTTTTGAGCTGTAGTGGAATATAAAGTAAATGTATCTTTTGAGCTGTAGTGGAATATAAAGTAAATGTATCTCTGAGCTGTAGTGGAATATAAAGTAAATGTATCTTTTGAGCTGTAGTGGAATATAAAGTAAATGTATCTTTTGAGCTGTAGTGGAATATAAAGTAAATGTATCTTTTGAGCTGTAGTGGAATATAAAGTAAATGTATCTCTGAGCTGTAGTGGAATATAAAGTAAATGTATCTCTGAGCTGTAGTGGAATATATAAAGTAAATGTATCTCTGAGCTGTAGTGGAATATAAAGTAAATGTATCTCTTGAGCTGTAGTGGAATATAAAGTAAATGTATCTCTGAGCTGTAGTGGAATATAAAGTAAATGTATCTCTGAGCTGTAGTGGAATATAAAGTAAATGTATCTCTGAGCTGTAGTGGAATATAAAGTAAATGTATCTCTGAGCTGTAGTGGAATATAAAGTAAATGTATCTCTGAGCTGTAGTGGAATATAAAGTAAATGTATCTCTGAGCTGTAGTGGAATATATAAAGTAAATGTATCTCTGAGCTGTAGTGGAATATAAAGTAAATGTATCTCTGAGCTGTAGTGGAATATAAAGTAAATGTATCTCTGAGCTGTAGTGGAATATAAAGTAAATGTATCTCTGAGCTGTAGTGGAATATAAAGTAAATGTATCTCTGAGCTGTAGTGTAATATAAAGTAAATGTATCTCTGAGCTGTAGTGGAATATATAAAGTAAATGTATCTCTGAGCTGTAGTGGAATATAAAGTAAATGTATCTCTGAGCTGTAGTGGAATATAAAGTAAATGTATCTCTGAGCTGTAGTGGAATATAAAGTAAATGTATCTCTTGAGCTGTAGTGGAATATAAAGTAAATGTATCTCTGAGCTGTAGTGGAATATAAAGTAAATGTATCTCTGAGCTGTAGCGGAATATAAAGTAAATGTATCTCTGAGCTGTAGTGGAATATAAAGTAAATGTATCTCTGAGCTGTAGTGGAATATAAAAAGTAAATGTATCTCTGAGCTGTAGTGGAATATAAAGTAAATGTATCTCTGAGCTGTAGTGGAATATATAAAGTAAATGTATCTCTGAGCTGTAGTGGAATATAAAGTAAATGTATCTCTGAGCTGTAGTGGAATATAAAAAGTAAATGTATCTCTGAGCTGTAGTGGAATATAAAGTAAATGTATCTCTGAGCTGTAGTGGAATATATAAAGTAAATGTATCTCTGAGCTGTAGTGGAATATAAAGTAAATGTATCTCTGAGCTGTAGTGGAATATAAAGTAAATGTATCTCTGAGCTGTAGTGGAATATAAAGTAAATGTATCTCTTGAGCTGTAGTGGAATATAAAGTAAATGTATCTCTGAGCTGTAGTGGAATATATAAAGTAAATGTATCTCTGAGCTGTAGTGGAATATAAAGTAAATGTATCTCTGAGCTGTAGTGGAATATAAAGTAAATGTATCTCTGAGCTGTAGTGGAATATAAAGTAAATGTATCTCTGAGCTGTAGTGGAATATAAAGTAAATGTATCTCTGAGCTGTAGTGGAATATAAAGTAAATGTATCTCTGAGCTGTAGTGGAATATAAAGTAAATGTATCTCTGAGCTGTAGTGTAATATAAAGTAAATGTATCTCTGAGCTGTAGTGTAATATATAAAGTAAATGTATCTCTGAGCTGTAGTGTAATATATAAAGTAAATGTATCTCTGAGCTGTAGTGGAATATAAAGTAAATGTATCTCTGAGCTGTAGTGGAATATAAAGTAAATGTATCTCTGAGCTGTAGTGGAATATAAAGTAAATGTATCTCTGAGCTGTAGTGTAATATATAAAGTAAATGTATCTCTGAGCTGTAGTGTAATATATAAAGTAAATGTATCTCTGAGCTGTAGTGGAATATAAAGTAAATGTATCTCTGAGCTGTAGTGGAATATAAAGTAAATGTATCTCTGAGCTGTAGTGGAATATATAAAGTAAATGTATCTCTGAGCTGTAGTGACCACTGACCTGCTGCAAGCGATTGTGCGTTAGTCTCTTGGGGCTCCGTCCGGGTCACGGGGTCATGGAGAGGGGTGTCCGGCGTCTCCTGGGGCTCCGTGGGGGTCACGGGGTCATGGAGAGGGGGGTCCGGCGTCTCCCGGGGCTCCGTGGGGGTCACGGGGTCATGGAGAGGGGGGTCCGGCGTCCCGCACGCTGCCTTTGAAGGGTCCAGCTTGTAAACCTTGAGCAGAGGCTGCTTGTGGCCTCGGAGAAGGAGCAGGGCGTCTCGTCTTATCTGCTGGTCTGCGGACGACCCGGGGCTGGTCTCCGGCGCCGGGCTGGTCTCCGACCCGGCCGTAGTCTCCTCCTCGCGGCGCCGGTTTCCCTTCGGACCCTTCTTCGTCGTCTTTGCGTCTCGGGTTTTCCTGCCCTTCGTTTTCGTCGGTTGCTTCTTAGCCACGCCCGCGGTGTCCGTGCTTTCTTCCTGGTCCGTCGTGCCGTCGCCATTAGCCAAATCCTTCTGCGGGGTTTTCTGTCGTTTCTTCTTCTTGACCGCTGGAATGTCGGCGCCCTCTACTGGACTCTGTTCGTCTGGCATATCGGCGCCCTCTACTGGACTCTGTTCGTCTGGCATGTCGGCGCCCTCTACTGGACTCTGTTCGTCCACGGCGGCGTCACTAATCGACTCTTTTGGCACGTTTTTCTGTTGCTTTTTCTTTTTGGTCGCTGGAGAATCTGCGCTTTCTTGACTTGTAATTTGGTCCATTTCGCCGTCAGGAGTCAAATCCTTTTGCACGGCTCTCTTCTGTTGCCTTTTCTTTGTGACCGCTGGAGTGTCCGTGCTTTCTCCTGGAGTCATTCGCTCCGTTTCGGCCTCACCGATTGAATCTTTTTGTCTCTTAAATTTCTTAGTTATTGAATCCCGTTTCATTTGCTCCAGCTGTGAACCGTGCTCCGACGACAAGGCCTTTTTGGTTTTCCCTCCCTTCTTTTTGAGAGCGGCCTTTTCCTCCGACGGCTCAGGCGACACATCGTCCCCGGGCGACGGCGTCGTCTGCCCCTTGTTCCGCTTCTCCTTCTTTTTGGGGCCAAACTTAACGACCAGGACGGACTTCTTGGTTCTCTGCCGTTTGATAGGCTGCTCACTGAGCCAGTAGTAGTCGTTGTACATGGGTCCAGCCAGCTGGGTCTTTCTTTTACGCACCTTCACCAGTTCCTGAGCCGACATGACGTTGACCGGCGCGACCGAGGCCTGGTGGTGTGCCTGCTTGGCCTGCGTTGGTTTTTCAGCCTCCGCTAGTTCAGACGCTTTGTGCGACTGCTCCCGCCTTCCCCCGCTGACCAGCAGTTCTTTCGCAGACGTTTCGACGTGGTTTACCTTGCGCGATTCTTCTTCCAGCGGAACGCTCTCCTTCGCAGAGGCCACGCGATCGATTCTCTCCGATGGCATCTTAGAACCCGTTGAGTCGAGATTCTGCATTTCAGGGTTGGTTTGGGATTCTCCTGCGAGGTTCAGTGTCGTCTCCGCTTGGTGGGATTCCCCGGGGAGGTTTGGCATCGACGGCCTTGCTTCGGGAAGAGTTTGGGATTCCCCAGAGAGGTTTGGCATCGACGTCCCTGCTTCGGGAAGAGTTTGGGAGTCCCCAGAGAGGTTTGTCATCGACGTCCCTGCTTCGGGAAGAGTTTGGGAGTCCCCAGAGAGGTTTGTCATCGACGTCCCTGCTTCGGGAAGAGTTTGGGAGTCCCTGGGAAGGTTCAGCATCGACGTCCTTGCTTCGGGAAGAGTTTGGGAGTCCCCAGAGAGGTTTGGCATCAACGTCCCTGCTTCGGGAAGAGTTTGGGAGTCCCCGGGGAGGTTGGGTGTCTCCGCTGTCATGAAGGCGCAGGTGGAGAGGTCCTGCTGGTCCAGGTCCAGCTGAACGGTAGGGCTGAGAGGTGGTGGGACCGACGGTCGGCTCTCCTCGGGACCCGTCCCGCCCTGGTGTCCGTCCTCCAGTTGGTCTGTGGGTATCAGCGAGGCGGCTTGGGGAGGGATGCGGTGGAACTGTGCCGTGGGCGTGAGCACAGAGGTCAGCTCTAAGATGACCGTCTGCTCGGGGTCGGCGGCATGGCGCTGACCCGCCGCGTCCAGCGGAACCGACCCGGCGTCCGTCTGCCCCAGGAGCATCAGCTCCGACGGCTCCGAGACGAGCGCGGTCAGCCGAAACGCGGGGTTGATGAGCTGGCCATCCGGCGTTATGGGCTCCAGGATGATGGTGTGCTCTAGAGACGGGTCGCACGGGTCCCGGCCCGGTTCCGGTCCCACCGCCATGGTTCCAGACAGCTCGGTCACCTGTAGGGACGATTACACGTTACCATTATTGTGGCAAAAGTTGAAATCACGCCGAGCGATATCATCCATAAACGATAATAGCAATCATCACAGTAGTTGTCGTTTATTTTGGTCATAAATACTGTTGTGCGACAGGCGCTCCTAGGCTGTGGAGCGATCGGTTTTCATATCAATAAACGTATTATTAGTATTTTGGATAAAACTTTGTCCTGGGCGCTACTAATAGAAAGGACGGTGAACCACATCCTGGGCGATCGGGGTGTTAAATGTATGTACATTTCATATTGTTTTCCCCCAAAAAAGGTTTTGCCTATATATCCTATTCCAGGAGTCGACACCACCGGCTGCACGACTGTCCGTGGCAAGTAAACAAAACGTTCGGGCAAGTGGAGCTTTTGCTTCCAGGTTTTCATTAAATATTATTGCCTATTCATGAATAGCAATGCTACCTTTTTACAACTAGCAGTTGCACTCATTCTGGTTTTCAAAATAATGAGGGGAAAACAAACGGAAACAAAGATCCTCCCATCCTACAGTCACCTGCGGCAGGGTGGTGGTGACGTTCACGTTTACCTGCGGCAGGGTGCTGGTGACGTTCACGGACTCTCCCTCCCTCTGTGGCGCACTCAGAGGCGGAGCCAGCGGGGGCGTGGCCACCTGGCCCAGCACCACCACCTGGTTGACCCTGTGCACGTTCCCCATGGACTGGATGAGCCTGCAGATGAGAGCCGTGTCCATCTGGGAGTCCACCTTCTGGAGAGGACCCATGGACTCTACCTGGAGACATGATACCACAATGAGTTAAACCTTCTGGAGAGGACCCATGGACTCTACCTGGAGACATGATACCACAATGAGTTAAACCTTCTGGAGAGGACCCATGGACTCTACCTGGAGACATGATACCACAATGAGTTAAACCTTCTGGAGAGGACCCATGGACTCTACCTCAGATCGGTGAACCAATATGATCCAACGCCTTGTTCCCGGTCGGCTACCCGCCCCTCTAGACCAGAAGCCACGCTGGCTGGGCCAGGCTACCCGCCCCTCTAGACCAGAAGCCACGCTGGCTGGGCCAGGCTACCCGCCCCTCTAGACCAGAAGCCACGCTGGCTGGGCCAGGCCACCACTAACCTGCAGCGGGGAGGGCTGGCAGATGGAGATGGGTGTTATGGTGGAGACCACCACACCGGCGCGGAGGCTCTCCTCCGCCGTGGTGCCATGCTTGTTCTTCATGTGGCGACAGCGCCCCCTGGCTGTCCGGAAGACCGCCTTGCACGTGGAACTGGAACACGGGTACTTTATGGCTGGGAAGAGAAAGAGCGACCACAACATTTCACACAATATGAAAAGAGAACATATAAACCAGTAAGACGTCTGAGGGCAAGAACGCATTTCCGCCTGGGTGACAGCAGACTGCTGGGTGACAGCAGACTGCAGGGTGAGCGCCTGGCGCTTTGGAATGAGGGGGGGGAATGTCAGAACAGGTCAGCTCCATATATGGAGATCTAAGGGTGGCAGCGGCCGCAGTCTTGAGTGTACAGGGTTTTGATGAGGGCCCAGGTAGGGCCGGGCCTTCATTTCCGGGCCTGTTGAGAACTCGCCGGCTGCCGGGCACGGCTGCGCTAATAACTTTGGGAAAGAGTTTAAATGCACAGGCATCAGTCAATGGACAGGTAAGGCATCAGTCAAAAGGTTGGATGGATGGGAATGTCAGAACAGGTCAGCTCCATATATGGACATCTAAGGGTTTGAGGTGAGATGTAGAGTTGCTGGCCAATATTGATGATCTCCATATATGGACGTAATGTTGATGACATCACGTGATGTCACGAGGCATGACCATATATGGGGCGTGATGAACCAACTGACGGAAAATGCACAATTTGTGATGACGTAACTTCCGGTTGCTTAAAAAAAAAAAACATTAAAAAGTCACACTGTACAAAACAATAACCTGTTTTAATCCTATTCTACTCTCATATTCATTATTTATTTATCATACTTATGAATGGATCAAAGCAGAGATTAGTAACGTATTCATTCAGAATGTAAGGGCGCATGTGTGCACGTGCACGCGCATGACCGTTCACGTGCGCGTTTGAGGCGTTTTACATAGACATAAGCGTTGCAGCCATATTGAAGTGATGCCGGCAGCACTACCGCTGCGCCATCTAGTGGCGATTAAAATATTTGAGGACTGACCCTACGTCAGTGGGGGTGAAAATGTGTTCAGACTCCATCATGGCCCGTAGCACTTACCCCACCCCCTTAGATAGCATTTCTGTAGACTTAGATAGCATTTGACACAGACTTATAGCATGTTATGTAGACAGCACTATAATTGCATTGTATGTAGTCATAGCACGTCATTTATATGTATAGTTTCATTATATAGATATTCCACTGTTACGTTCTTAGCTTACGCATGTTTCATGATAAATGTCTTTATGTGATGTATTCCCATGCTTTTTTGTTCTTGCTTAATGTAAGTCGCTCTGGATTGAGAGCGTCTGCTAAATGCCTACATTGTAAATTGTAAATTGTAAATTGTAGGGCGAGACAGCGGCGGAGGGGGCGGAGTCAAACCTTTTTTCTTGGGCTGCGCGTCGCCGCCGGGTCCCTCCGACGAGGCGCCGCCGGGTCCCTCCGACGAGGCGCCGGCGCCACGAGACGCCGCCGCAGCCGCCGGCGGCCATTTTTTCTGCAGAGCCTGTTGGGCGTCGCCGCCGTCCGCCGCCGCCGCCGCGTCCTCCTCGTGAGACAGCTGGTGCTTCTGCAGGGCCTTGGTCTGGGCGAAGCGCGCGCCACACTCGCGGCACACGTAGGGCGTCTCGCCCGTGTGCGTGCGGCGGTGGTACTTGAGCAGCGTCAGCGTCTTGCAGGGCTTGCCGCAGTCGCCGCAGGCGTAGCCGTCGTCGCCGAAATGCACCTTCTTGTGCAGCGTGAGCTCCGACGACTTCTTGTAGGACTGAGGGGGGGGAGGGGGGTCAAACAGAGTCAGTGTTAACCCATTCTGACCTGAGATCAGATTCATACGAGGTTTCCACTGGACACACACTGGTCTGATCAACCCATTCTGACCTGAGATCAGATTCTAAAAAAATGTCAGTCGTTCTTCGATTTTTCAAAAATAGCAGACCTACAAGCTCGTAGCGCGCCACTCGGTGGCGCGCTATGAGCTTGTAGATCTGCTATTTTTCAATAGCTAAAGCATAACATAGTGCTAACACCAAAATGGGTTCCCGTTCAGAAAGTGTTAATGATGCTAATGAAGGCTCTTTTAACACTCTGCTACAGCAGTGGGTCTCAAAGTGCCCTTGAGAGGGGTTCCAAATGGCCCCTTTTGGGTGTGTTAGGGGGGTTAGATTAGGCTTCTCCAACAGTACCTGTGAGCAGATGGGGGACACTCGAAGGGTTTCTCCATACGAGTCTGACACCCTACCCAAAACCCTGACCAAACCCTGCCCGCCTGCACGCCACGGGTGCTTTTTAACCCGCATCACGGGTTCGTTTTAATCCGCAGCACATGTCGGGAATGACTGTAGGACTGTTGGCAGGTCTAACCAACGTATGCTCCCCGGATATATAGTACCTGTAAGCAGGGACACTGGAAGGGCTTCTCCTCATGTATATACCAGTAAGACGCGCAAACGCGGGAAGCGAACGCAGCTCGTACATATTTGGGTTTTTTTTAGATTTATTTTTAAGTTATTCTTTTTTTAAGTTAAATTATTTTTAAGTTAAGTTTTTTACCTTAGCCATAACCATATAAGGAGAACCCAAAGCAGCTATACGTCCAAATATGGAGTGTGTTGCATCAATCACAAACAAATCACTCAGCTCCATATATGGGCACAAAGGGGGGACACACGGACACACAGAGAGACATGATCTGCTAGGTCTCATAGTAAGTGCTTACTGCGTTCGCAATAAACAGTACCTGAGAGCAGATGGGACACTTGAAGGCCTTCTTCTCCACGTGGGCCTTCTGGTGCACCATGAGCTCGGTGGAGTTGGTGAAGTGGCGGTCGCACACGTAGCAGGCGAAGGTGGCGTTGCGCAGGATGCACTGCTCGTACTGCGCCGGGTGGTTCAGCTTGAGGTGGCGCTCCATGCTCTTACTGTCGCTGAAGATGATGTGACACTCCAGACACTGCAGGGACATCTGGGACGCTGCGGGGGCGGACACACAGGGGGGGACACAAATTATGTGACACTGCAGGGACATCTGGGACATCTGGGACGCTGCAGGGGGGGACACACAGGGGGGGGACAAAAATTATGTGACACTCCAGACACTGCAGGGACATCTGGGACGCTGCGGGGGGGACACACAGAGGGGGACACAAATTATGTGACACTGCAGGGACATCTGGGACATCTGGGACGCTGGGGGGGGGACACAGGGGGGACACAAATGATGTGACACTCCAGACACTGCAGGGACATCTGGGACGCTGCGGGGGGGACACACAGAGGGGACACACAGGGGGGACACACAGGGGGGACACACAGGGGGACACACAGGGGGGGGACACACAGGGGGACACACAGGGGGGGGACACAACGGGAATTAAACCATTGACCCATTCTGGACGGGAACCCCTGTTTGGTGTTTTAACCCATTCAGGCCTGACATCAAAATTAAAATAAAAAAATCTTCTAAATCATGACAATTTTCAGAAAGATTTGAGGCACATTTTTTTAACGATTTCTTTTCAAAAATAGCAGACCTACAAGCTCGTAGCGCGCCACTCGGTGGCGCGCTATGAGCTTGTAGGTCTGCTATTTTTCAATAGCTAAATTATAACATAATGTTTAAAACACCAAAAGGTGTGGCACCGAGTGCCGCGCTATGAGCTTGTAGATCTGCTATTTCTTGCAAATCTTTGAATACATTATTCTTTCAGACTGAGCCAACGTTTTCGACTCAAATCTTTGCTTCTGGGAGGGGGGGGTCCCTGGAACAACATATTTTCAGATGTGGGTCCGGCGGCCAAATACAGATAATTCTGGGGGTCCTGGACATGAAATAGTTTGAGAACGACCGACATAGAAACATGAGGTCTATCAGAAAAGGATTTGGACAAGACATTTGGTAGAATCTGGTCAGTCCAACATGGGTTAAGACAGTGGTTCTGACAGTGGTTCTGACAGTGGTTCTCAAACTGTTTCATGCCAAGGACCCCCAGAATGATACTCAGCCCGCGGACCCCCCATTTGGAAATACATACCAAGGACCTCCATAAGAGAAGATGTGTATGTCTCTAGGCCCACCCATAAGAGAAGATGTGTATGCATCTAGGCCCACCCATAAGAGAAGATGTGTATGTATCTAGGCCCACCCATAAGAGAAGATGTGTATGCCTCTAGGCCCACCCATAAGAGAAGATGTGTATGTATCTATGTGTATCTATGTGTGTATGTATCTCATAGCGCGCCACCGAGTGGCGCGCTACGAGCTTGTAAGTCTGCTATTTTTTTTTTAAATCGAAGAACGACTGACATTTTTAGAATCTGATCTCAGGTCAGAATGGGTTAAACATCACATCACTGTCTTCCTCGGGTACATTCAGGGGAATGGTTTCCAACACTTTTGTACTGTAACCGTTTTAATACGATTACTTTCTTACGTATACATTGTCTGTTTTAGTTCTTTGAATATTATGCGATTTTGAGCATTTTCTGTTTTGATTGATATACATTTAATGTTGATGCTGTATATATAATAATGTAACAATAAACAGATATTAATATAGGGTGCATTTTGCATCCCAAAACACAGTTTATAGTTCAGGGACGCAATAAAACAACGACCTCTGCATCCACGGGATGCACTACTGTTTTTTTATTTCTAGCTTGTATATCTGACCATTACAACGTTGTGAGCTTGTAGATCTGACCATTTACAACGTTGTGAGATTGTAGATCTGACCATTACAACGTTGTGAGATTGTAGATCTGACCATTACAACGTTGTGAGCTTGTAGATCTGACCATTTACAACGTTGTGAGCTTGTAGATCTGACCATTACAACGTTGTGAGCTTGTAGATCTGACCATTATTGTAAGCAGAAAATAAGTGATTAAAACCAGCACCCCCCCCCCCCCCACACACACACACACACACACACGGGAACAGTTTTGACATATAATACTTTTGGAAATATTAAAATCTGCAACATGAGTAGTATCGGTATCGGACCTATCGGTATTGGCCAATCATGAGGAAAAACCAAAAACCGGTGATCGGTCCCCCGAAAAAAACCCGATCGGATCGCATCCCTATATACCTGTAAAACATGGCCGACAAAAAAAACAAAAGACAAAGACAAACTCACACGAGAGAGGCATGACCACCGGCTTGGACATGTCCATCTTCAGAGGATCCAGAGGCCTTTTGCCCGGGAAGTACCTCCTGGGCAACGGCCCTCCTTCCACCTTCTCCGGCTTCTTCAGGCCTCCCGCGGGGGCGGGGCCGGGACCGGCCTTGGGACCCGGCGGCGCGGAGCCGCTGGGTCTGCCCGTGGTGATCATCGTCATCGTCATCCCTTCGGCGCCGTCCCAAGCGCCCGCCGTTCGCGCCGCACTCTTAGCGGACGACGGCGGCGGCGGAGGAGTCCTGGTACCCGTCGTACCCGCCGGCGCTGCCCCCCCGCCCGTCTCACTGCGTCCTGGAGCGGCGCTCTCGCCTCCCGGTGCCCCCCCGCCCGTCTCACCACCGCCCGTCTCACCACCTCCAGCCTGTGCACCCGTCTCACCACCACCCGTCTCACCACCGCCCGTCTCACCCTGCGATAGCGGCGGTGCTGATGTCTCGGTGCCGGCGTGTGAATGTGTCGTCGCCACAGACTCCCGCTGTGATATGAACGTTAATGTTTGGTCAGTCGTTTCCACAGACTCCCGCTGTGATATGAACGTTAATGTTTGGTCAGTTGTTTCCACAGACTCCCGCTGTGATATGAACGTTAATGTTTGGTCACACGTCCCCACGGACTCCTGCTGTGATATTAGCGTAAACGCGTCGCTACTACCGTTCCCCGCAGACGTCCCCACGGACTCCTGCTGTGATATTAGCGTAAACGCGTCGCTACTACCGTTCCCCGCAGACGTCCCCACGGACTCCTGCTGTGACATTAGCGTAAACGCGTCGCTACTACCGTCCCCCGCAGACGTCCCCACGGACTCCTGCTGCGATATAAACGTCAACGTCTGCCCGGACGACGTTCCCGCGGACTCCTCCCGCTGTGACATCAGCGTGATCAGCGTCTCGCCGACGGCGAACAGCGGCTGCGAGCTCATCAGCGACATCACGCCGTCGAAGTTCGTCGGACTTCCGGTGACAGGAGTAATGGGCTCGTACTCCACCGCTTGGTGCGTCATCGGCGTCTCAGTGTCCGCGGTTTGGACTAGTCCGTAGTCCATCGTGTCCAGCAGTGGCCGTGCGGGGGCAGTGGTCGGTGGCCCCTCGTCCAGCTCTGTCGGTTCGAGCCCCATCGTCTCCATCGTCCTCCTGGTGAGGCGGACGGACGGACGGACGGACGGACGGACGCTCGCCCAGCCGGCCTCCTCAGGGGAAGACGGAGACCTCTGTGAAATGAAGACGACCCTGTGAAGAACGAGTGACACGGTGATTGACACACATCTTCAGTTCACGCACGTACAGTACATACAGTAAACCCCCCCCCCGCCCCCCCCAACAACAACAACAACAAATAACAGCCAGAACCAGCAACTGCATTTACTTAATCACATGTGAAAAATGTGGTTTACAATATGTGGGAGAAACGGGTAAAACAATATAGGTACTAGGCTGGGACGACACAGATACAATAATTATTAACAATGCCAAAAAGACAACCACAAGATTGGTGCAACATTTCATGGCTCACGGCATTGAAGCTCTAAAATGCGTAGGCACAGTGCACTGAAGTCTTTTAATTCCCCCCCCTTTTCCCCTCACTGTATATGTTTCTTTCCCCTTTTTATACCTCCTTTATGATGAATTCCTGTTCTGTTCTGTAACTATATAGAAGTGTCTATTTGTACGTCTCTAAATGTTTTGATGAATTGAACATGGTGCACCCTCTTGTAAACAAGCGTATAATGCTTAATTGGGTCGTCCACTCACAGTTAACAGTCTTTGTATTGAGTTTGTGCTTGAAATGTACTGTAATTCTGAAAAACTGTAATATTTCAATCAATCAATCAAAAAACACATCTCACACACACACACACACACACGACTACCATAGTGCTACACAATTAACCGAAGTGTCCTTGGGCAAGACACTGAACCCTACATTTCCTCCAATGAGTCGGTCGGTGTGTGAATGTGGGAAGTGAGGACGCTGGCGTCGACTGTTCGCCGCTTCACCTCCCAATGAATGAACCATTGTACGCGCTTTGAGTAGGCACGTGGTGCATAGAAAAGCTCTATGAAAAATGTAAATGCAATTAATTGTTATTATTACATTTGAGCGAGAATGGTGCAGCACTAGCTGGGCTGTCCAATTAATTTGAGTTACTCTTATATAAAGAGACTTAATTTAAGAGAGGTTTAAGTCAAGCCCTTTGATGTTGTCTGTTTAAACTAAAGCCACAGCAGTAGTTATGGCTACAGGTGAGACATTTTGACATTATTGGCTATTTCCCCTAACCCATTCTGACCTGAGATCAGATTCATACGAGGTTTCCACTGCGGACACACACTGGTCTGATGAACCCATTCTGACCTGAGATCAGATTCTAAAAATGTCAGTCGTTCTTCGATTTTTCAAAAATACCAGATCTACAAGCTCGTAGCGCGCCACCGAGTGGCGCGCTACAAGCTTGTAGATCTGCTATTTTTCAATAGCTAAAGCATAACATGATGCTAACACCAAAATGGGTTGCCGTTCAGAATGGGCTAATATAAGCCCTCAATGGGGGTTGGGTTTGTTGTGCTAATTTGCTTATTTCCATCGGAATAAGTAGTAAAGTGTGCCGCTTGGGATACTATTGCGAACTACAAATAACACCTGGACCTCTTTGGTGGGGACGTAACAACTACAAATAACACCTGGACCTCTTTGGTGTGGACGTAACAACTACAAATAACACCTGGACCTCTTTGGTGGGGACGTAACAACTACAAATAACACCTGGACCTCTTTGGTGGGGACGTAACAACTACAAATAACACCTGGACCTCTTTGGTGGGGACGTAACAACTACAAATAACACCTGGACCTCTTTGGTGGGGACGTAACAACTACAAATAACACCTGGACCTCTTTGGTGGGGACGTAACAACTACAAATAACACCTAGACCTCTTTGGTGGGGGACGTAACAACTACAAATAACACCTGGACCTCTTTGGTGGGGACGTAACAACTACAAATAACACCTAGACCTCTTTGGTGGGGGACGTAACAACTACAAATAAGGTAAGAAAGCCTTCTAGCATGGAATTCTCCTTTAAGTCTGATCTCCCCCCCCCCACCCCATTTCCCCCCATGTTTTCCCCTTATTGATCGTTTCCTGTTTTTTATAGAAGTGTATATTCGTACGTCTGGTGTAAACAAGCCTAATGCTTAATCATGGATCGTTCACGAAGTGACAGTTTTCGTATTAACTTGTGCTTTTCGTTTTGAAATGTACCCCATGTGCTGGGTATACCTTTTCAATCAATCAAAACAGTTCATTACATTGCATGTCTGCGTGATATGATGTATGATGATAAGAGCGCCCCTCATATCACACGAGTGTGATTATTATTTTATTTTTTTTACCAATTATGAGAAACATTGTAGCCTATTTTATCCATTACAATTACTTCAGGTTTCATTATTAGCGCTTTAAATGAGAAATAGTTGATTTGAAAGTAGCCGGCCACCCTCTCTAAATGTTCTATTTATGTATTGTTGTCATAAGTAAAGCCAGTAGAACAATAATATCACGTATACGTTAATTAGGCCACTGTATTGTTATTTAGTTTAGGTCATGCGTGTGTATATAGTTTTATCCGTCTGCGTCAAGCAGGGCAGGTTGACATGTCTCGACAGATGGGAGGGAGAGAATGAATGGCCATTATAGCCTAACATTTGTATTACAAAGGAAAGGGTCGAGGCTAGGATGGAGAGACAGCAGACACTGACTGACTGCTGTGTCGAGCAGCACTAAACATTAAAATAATAACCACTTTATTTGGTCCTAACCCAAGCCCTTATGAGGGAGTCGTTATAATATAGTTCCATGATCCATATAAGCTCGGAGAGGGCTGCTGGAGTGGGGACCGTTTTAACTTCTCAGTGAATCAAACCAACGGACTTCAATTCTAATCATAATAAAACACAACAACCAACCGACCGACCGCCACCGGTGATGACCGATCATAATAGCCTTGTTAGCCCTCATTTCATGCCCGATCAGCCCGCTGATGCAGAGCGGAGAGTCGGAATCGACCCGGCATCACGGATCCCACACACATGTAACGTGAATGCATAGAGATGATGATGATGGTGAAGATATAACCTACCCTAGCCGAGATGCGAGTCAATCCGCCCAGATCTGATCATCCCAGCCCGGACACAGCGTCGCTTCACGTCTTTCTGCTGCACAAAGCAAAGCAACCACCGAGCTGGAGCTGCAGACAGACCCCGGCCGTGACGTAGGCGCGCACGCCGCCAGCTGCGTTGCATCATGGAACTTGTAGTTTTTCTTCCCTCCACATCTCTCCGCCTCGCCCATCGTTTTTTTTCATTGATTGATTGAAATATTGATTAACAGTTTGTAGAATTACAGTACATTTCAAGCACAAACTCAATACAGAGACTGTTAACTGTGAGTGGACGACCCAATTAAGCATTACACTTGTTTACAACAGGGTCCACATTGTTCAATTCATCAAAACATATAGAGACGTACAAATAGACACTTCTATGTAGTCAAAGAACAGAACAGGAATTCATCATAAATAAGCAAAAAGGGAAAAGATACATATACAGTGTGGGGAAAAAGGGGGGGGGGTGGGGTGGGGGAGGATTCAGATTTTACAGAGGCCAGTTTCGAATTGCAGCCGTCCGTAGGTGCCCTTTGAGAGCGGTTTTGAAGGAGTCAAGGGATTCACATGCCTTAATGACTGTTGGTAGGGCGTTGAGACACTCTCAACTTCAAGACAGACTGTTTTCCCGAATATTTGACGATGGGGATTCCTCCAGATTGCCGGCGGAGAGGTCCAAAATGTTCGGAATTCCCAGAAAATCTGTAATGTAAACGTAAAATGTCTACGAAAATCTTCACGGGGGCCCAAAGGGGCCCTGAGAGTCTTCATGGAGGCCGTGGCCCCCCACAGACTCTTATCTACGTCTTTGCACCCACACAAACACATGCAGGCACCCCCACGCGTGTGCACACACAGACACTCATAGCCTACACATACACACACAGTCTCACACACACACACACACACACACACACACACACACACACACACACACACACACACACACACGCATCAGTGTCGACTAAAACTATGACGAAAAATGTAGCTCTTTGTCACTGACGGAAACTAAACTAAATGAAAACTACATTATAAATAAAAACTAGACTAAAATGTCAGGGAGGGACATTAACCAAACATTAATCATGTTTGGTTGTGGTCGGGTCTGAAAACAGCAGATCTACAAGCTCACAACACACCGCAGCGCGGTGCGTTGTGAGCTTGTAGATCTGCTATTTTCAGCATGCAACCGAGTCAAACCAGCCATTATGGCGCCGTCAAGGACGACCAGAATGCATCTTTGTCAACAAAATCAGCTGTAGATTTAGTCGACTGAAATCACATGATATTAGTCGACTAAAACTAGACTAAACGCCAAAGCATTTCAAGTCTAAAATATGACTGAAACTAAATCACTACATTTTATTCAAAAGACTATATGACTAAAACTACATCAAAATTGGCTGTCAAAATCAACTCTGACCCACGCATACACAAGTGCGCGCACACATGTACGCATGCACACAAACGCACGCACGCACGCACGCACACACAATACACTTAAATGTGCATGGACATACACAAATGCACATATGCACACACACACACACACACACACACACACACACACACACACACACACAGAGGAGCCACAACCCCATTATACGACAGACAGACAGACAGACAGACAGACAGACAGATTTTTTTCGCAAAATGTATCAAAGTACAATGTGCATGCACACAATATGTAAATAAATAAATGTGTTACATTTTCTTGCATAAACACAAAGAGCTGTTTCCATAACTGCACAAATTATTGCACATAACATGAGTAGCTGTTATAATAACATAATAACATAACATGAGTAGCTCTTTGCCTGCCTGCCTGCCTGCCTGCCTGTCTGTCTGTCCATGAGTAGTTATTTGTCTGTCTGTCAATGAGTAGCTGTCTTACTGTCTGCCTGTCTATGAGTAACTGTCTGCCTGCCTGTCTATGAGTAGCTGTCTGTCTGCCTGCCTGTCCAATTGTCCATGAGTAGCTGTCTGCCTGCCTGCCTAATTGTCCATGAGTAGCTGTCTGTCTGCCTGTCTATGAGTAGCTGTCTGACTGCCTGCCTGTCCAATTGTCCATGAGTAGCTGTCTGCCTGCCTGTCCAATTCTCCATGAGTAGCTGTCTGTCTGCCTGTCTATGAGTAGCTGTCTGACTGCCTGCCTGTCCAATTCTCCATGAGTAGCTGTCTGTCTGTCTGCCTGTCTATGAGTAGCTGTCTGCCTGCCTGCCAGCCAGCAAGTTGGTTAACAGAAAATAAATTGTTATGGCTGAGTAAAATAAAATACAATAAACACAATTTGCCTGAAAATAGATTACCCAGCTATGACCTTTTTCATGAAAAAAAATGAGTAGTGATATGGCTGACTGAGTAAAATAAAACAATCTACCTGAAAATAGATAGCTATAAGTGAAGAGCAATTTCCGCAATTTCCATTTCCGCAATTTCCGCAATTTCCATTTACGCAATTTACTCAATTTCCATTTCCGCAATTTCCGCAATTTCAATTTCCGCAATTTCCGCAATTACAATTTCCGCAATTTCCATTTCCGCATTTCCGCATTTCCGCAATTTCCACCATTTCCGCAATTTCCGCAATTACAATTTCCGCAATTTCCATTTCCACAATTTCCATTTCCAACTATTAATGGCAGCTGGGTTTCATCATTCAAATAAAATAGAATTCTGTCCGTTTAGCTATAAAATTATGTCAGGGAATAGTATTCCCTGACATAATTTTATAGCTAAACGGACAGATATTCCACAGGATATGTGATAAACCCGGGTTTCGTGAAATAGGCCCCTAGTTTCTTAAACTAATGGCCTAAATCACACCTGTGTGATGAGAGGGGTGCTGTTATCACTGCACATCGTCATGAAAGTAAAATAGACACTAACCCTATTTGCTCAGACACTATATGACGTACAATTATCCGTTCTTTGTCAATGGGAATATGTTGCTTGATTACTGGAGTACTTCTTACACCACTGTAAAAGCTGTTACACAATTTAAACAATAATGAAGACAAAGCAATTATTTTAGAACAAATATCCAATTTAATTTTTTTGTTTAAACATTTTTCTCTGTATTTCTTGAGTACATTTAACTCCAAACAGAAGAGTCTTTTACAATTAGGGGTTCTCAAAGTGGCTCCTAAAATGATACTGTTAATTTACAGAATGCACAGAGGCGTTCAGAACAATATGCATACAAATATCACTTGTTTAACTTCAGTTCAAATGTCATTTTGGTCCAACATTCTGATTAGATAAGAAAGAAAAGTTGAATGCAGTGAAAACTGCAGATTTACTCGTCACAACATGCGTCAATAAACACTGAGGAGCCTGAGTGTGTGTGTGTGTGTGTGTGTGTGTGTGAGTGCGCGTGCATGTGTATAAGTATGTGCGTACAAACAACTCAAACAAACACATGCACACGCACACACACACACCCACACAAACACATGCATGCTCCTCCTCTATCTGACTCACAGAGACACTGAGGAGTCAGTCAACCTATATACATTATACTGGACCTATATACATTATACTGGACCTATATACATTATACTGGACCTATACATTATACTGGACCTATATACATGATACTGGACCTATATACATTATACTGGACCTATATACATTATACTGGACCTATATACATTATGCTGGACCTATATACATTATGCTGGACCTATATACATTATACTGGACCTATATACATTATACTGGACCTATATACATTATACTGGACCTATACATTATACTGGACCTATATACATGATACTGGACCTATATACATTATGCTGGACCTATATACATTATACTGGACCTATATACATTATACTGGACCTATATACATTATACTGGACCTATATACATGATACTGGACCTATATACATTATACTGGACCTATATACATTATACTGGACCTATATACATTATACTGGACCTATATACATTATGCTGGACCTATATACATTATGCTGGACCTATATACATTATACTGGACCTATATACATTATACTGGACCTATATACATTATACTGGACCTATACATTATACTGGACCTATATACATTATACTGGACCTATATACATTATGCTACATACTGTACATGTAGCTCCTCCTCCTCCTCTATCTGACTCACAGAGACACTGAGGAGTCATAGGTCCATAACGTGAACCCAACATACAGAGGTCCAGTGAACGTGGGCTGGAAGGTGTGCAGGTGTGTGAGTGTGTCAGAGGACACTGTGTAGAAGGACACAGTGCCAGCAGCATGGTCTACATAGACTGCTACTCTGTTGGAGGAGGAGGAGGGACTGACAGGGAGGTCAGTGCTCTCCTTATTGTGCCTCACAGAGTAGCTTTTACGAACACCATCACAGTTCAGACTCCATGATTTATTATTGAATCCAAACCCACTGTCATCACACTGTGTGGTGATATCTCTATGTGTCAATGCTACAGAAACATCTCCACTACACTGTACCTCAGAGTAACAGCGTCCAGTCAGTTCCTCTCTACACAGCACCTGCTGCCAGTCCTTAAATCTGTGTGGATGAGGAGGATGATCCTGATCCTCTCTCACATACGTCACCTTCCTGTTGTTCTCAGACAGAGAGAGGAGTCTGTGTGCTGTGTTTGGATCCAGAGTGAGTTCACACACATCTGATGAGAAGAACAACACAGTTTACAATCATATCATCATCATCATAATAATAATAATAATAATAATACAAAAAAATAACAAGAAGCGGCAGCGGCAGCGCCGCCGCCTGTCTGTCTGTGTGTGTGTGTGTGTGTGTGTGTGGCGGGGGGGGGGGGGTGTGAGGGGGGTTGTGTGTGTGTATGTGTGTGTGTGTGTGTGTGTGTGTGTGTGTGTGCGTGTGTTTATGTGTGTGTGTGTGTGTGTTTGTGTGTGTGTGTGCGTGTGTTTATGTGTGTGTGTGTGTGTGTGTGTGTGTGGGGGGGGGGGTGTGTGTGTGTGGGGGGGGGTGTGAGGGGGGGTTGTGTGTGTGTATGTGTGTGTGTGTGTGTGTGTGTTTGTGTGTGTGTGTGCGTGTGTTTATGTGTGTGTGTGTGGGGGGGGGGTGTGTGTGTGTGGGGGGGGGGTGTGAGGGGGGGTTGTGTGTGTGTATGTGTGTGTGTGTGTGTGTGTGTGTGTGGGGGGGGGGGGGGTGAGGGGGGGTTGTGTGTGTATGTGTGTGTGCGTGTGTTTATGTGTGTGTGTGTGTGTGTGTGTGTGTGTGTGTGTGTGTGGGTGTGGCTGTGTGGCGGGGTTACTTTAAACATTATTTGAATTATTATTACTATTGAGAAATAGCAGAGAATAGCATTGAGAAATAGCAGATCCACAAGCGCGACATTCGGTGCCGCGCTACGAGCTTGTAGATCTGCTATTTTTGAATAATCGTGGGCAAATCTTTGACTATATATTATTTCACAGCAAACGTTTTTAAATATCTTATTAACATATTTTCAGAAGGGGGTCGGTGATCAATATATAATCTTTGGGGTCCTTGACATGAAATAGTTTGAGAACTACTGATATAGATATGTGCTATTTTAGCTATTTGTTATGAACTTGTTCAATCTCACCTCTGACACTGTGAAAAATAAAATAAATGTGATTACTGAGCTAAAAAAATAGAATTGGGAAAATATTGAATTAACTGAAATAGAAAAACTAATGAGGCTATAGTGTTGATTTTGACAGCAAATTTAGATTTAGTCTTTTGAATAAATAAATATGTAGTTTAAGTCACATTTTAGTCACCTGAAATGTTGGTGTTAGTCTAGTTTTTAACTAAATATCATATGATTTTAGTCGACTAACTCTACAGTTGATTTAGTCGACTAAAATGTATTTTGGCGTCGTAATGACTGATTTTACACTTGGTTGCATGCTGAAAATAGCCGACCTACAAGCTAGCTGACTGACTGACTGACTGACTGACTGACTGACTGACGGACGGACGGACGGACGGACTAAAACAAATGTAAATGTATGTACAACTAACTAACTAAATGAAATAAATAAAACAAATACATAAAGAAAATGGATGAAACAAATTAACTGCTATTTTGACCAAGGTTTTTATAGTAAACTAAAACTAACAAAATAATCTTTGTCTTTATCTAGAAAAAATAGCCAAAAATGTGTCATAATAGCTTGTAGATATGCAATTTTAGCTATTTTTTTCTGATCTTGTTCAATCTCACCTCTGACAAATGATGATTAGGCCTACTGAGAGAAAAATATAAAACTACAATTGGGACCCATTTCATTAACTGAAATAGAAAAACTAATGAGGCTATAGTGTTGTCAGTCTTTTGAATAGGCCTACATTCCTGTTTCCTGTCAATCTCTACTGTATCTATCAAATAAAGGTCACACACAGCTCACAACGTGTTTGTTTCAAACCATCCTCTGCTTTGAATGGAAACAGATGGACTGTAATGCCCACATTTGACAGCTAGAGGGCACATCATGCCCATGACAGACGGTTATATGGTGACTTGATGACAGTCAGTCTTGTGATTAGTTTCCACAAGTGTCCGTAGCACTTGCCCTAGCCTGGACAACCTTACAGGCGTATGCAAAGGCTCAACTCATGCAATTTAGATAGCATTTTATGTAGACATAGAATAGCACTCTATAGTGTATCGTATAGTTTCATTATATAGATATTCCACTGTTAGACGGATGTTAGGTTCTTAGCTTGATGTCTATTTCTATGTATTTGATGTATTACCATGTGTTGTTCTTGCTTACTGTAGATCACTCTGGATTAAGAGCGTCTCATAAATGACTACATTAAATTGTGATTGGAGGCATGTTTGTGTTAATATCACATATACTGTATTAGTCTACACGTTATGGTTATCATCATCTTTATTTATAGAAGGATGTGAATGAGTTAATAATTTCACATACTGTATTAGTCTACACCAGGCCTGGGCAACTTTGACTATTGCGAGGGCCACTATATTTCCACACTCACTCCAGAGGGGCCACATTGCAATATTACTGTCGTAGCAAAAAATAGACGATCTACAAGCTCAAAATGTGCCGCACTGCGACACGTTTTGAGCTTGTAGATCAGCTATTTTTGCTATATTTGAACTGAAATCCTGGATATCTTTTTGCTATTTTTGAATTGGAGTCCTGAAAAGTAACACATTTATTTAATTTCAAATGCATTCAGTTATATAGTTATGTTAACTTTAATGAACTAAATATAAATTAATTTGACATAAAAAAGACAATTTTAATATCAGTATTAATATCTGCGTCCCGCAGATATTAACCTGCGAGTCGCATTAACTGATGGTGGGTGCCGCATGTGGCCCGCGGCCCATGTATGGTCTACACGTTATGGCTATTATCACCTTCATTCACAGTAGGATGTGAATGAGTTAATAATGTCACATGCTGATGTGTATATGAGCTGCTCATCTGAATCTGTGGTTCTCTAATGTTTTGGCTGGGAAACCCTCAACGTTTATGCACAATAAAACATGTCAGCTGTACTGTATGTAACGATGCTGTCCTGTGTCTGACATGTCAGCTGTACTGTATGTAACGATGCTGTCCTGTGTCCGACATGTCAGCTGTACTGTATGTAACGATGCTGTCCTGTGTCTGACATGTCAGCTGTACTGTATGTAACGATGCTGCCCTGTGTCTGACATGTCAGCTGTACTGTATGTAACGATGCTGTCCTGTGTCTGACATGTCAGCTGTACTGTATGTAACGATGCTTTGCCGTCCATGCACGTTGTAACTGGCTGCTCTCCCACTGTCAAACTGCACTGGCAGTGTTTATGTCCTTTGTACAAGGTATTCCTGTACTTCTCATTATGTGGACATAAATAAACATTTCTGTGTGGGTGTGTGCGTGCATGCGTTTGTGTGTGTGTGTGTGTGTGTGTGTGTGTGTGTGTGTGTGTGTGTGTGTGTGTGTGTGTGTGTGCGTGTGTGTGCTGTGTGTAGCCGACATGTGTCTGCGTATATTTGACTTAGTTTTAGTCATAGTCTTTTGGATACAAATTGATTTAAGTTTTTGTCATATTTTAGTCACCTGAAATGTTTTAGTTTTAATTTAGTTTCAGTTAACTAAATATCATATGATTTTAGTCGACTAAATCTACAGCTGATTTAATCGTTCCTTGTAGATCTGCTATTTTTTGAAAGATCATATGGAAATCTTTGAATAATATATTTTGGCTGCCATATAATTATAATTTTAGTTTTCTACATTATTTGTTTACTATGTACGTTTAATGGTTATAATGACCAGGCTCCAAGTTCAATAATATGACGCCATCATTTCCGGCACGTCAACATATAGGGCGTAGAGTAGACTAGGCGCCTCACAGCACAGTCATGGCGCTTCCGTCTGTCAGTTGCACTCCAGTGTTGAGAGAAGCAGTCATTTGTTACAGAGCGTGTCACAATTCAACGTTTGTTTTATTATTTCGGTGTCATTTCTTTGAGTTATTTGTAAACATGTGTCACCTTATAGATTTTAACCACTTATTTAAAACTTTAGCTATTGAGAAATAGCAGATCTACAAGCTCACAGCGTGGCACTCGGTCACGAGCCTGTAGATGTGCTATTTGTCAATTGTTTTTTTAAAGTTTAAAATAAAAAATAAATAAAATAAATGTGATTACCGAGCTAAATAACTAAAATTAGGAAGATATTTGATTAACTGAAATAGAAAAACTAATATACTCTACAGTTGATTTAGTCGACTAAAATGTATTTTGGCGGACCTTGATGGCGTCATATAATATGATGAAAATAGCAGATCTACAAGCTCACAATGCGTTAAGCAACGCGTTGTGAGCTTGTAGATCAGCTATTTTCAGCATGCAACCAAACATAAAACAACTGAATGACTGACTGACTGACAGACTAAAACAAATGTAAATGTATGTACAACTAATTAACTAACTAACCAACTAACTAAATTATTAAATCATATAAATTTGATTCCCGAGCTAAATTTAAAACTAGAATTGGGGAAAGTATTTAATTATCTGAAATAGAAAAACGAATGAGGCTATAGTGTTGATTTTGACATAATTTTTTGATTTAGTTTTAGTCATAGTCTTTTTAATATAGGCCTTCATTATAATTTAGTTTTAGTCACATTTTAGTCACCTGAAAGGTTTTAGTCTAGTTTTAGTCGACTACATATCATAAGATTTTAGTCGACTAAATCTACAGCTGATTTAGTCGAATGAAATGGGGTTTTTTTTGGCGGGCCTTGATGGTGTCGTAATGGCTGTGCCCTATAGCATGGATGACCTTACAGGCATATGCAAAGGCTCAACCTAAATTTAGATAGCATTCTATGTAGACATAGATGGATGATTGAATAAATAAAACAGAATAGAAACATACACTTCTTCACTCCTGGTATCAGCCTGCAAACTCCACCGTGGTCCACACTGAAGTTGGAGGAGAGACAAAGTCACACCTGAATATTCTCCATGATAATATAAACAATGATTGATAATGACTTTACACCATTAAAGAATAAACAATACAGAACAGCATCACAGTATGATTGAGAACATTGTTGTGATCAACATGTTGTGTTGGTCTTTGTCAGTGGCGTGCACAGACATTTAGAGGGGCAGGTGCTCAAGTGAAAAAAGGGCACCTTGTGCAACGTGTGGAACCGATATTGCCGTAATCGTATGAGATTTATAGATTTTGGGGCCTAAATAATATATTAGAAGCTTTTTATCAAGAATTGATCAATGTCACCATGGTCCACATACTATACTGTACTGTAGTGTACAGTGTACAATCTTTTTTTTTTAAAGGGTTCTTTTTTTGGAGGGGGGGTGCTCTAGCACGCCCTAGTGTCTATCTGTGCAAGCCACTGGTATTTGTCTCACTCACACACAGCCTCCGGCTGTTAGAGTTGAACTGACTAACTTATTGTTTTGTTATCAAATGTTTGTTTTATTTTAGACAAAACATTATGAATGAATATAACTGACTGACATATTTCTATGTGATGTCTGGTGTTTACACGTGGTCTGAGTAGACACATACATGCACAGAAAGTCTCTCATACCTAAGAGTTTCCAGTCTATAGAGTGGATCCGTCACAACAGCAGAGAGCATCGCTTCGCCTGATTCTCCTGGATGATTGAAGGTCAAGTCCAACTCTCTCAAATGGGAAGGGTTGGAGCGCAGAGCTAAGGTCAGAGAAGAACAGCCTTTCTCTGTGACCAGACATCCTGACAAACTGCACGTGCGCACGCACACACACACACACACACACACACACACACACACACACACACACACACACACACACACACACACAGTGAGAAGTTTCAAAATGTTACATTCTGTTCCATTTAATTTATAAACGTATTAGGTTATATTTAAACACAGTTATACTGACTTGAGAGTCTCCAACATGCAGTGTGGCCTCCCCAGTCCCTCGGCCAGAAGGTGGACTCCAGAGTCCAGAAGGTCATTATTGCTCAGGTCAACTTCTCTCAAACTAGAGCTGGAGCTGAGAGTTGACGATAACTCCTTACAGCATCTCACTGACAGGTTACAGCCACTCAGCCTGAAGAAACATAAAGCATTTCTCTATTAGATTTTCTGTTAAATAAAGATCATATAATATATGAAATGTATATTCAGTTATCAGTGAACCTACAGAGCTTTATTGGAGGCTTGGAGCACGGGCAGCAGCCCCAGAAGAGCCTCCTCTGAAGCAGAGTATTTCTTCAGGTCAAACACGTCCAGCTCCTTTTCTGAAGACAGCAACACGAAAACCAGAGCTGACCACTGAGCAGGAGAGAGCTTGTCTGTGGAGAGACGTCCTGACGCCAGGTACTGTTGGATGTCCTCCTCCAGAGAATGATCATTCAGCTCATTCAGACAGTGGAACAGATTGATGCTTCTCTCTGGAGATGGATTCTTTCTGATCTTCTCCTTGATGTATTTGATGGTTTTATCATTGGTCTGGAAGCTTTTTCCTTTCTGTATCAGCAGCGTTTCTAGGAGTTGCTGATTGGCCTCCAACGAGAGGCCCAGCAGGAAACGCAGGAACAAGTCCAGGTGTCCGTTTGGACTCTGTAAGGCCTTGTTTACAGCACTTTTGTAGAGGTGATGAATCTTGGATTTGAAAATCATTCCAAATGACTTGGGCATCTTGGAGGTTGAGAGTAGGTTGTCACCAGTGTTGATGAAAGTGGTGAGGACGTGGAGGGCAGCCAGAAACTCCTGAACACTCAGATGGACAAAGCAGTACATCTTTTTCTTGTACGCTCCACGTATCTCTCCAAATAACTGTGTGAACACTTCTGAGTACACTGCTGCGTCTCTGATATCCATGCCAGATGCTTTCAGGTCTCCTTCATAGAAGATCAGGATTCCTTTCTTCAGCTGTTCAAAAGCCAGTGTCCCCAGAAACTGAAGGGGCCGGGCACCATCTGTATGGAGTATGGAGTGATTCAGCATGAAGTGGAGGTACATGGTGGTCTGGGTCTTTGGCAGCGCTCCTTCCTTATCTTTGAAAAAAAAATCTTCCATAACGTTAGAAGTGATCCAACAGCAGATCGGGATGTGACACATGATGTGGATGCTTCGGGATTTCTGGACGTGTGAGTAGACTTTACTGGCCAGCTGCTCATCAGTGAATCTCTTGAAGAAGTATTCCTTCTTCTGGGGGTCTTTGAACCCTCTCACCTCTGTCACCCTGTCAACAGAAGGAATTTGGTCGGCGGCTGCAGGTCGTGAGGTTATCCAGAATTTAGCTTTTGGAAGCAAGTTTCCCCTGAGGAGGTTTATCAGGAGGACATCAATTGTGGTTGGCTTCGTCGGATCAGTCCATGTCACAGTTTTGGGGAAACATAGAGGAGGCCTACATTCATCCAATCCATCAAAGATGAACACAATCTTGCACTGTTCGAAGGTGCAGATATTTATCTTCTTGGTTTCACTAAAAAAGTGATGAAGAAGTCCCTCCATGCTGTACTTATTCTTCTCAATCATCTCCAAATTCAACTCTCGGAAAGTGAATGGAAACACAAAGTCGATATGCAGGTTGGCTTTGTCTTCTGCCCAGTTCAGAGCGAACTTCCGAGCTAGTACTGATTTACCAATGCCGGCCACTCCCGTCATCATCGCTGTTTTGATGTGTTTTCCAAGTAGGCCTAAAGGTTCCACTATGTCGTCCATGTTGATTGGCGTTTCTGGTCCGGCTGTTTTCGTGTACGCCAACTCAATCTGCTTGATCTCGTGTTCTTTATTGACCTGTCCACTGCCTCCCACTGTGATGTAGACCTCTGTGTAGAGATCAACCTCACATGCGTTTTCTCCATGTTCAAGTCTAATCTTCAGATTAGACTTGAACTCTTGTCGACACAGAGCAAGAGTTTCTAAAGGACCAAAGACAAGATGACATCATTAAGTGTATGTTATAGAACGTGGTCCTCATATCGGTGTTGTTTTCGTTAACGTTAAAGATAATTTCTCATGACGAAGTCACGATGACAAGCTAAACATGACTAAAATATCACCAGATTAATGTGTTTAATTAATTTAATTAATGTGTTTATTGGGTGGTATACCAGACGTTCCAAAATGCATGAAATGCTGTTCAAAATATTATACAGATATTATTTCAATGGTGGCCAATCATAGGGAGGGTTCTCTTTACACAGGCTGACAGGCTGACTGACAGGCTGACTGACAGGCTGACTGACAGGCTGACTGACAGGCTGACTGACAGGCTGACTGACAGGCTGACTGACTGACAGGCTGACTGACTGACAGGCTGACTGACAGGCTGACAGGCTGACTGACAGGCTGACTGACTGACAGGCTGGCTGACAGGCTGACAGGCTGACAGGCTGACAGGCTGACTGACAGGCTGACTGACTGACAGGCTGGCTGACAGGCTGACTGGCTGACAGGCTGGCTGACAGGCTGACTGACAGGCTGGCTGACAGGCTGGCTGACAGGCTGACTGACAGGCTGGCTGACAGGCTGACTGACAGGCTGGCTGACAGGCTGACTGACAGGCTGGCTGACAGGCTGACTGACTGACAGGCTGGCTGACAGGCTGACAGGCTGACAGGCTGACTGACAGGCTGACTGACTGACAGGCTGACTGACAGGCTGACAGGCTGACAGGCTGGCTGACAGGCTGACTGACAGGCTGACTGACTGACAGGCTGACTGACAGGCTGACTGACAGGCTGACAGGCTGGCTGACAGGCTGGCTGACAGGCTGACTGACAGGGTGACAGGCTGACAGGCTGACTGACAGGCTGACTGACAGGCTGGCTGACAGGCTGGCTGACAGGCTGACTGACAGGCTGGCTGACAGGCTGACTGACAGGCTGACAGGCTGACTGACAGGCTGACAGGCTGACAGGCTGGCTGACAGGCTGACTGACAGGCTGACTGACAGGCTGACAGGCTGACAGGCTGACTGACAGGCTGACTGACAGGCTGGCTGACAGGCTGGCTGACAGGCTGACTGACAGGCTGACTGACAGGCTGACAGGCTGACTGACAGGCTGACAGGCTGACTGACAGGCTGACTGACAGGCTGGCTGACAGGCTGACTGACAGGCTGACTGACAGGCTGACAGGCTGGCTGACAGGCTGACAGGCTGACTGACTGACAGGCTGGCTGACAGGCTGGCTGACAGGCTGACTGACAGGCTGGTAGGCTGGCTGACAGGCTGACAGGCTGACTGACAGGCTGACTGACAGGCTGACTGACAGGCTGGTAGGCTGACAGGCTGACAGGCTGACAGGCTGGCTGACAGGCTGACAGGCTGGCTGACTGACAGGCTGGCTGACAGGCTGGCTGACAGGCTGACTGACAGGCTGGCTGACAGGCTGACAGGCTGGCTGACAGGCTGACTGACAGGCTGACAGGCTGGCTGACAGGCTGGTAGGCTGGCTGACTGACAGGCTGGCTGACAGGCTGGTAGGCTGGCTGACTGACAGGCTGGCTGACAGGCTGGCTGACAGGCTGACAGGCTGACAGGCTGGCTGACAGGCTGGCTGACAGGCTGGCTGACAGGCTGGCTGACAGGCTGGCTGACAGGCTGACAGGCTGGCTGACAGGCTGACTGACAGGCTGGCTGACAGGCTGGCCCTTTGGTGTGGTTTGGGCTTTAGGGTGACCAGACCCAAACTGTTCATTTGAGGGACAGAATTATGGCTTGTGTGGGACAAAATGGGACGGGGGGACGGGCTTGTCTTACTTCCTTTGCACGATAATTATCGTCCCGATAAATTGCGACCCGATATTAGCAATTATGACGTCATCCCGATAAATTCGATAACGTTATAATAGCGCAGATAATATACATATCTTTTGGGCAAAAGAAATAAAAAGTGTGGCTGGATTTGTACGAGAGGCGCTTGTTTTTCTCTAGGCTCCTCCCGTTTTGCCTGTACTGTGGTATCACTGTGGTTTAGGAATAGGAGTTTTTCTAGTTTTTCACAAATCCAGCGCTCCCTGGCTGTGACGTAAACGCCTGCGACTCACTTGCAGTGAGCGATAGTAACAACAAACATGGCGGCGTCTGTAGTGTGGGAGTTTTTCAAAGTTTCAGAGGACAACATTGGGCTTGTAACAAATGCAACGCAAATGTTCCACGAGGAGGGAAAAAGATAACTAGCTTTAATACAACCAACCTGAAAAGTCACCTGCAACATCACCACCGTCACGACGGTGTGTTAAAGAATTACGAGGACGCGCAGGCAGCTAAACTAGCAGCAAATCCAAAGCCAGCTGCCTCGGGGCTTAATACGATCAACGAGGCTTTTGACAAATGTAAGACGTTTTCCAAAGATGACCCTAGGGGTAAGGTGATCACTGACTTGGTCACAGAAATGATGGCACTTGACGACCAACCCTTTTCCATTGTCGAAGACATAGGATTCAGTCGGCTAATGCGTCATATGGAACCCAGGTACATAATGCCAAGCCGCCGGACCTTTGCTGAGGGCTTGTTAACGTCCAAGTATGATGATATCGCCACACGCCTTCATAAACTGATCGACAATGATGCACGGGACATAAGTTTCACCACAGACATATGGACCTCTGACGTTAGCCCGGTCAGCATGCTAGGACTGACGGCACAGTGGCTGGACAAGGAGTTCAATCTGTACAGAGCGATACTGCATTCGCAGGAGCTACCAGGCTCACACACTGCTGATATGATTCGTGGGGCTTTTGTAGCCATGCTTCAGAAATGGAACATAACAAAAGAGATGGTCCACGTTGTCCTAAGAGACAATGCACGTAACATGGCAAAGGCCTTTGAGGATTTTAAACCGGGTAGCAGCCTGGGCTGCATGGCGCACACTTTACAGCTGGCCGTTCATGAGGCTGTGCTGAGCCAACGCGCTATTAATGACTGTGTTGCTATCGGGCGCAGGATTGTTGGTCATTTTAAGCACTCACAAGTAGCCAGCACCGCCCTGGAAGAATTAACGGATAGCCTGAAAATAAATAATTGTCGACTCCAACAAGACGTGGCCACGCGTTGGAACAGTACATTTTACATGCTCCAGAGTCTGGTAAAGCTGAAGCAAGCCATTGCAGCCTACGCAGTACAACACGCGTTGCCATCAACAATTGACGCCAACCAATGGACCCTGATTGAAAACGTCTTGACCATCCTGGGTCCGTGTGAAGAGCTGACCAGAGACATAAGCAGAGCTACAGCCACAACGGCAGACGTGATCCCCTCCATCCGTGCCTTAACTCGCCTGCTCAAAGAAACCAGACCCACAGACGCGGGGGTGAAAACGACAAAGGAGACACTGATAAAAGCAGTCGAGAAGCGTTTTAGTGACATGGAGGAACAGCCCTTGTATTATCTCTCCACCATATTGGACCCGAGATACAAGGACCGCTACTTCACCCTTGCAGCTAAACGCCAAGCTACAGAAATGCTGCGGGAAGAGATGGAGAGAATCGAGAGAGAGGGCCTTGCAGACCCCGGGCCCCAGGCAGACGAGCCACCAGCAAAGAGGACCAGGGACGACAACAACAACAGCTCCCTGTTGGAACAAATGTTTGAGGCAATCCTCGAAGAAAACACAGAGGAAACTGCCACTGGACAGCAAAACAGCAGAGTGGACGCAGACGTAAGTGCATATATATTTTATTTTTAATTCATGTTTTATGAACACTCACTGTATAACTTGTGTTAACCGGGTATTTAGAACATCATTATAATTGGATGTTCTTTTGTGTTTTATTTTTTACTATCAGCTCCAGTCATATCTGTCGGAGCCCACGCTTCCTTTGAAGAGTTGCCCGCTGGAATACTGGAGAATCAACCAGTCCCGTTTCCAGTACCTGGCCCAACTTGCGCGAAAATATCTGTCAGCTCCTTGTACTAGTGTTGACAGCGAGCGCTTGTTTTCTGCTGCTGGAAACGTGATGACCCCAAAAAGAAACCGCATCACATGCGAAAAGGCTGAGCAGCTGCTCTTCATAAAAAAAAATCTCCCACTGATCCGACCAGAATTAAAAAATAAAGTGTAGACGAATTAGTTACTGTTGTAAAGGGAGTCAAAGTAATGATGCAGTTCAATCATTTCTCTCTCTCTCTCTCTCTCATATGAGAAAAAACTTAAGCTTTTGTTTTGTGAAAAGTGAGTGAACACTGTCATTGATGTGGATTATAAGGCAGGGAAGCCAATAATAATTTGTTCTGTAAAATGACTATTTTGGAATCCACTTTGTGTTACATAACATAACTTGTTTCAGTAGCACCAATTGTTTGTTACTGTGTGGGATGCACTTTTTCAGTTTCTTAGTTGGTTAGTGGTTACATGTCAGTCTGTTGTCTGACTAACGTGTTTCAGAGTACCTTTGTTTTGTTACTGTGAGGACTGAGGAATGCACATTCAGTTTGTTTACATAGAGACATGTCTGACAGTGTTACTTACTGGTCAGTAATAGTATTGAATCCTTATGCACTGCAGAGGCCTTTATTTTTTATATGGCAGATGTTTACATCTTACTATGTTTACAACTTTACAGGTTAGTTATTGACTGACATTTGTTTTTCATACTTTATTATTTATTTTGGCAAATGTTAAATAGTCTTACTCTTGCTGTCCTAATGCCAAGTAATAATAGTAATACTTGTTTGTTTGTTTCCATTTATTTATGGACCAAGACCACAACAAAGAGTCAAAGACCATTTGGATTTAGTCCAGTCATTTTTCAGGGAACACATGCCATTGTGAATTGTGATTGACATTGATTGATTGACTCAATTATTTATTTGGAAAAATAAATAGTCACTTTATTTGAAGAGTCAAAACTGTTCTTGGCTTTGTTTGTTCATAGTAGTAATTATCATGTCAAAACTACAGGTGAATATGCATTTAAAAATGATTAATAATTTAAAAAGATTATATATTATCGGTTATCGTATCGGTATCGGTCTTGAGGAGCGGTAAATTATCGGTTATCGTATCGGTTTCAAAAAATCAATATCGTGCACCACTACTATTTAAATGATCTGATGTGATAAGGGGCCTAATATTGCCTATCATATTGTAATTAAACCCTCTCTGATGTGATAATGGGCCTAATATTGCCTATCATATTGTTATTAAACCCTCTCTGATGTGATAATGGGCCTAATATTGCGTATCATATTGTTATTAAACCCTCTCTGATGTGATAATGGGCCTAATATTGCGTATCATATTGTTATTAAACCCTCTCTGATGTGATAATGGGCCTAATATTGCGTATCATATTGTTATTAAACCCTCTCTGATGTGATAATGGGCCTAATATTGCGTATCATATTGTTATTAAACCCTCTCTGATGTGATAAGGGGCCTAATATTGCCTATCATATTGTTATTAAATCTGGCGTCTCACATTTTGTTTTAAAATACTCATTTTGGTCATGGGCGGTATGGCCGACTTATGTAGCCTATGCGTTAAGTCCTTCAGCGCCACCTGGTGGTCACCAGTTTAGGCCTTGAGTGCCGATTCGCCCGTTATAAAGAGAGAAAGAATTTGTAATTCTATTATGCATGTAATGTGCATGATGTCATCACCTGTACACCAGATTAGAGGAATTCTCTAAATATGGATAAAACGTCTTGTCGTCCGTGGCGTCCGGTACTTAATTGGCAATTAGACGTCTTGGCGTTTATGGCTCTTAAACTGTTTTAACGGGCTTAAAAACACATCTAGCAGGAAAAGAGACAACGAGAGACCTTTACAACAGAACACCAACTATTAGGGGACTAAACTATTAGGGGACTAACTATTAGGGGACTTAACTATTAGGGGACTTAACTATTAGGGGACTAAACTATTAGGGGACTTGACTATTAGGGGACTTGACTATTAGGGGACTTAACTATTAGGGGACTTGACTATTAGGGGACTTGACTATTAGGGGACTTGACTATTAGGGGACTTGACTATTAGGGGACTAAACTATTAGGGGACTTGACTATTAGGGGACTAAACTATTAGGGGACTAAACTATTAGGGGACTAAACTCTTAGGACTATTAGGGGACTTGACTATTAGGGGACTTGACTATTAGGGGACTTGACTATTAGGGGATTAGGGGACTTGACTATTAGGGGACTTGACTATTAGGGGACTTAACTATTAGGGGACTTGACTATTAGGGGACTTGACTATTAGGGGACTAAACTATTAGGGGACTTGACTATTAGGGGACTAAACTATTAGGGGACTAAACTATTAGGGGACTAAACTATTAGGGACTAAACTATTAGGGACTAAACTATTAGGGGACTAAACTATTAGGGACTAAACTATTAGGGACTAAACTATTAGGGGACTAAACTATTAGGGGACTAAACTATTAGGGGACTAAACTATTAGGGGACTTAACTATTAGGGGACTAAACTATTAGGGGACTAAACTATTAGGGACTAAACTATTAGGGACTAAACTATTAGGGACTAAACTATTAGGGGACTAAACTATTAGGGGACTAAACTATTAGGGACTAAACTATTAGGGACTAAACTATTAGGGGACTAAACTATTAGGGACTAAACTATTAGGGGACTAAACTATTAGGGGACTTAACTATTAGGGGACTTAACTATTAGGGGACTAAACTATTAGGGACTAAACTATTAGGGACTAAACTATTAGGGGACTAAACTATTAGGGACTAAACTATTAGGGACTAAACTATTAGGGACTAAACTATTAGGGGACTAAACTATTAGGGGACTTAACTATTAGGGGACTTAACTATTAGGGACTAAACTATTAGGGACTAAACTATTAGGGACTAAACTATTAGGGGACTAAACTATTAGGGGACTAAACTATTAGGGGACTTAACTATTAGGGGACTTAACTATTAGGGGACTAAACTATTAGGGGACTTAACTATTAGGGGACTTAACTATTAGGGGACTAAACTATTAGGGGACTAAACTATTAGGGGACTAAACTATTAGGGACTAAACTATTAGGGACTAAACTATTAGGGGACTAAACTATTAGGGGACTAAACTATTAGGGGACTTAACTATTAGGGGACTAAACTATTAGGGGACTAAACTATTAGGGGACTAAACTATTAGGGACTAAACTATTAGGGGACTAAACTATTAGGGGACTAAACTATTAGGGGACTTAACTATTAGGGGACTTAACTATTAGGGGACTAAACTATTAGGGACTAAACTATTAGGGGACTAAACTATTAGGGGACTAAACTATTAGGGACTTGAACACAGACGCCTTGCCTGCCAGTCACAATGTGGGACGGACGGGGTCTCAATTTGTGGGACGCCCGGAAGGTTTTGGAAATGAGGGACTGTCCCTCGCAAAGGGGGGCATCTGGTGACCCTATAGGTGCTGTCTACTGTGCATGGGGCAGGTTGCACTGCTGGATTTTAAGATGCAAAGGGGGGCATCTGGTGACCCTATAGGTGCTGTCTACTGTGCATGGGGCAGGTTGCACTGCTGGATTTTAAGATGCAAAGGGGGGCATCTGGTGACCCTATAGGTGCCGTCTACTGTGCATGGGGCAGGTTGCACTGCTAGATTTTAAGATGCAAAGCTGATCTAAGACATTCTATTCTATTTTATTTCCATCTCTTTCATAAAAAGGCTCCGTCCAGATTGTTTCATGACTCACCCTTGTTGCACTCCCCGGTGGAGTCTTGTGATGGAGGTGATGGAATCTCGCCCTTGTTGCACTCCCTGGTCGAGTCTTGTGACGGAGGCTCAGCTCCTGCGTAAGGAGAGGAAGATGATGAAGTGAGCTCTGTGAGTGGACACAATATTAACTTATGCAATGTTGTCTATGGTCATAATGTCATTGTACAGCATACAATGATTATATTGTCATTATACGTATAGCATGTAATGATTCTATTACATTTTATCTGCCTAAATATGTCTCAAACCGCCCCCTAAGGTCTTCCACTGCTGGCCTGCTCGCTTTGCCTAAACAAATGGCAACTAAAAAATACGGGGAAGCAGATTTTTGCTTCTACGGGCCGACGGCGTGGAACAAACTCCCACTGTACCTTCGACAGGCAGCCTCTGTGGACATTTGTGCACAGCTCAAGACCCACTTCTACAACATTGCTTTTAATTGATCTTTTATTTTTTTGTTATTCATGTCCTCACTGTATTGCATTACTGCTTGTTTTTTAATGTCGTTGCCTTGCTTTTCTTTTTTTTCCTCCATTGTTCTGTAAAGCACTTTGAGCTGCATTTCATGTCATGAAAGGTGCTATACAAATAAAGTTTTATTATTATTATTATTGTTGTCAACGTAGCATGCAATGATTCTATTGTCATCATCTAACTAAAATGACATTCATAGATTGCCAGTAGAAGTGCCACATCGGCCTGGTAAACAGTCCAGTCGTGTACAGTCTGTAACCCCTTTTTCCAACTCACCCTCGAAAGTGTAAAGTATTCTTAAATGTCCAAAGTTTCTAACTCCCCTAATGAGGGGATCAGTTAGTCATGTTTAGGATTAGTTCAGGCATAGTTCGAGAATAGGCTGACATCAAATATTCATTTAATGCCTGAGATGGGACAATGTTTTTGTTTTGTTTTCAAACTTAAAGGAGAATTCCATGCTAGAATGCTTTCTTATCTTTCTTACCTTTCTATGTAGTTGTTACGTCCCCACCAAAGAGGTCCAGGTGTTTTTTTGTGCAAAAACTCCTTATTGGCTATTTTCCCTACCATAAGCCCTCAATGAATTGCATTGCATTGAATGGGAATTGAATGGGGCTATGGGGTGTTATGCTAGTTCGCTTATTTCCATCGAAAGAAGTAGTAGTGTGCCGCTTGGGATATTATTTACATTATGAAGAGAGGATATATACAAAGAAATTATAATTTTGAGCGATGGAAATAAGCGAATTAGCACAACACCCCATAGCCCCATTCAATTCAATGCAATTCATTTAGGGCTTATGGTAGGGGAAATAGCCAATAAGGAGCTTTTGCACAAAATAACACCTGGACCTCTTTGGTGGGGACGTAACAACGACAAAGAAAGGTAAGAAAGCCTTTTAGTATGGAATTCTCCTTTAAAGTAGCCGATCATGCTGAAGCGCGCTCCTCCGTCCCGTGATACGTACATGTAGGCTATGTGCGCGCTCACACATGTGTCACTGTGTGTGTGTTCGTGCACACAGTGCCAAACTAAATGATTTGCACCCGGGCCTATCACCTTGATGTTAGGCCACTGTGTACCTTTGTGTGCAGTAGTACAGTAGTGTGTTACAGTGTACCTTTGTGTGCAGTAGTACAGTAGTATATTTTACAGTGTACCTTGCTGTGTAGTAGTGGTGACAGTGATGTGGAGTGCACCGATGTGACATCCAGATAAAACAGGAGCAACCAATGTGCTTCCACCATGTGCTTCATTAATGGCTCCAGCAGGGGGCACTAAAGGAGCTGCACAATACAATTGTCAGTTATAAGAAGCTGAACTTATTAGTGTGAGTGAGAGAGAGAGAGAGAGAGAGAGAGAGAGAGAGAGAGAGAGAGAGAGAGAGAGAGAGAGAGAGAGAGAGAGAGAGAGAGAGAGAACCACAATTACAATACTACATGATTGTTGCACATTTTAAACAATTTGTTGGCTGACATTATGATGATAACATCTTAATTATTATTATACATTATGATGATAACATCTGAACTCATTTACTGCAATATGATGATAACATCTGAACTCATTTACTGCTGGGGAAAACACTTAAATAATCCAACCACTGCCAGCACTGTTTCCTTTTTCCTGACTATTTAACTCGTTTACAAAAGGCTCCGTCCAGATTGTTTCATGACTCACGCTCGTTGGTCGAGTCTTGTGATGGAAGTTCAGCTCCTGCTCCTGTAAGGAGAGGATAATGAAGTGTGTGAGTGGACGTGGTAAAATGGAACTGCTACATTTATATAGTGCCTTTATCCAAGGCCTTTTACATAGACGATAGATGTGCATTACATTCAGCCATTCACACACACACATTCATACAGCTTTACATAGACTGTGCACTACATTCAGCCATTCACACACACATTCATACAGCTTTACATAGACTGTGCACTACATTCATCCATTCACACACACATTCATACAGCTTTACATAGACTGTGCACTACATTCAGCCATTCACACACACATTCATACAGCTTTACATAGACTGTGCACTACATTCATCCATTCACACACACATTCATACAGCTTTACATAGACTGTGCACTACATTCAGCCATTCACACACACATTCATACAGCTTTACATAGACTGTGCACTACATTCATCCATTCACACACACATTCATACAGCTTTACATAGACTGTGCACTACATTCATCCATTCACGCACACATTCATACAGCTTTACATAGACTTTACATAGCACGCACACATGGAGGAAACCATGCAATTAGGTGCAATTAGTGGTTTAGCGTCTTGCTCAAGGACAGTTCAACACTGACTCTCGGGAAGCCCGGGATCGAACTGGCAACCTTCCGGTTCTTAAGTGGCCACTCTTTAAATAAGAGAATCCTATGAATGAAAAACTAAGCTCTATGCATCTCTATATCCCCCCATGTAAATAGTAATGTAACATCTGGTACATCTCTGTATCCCCCACGTACATAGTAATGTTTGTTTGTCGTTTGTAATTTCTTTACATTCTTACCTGGCAGCGCAGCAGAAGGATTCCATTCCTTGAGTTGTGGATATGTGACGAGAATCTCTGGCTCTTTGAGAAGTGTAAGGAACTGAGATGAAGTTCCCTCTCCTCCACTAATCACTGTATCAATAAGCTCAATACAAACATCTTCTGGCTGCACTGTATGCTTCAGTCTTAAATAAACTCTGTCATCAATAATTCCCTCACACTGAGCATGCTGTAGAATGAGGAGATCTGATCTGAGCCACTTGATCAGTTTCAACTTGTTGGCCTTCAATATCTTCACAGACGAGCCCTATAGAAATGAGTAGCAGGTATTGTTATTTTCAATATGCAACCAATTGTAACAATGGACCTTATTTTGAGCTGCTATAGAGCACCGAAGTCTGACGTCACTTTCAGTAGAGGGCGTCAGTCCCCAGGTTCATGCATTTTTTTAGTTGCATTGAAATCGCCATAGGAGGATTTTTAGATTGCTTCATATAAGAACTGTGTTTGAAAAATAAACATGTCATCCCGGCCGCTTCACTCATATGGATATGAAGAATCAACTGACTGAGAGAAAACGCTAATGTTACTGCTGCTGAATTAGTTACATTTTCGCTAGAAGCAGACTGTATCATATATGAGTGACTGACTGTTGCAAACGATACAGAGACACCTCCCTAACAATAACACGAGACAGCTTGTTTATTTTTGGACCACAACGCTTATAGTAGACGATATTAAGATCACCCTATGGTATTCTCCATAGAGAAATTACTTCCGCGAACCAGGGGAATCGTCGGGATGAGCGAGTTACGTCAGGACTTCGGTGCTCTATTTGCCCGTAAACCAACCTGTAGAGGATCTCCGTGAGAGGAAGCCATGGTCTTCTCTGGATGAGGAACAGCTGTTGAACAAAGAAGAAATGTAACCTTTTCTCATTGGAGGGAGTGTAAACTCCACCTCATTGGACAGAACTCACTGGTCCTCATTCACAACGGAGAAATACGCCACAGTGTAACTGATGCGTAAACAGATGCGCATTGATATCGTATTAACCCGTCCGATCAAGCTACGAATTTCCGCGCATTCTGTTCAGATCAGCAGTCTCCAAAGCAACATGACCCCCAACCCAGTCTACCATTATAAATAAACACTCAAACCCACAGTTCCACCAAGGCTCGTGAAAATAGTTTTTTTGCTGTTTCCCAAAACAAACCAGCGCGCGCTACTGTTTGCTACAACGCGACTGGGAGGACGAGGTTTACAGACATACCAATAGTAGCCAATCATAATGCTGATTAGGCCAGTTGCTGTAGTATAGCCTATAATTATATATACCTACACGATCAGCGATCACCAGGGGGCAGCGACAACACACACACACACACACACACACACACACACACACACACACACACACACACACACACACACACAAACACACACACACTAGCCTTCTATAATGCTGCGCACATATATTATATATATTTAAAAAAATACCCAGCATAATTTTTGGGAAGGCTAAAGGATCATACATAGTTTGGATTTTCGGTGGTTAGGTGACCACCGAACTACAACATGACGTCACGAGCCGCGGTGAAGAGCAAACCACCGCCACCGCTCCAGCCCTTCTCTCTGTTTTTACTCACTTTTTACTCACTTATTTCAGCTCCGGTGGTCACCTCACCACCGGAGCGGTGGTCAGCTCACCACCGGAGCGGTGGTCACCTCACCACCGGAGCGGTGGTCAGCTCACCACCGGAGCGGTGGTCAGCTCACCACCGGAGCGGTGGTCACCTCACCACCGGAGCGGTGGTCAGCTCACCACCGGAGCGGTGGTCACCTCACCACCGTAAATCCAGACTATGAACAGGCCTTAAGCCTTCGCTAGCCTTACACACCCGCCGCCTATGCGCATATTGCCAGGGCCTCAACCACTGAGGGGGCCTCGTCACAGGGAGAAGATTATTTTTATTATTGTATATGTATCCCTTACATGGGCTACTGGCCACATGTGGCCCCCACCTAGCTTCTTAATTTTGATCTCAAAGTGCACCAGATTGAAGGGGGGCAGGGCAGGGGGGGGGGGGGGGGATCATAATATTATGTTGCTTGGGGCCACTAAAGGCCTGGAATGGGCACTGGTCTCACCCTTTGAGTGTGACAGTCACGCTTTACCACACAACACGCCACACATGCCATTTCACACGCGTAATAACGCGCGCTCATGTGTGCCTCCTCACAAACGGTCAAATAGCCGATCTGCATGAGATCATGCAGCGCTGATATATGGAAATGAGCCATGCGGAGTTTAACATCGCTAAGAAATATCTTTCATGGAAGACAATACAGCCCCCCACAAGTTACAACAAGTGAGTAATTAAGTGACTATCTCTCTTCTATACTGGTGTGTGGCGTCTCTTGCGTGATATGAGGAAGTGGAACGGTGCAGGTAGCCCGTGCTCGTTATGTGTGTGCGTTGTGTGTGTGTGTGTGTGTGTGTGTGTGTGTGTGTGTGTGTGTGTGTGTGTGAAGTGAAGGGGGAGGGGCCGCATCGCGACTTGTTTCTGTTCAGAGAGAGAGAGAGAGAGAGAGAGAGAGGGAGCCCACAGATGTGTGGGAAAAACTGGGCATGGGGAAATCATGGAATGGTTTGAACTACTGTATAAGAAAATGTAAAAATAAGGCATTTTCCCACATTCCAGTTTTCTGACTTTTTATTTCACAACATATTCCCCAATTTCCACTGAGATTATGGGGTGAATGAATGTGCCCAGACCCATCTTCTCTTTCTGTCATAGTGACATTGTCCTGCATCAGATCATGTCCAAATCAGGTTCTCCAATCTCCAGTAGCCTCTTCAGTTTTTTGAAGATTTCTTGAGTGGTGCAACCACTCCCTTACGGAGCTATGTGTGTGGCTGGCTGGGTCTGAGCACTATGTGTGTGGCTTGCTGGCAGGCTGGGTCTGAGCACTATGTGTGTGGCTTGCTGGCTGGCTGGGTCTGAGCACTATGTGTGTGGCTTGCTGGCAGGCTGGGTCTGAGCACTATGTGTGTGGCTTGCTGGCTGGCTGGCTATATAGGTCTGAGCACTATGTGTGTGGCTTGCTGGCTGGCTGGCTGGCTATAGGTCTGAGCACTATGTGTGTGGCTTGCTGGCTGGCTAGGTTTGAGCACTATGTGTGTGGCTTGCTGGCTGGCTGGGTCTGAGCACTGTGTGTGGCTGGCTGGGTCTGACTCTGAGCACTATGTGTGTGGCTGGCTGGGTCTGAGCATAGATAGATAGATAGATAGATAGATAGATAGATAGATAGATAGATAGATAGATAGATAGATAGATAGATAGATAGATAGATAGATAGATAGATAGATAGATAGATAGATAGATAGATAGATAGATAGATAGATAGATAGATAGATAGATAGATAGATAGATAGATAGATAGATAGATAGATAGATAGATAGATAGATAGATAGATAGATAGATAGATAGATAGATAGATAGATAGATAGATAGATAGATAGATAGATAGATAGATAGATAGATAGATAGATAGATAGATAGATAGATAGATAGATAGATAGATAGATAGATAGATAGATAGATAGATAGATAGATAGATAGATAGATAGATAGATAGATAGATAGATAGATAGATAGATAGATAGATAGATAGATAGATAGATAGATAGATAGATAGATAGATAGATAGATAGATAGATAGATAGATAGATAGATAGATAGATAGATAGATAGATAGATAGATAGATAGATAGATAGATAGATAGATAGATAGATAGATAGATAGATAGATAGATAGATAGATAGATAGATAGATAGATAGATAGATAGATAGATAGATAGATAGATAGATAGATAGATAGATAGATAGATAGATAGATAGATAGATAGATAGATAGATAGATAGATAGATAGATAGATAGATAGATAGATAGATAGATAGATAGATAGATAGATAGATAGATAGATAGATAGATAGATAGATAGATAGATAGATAGATAGATAGATAGATAGATAGATAGATAGATAGATAGATAGATAGATAGATAGATAGATAGATAGATCTTTTGACCAATGCGGCCCTCGCCCCAAGTTGAGTTCGACACCCCTGCTCTAAATCCTCAGTTTTCTGAAAAAACCTATGTCTATATCAGTGGTTCTCAAACTATTTCATGTCAAGGACCCATTTACATTTTATAAATAAATGTATTTATTTGTAAATACAATCTTTTTCATTTCTACTTTAAGCATGAGGAGGCTGTCAGTGCAGAGAGAGAGAGAGAGAAGCTGGCATTGTTTGTAGAAAATGGGAGGATAAAGTCACACCTACACGCAGCCTCCCTCTGAGGAACAGCGCAGCAAAGCAGTATGGGCATTGTAGGAATTCAGCAATCCACACACACTACAAATACCATTAAGATAAGGTCAGGTTGTGTCAGGGGTTCAGTGGCCCTTTAAGCGGACAGCCGCGGACAGAAGACGCTGTCTTTTACGCAATTTTCGAGTTGAAACGTATATATATATATATATCTCATTTACGTTTCAACTTTTTGACTTTCTTTTAGTCAACAAACTTCGTCCTAAATTAACTCCATAACCTCTCCATTCCTTCAGCCGCTCCGAGAAATGGGACTCATTTTCAATGACTAAAATTATGGATCCATTATTTGGAACTATTAAAAAAATAGCCTATATATTTCAATCCACTTGCTAAAAAAGAAAGAAAAAAAAAAACGTTTTGGGTAGACGTTTAAGACCCCCCCCCCCCCCCCCAGCAACACAAATCTAAAACGTAACTTAATTAATAACTTTACCAAGCTTTACCACGTGACTAACAGTTGATATACACAACATCATCCATGACTTTAAATGAATATACTACTACTGCTGCTACTAATAATAATATTAACATTAGTCTAGTAATAATACTATGTAGGCTATTTCTACTATAACTACATTAGTGACATAGTTAATGGGCTGTGTTGCGCCTCCATGACAATATAGATCTTTTTAACAATTATTTGAACCAAAGATAGTCTCTTACTCTACTTTTAAAAACAATACAAAAAGTAAAGCAACGTGAAAGTGGAAGTGAATAAACAGCAACATTACCTCTGCTTGGAAAAGCTGGCTGGTGTTTATAAAAACATATTTTAAATCGTGTCTTTCTGCAGTGCAAGTTCCCTCTCTCCTTCCTCAGTTTGATGTAGTTTAATTGTTTATAGAAACAGATTTAAAGCAGTTTGTCTAGAGTTATAAGGTTTGTGTCAGCAGCGCAAGTTCCTCCTTCCTTCCTCAAAACAAACCGCTTCTTCTTCTGGTTACAGACTCACTGTATTTGATCCTTCCGTGTGATAATATCGTCACCAACTCTAACCAAGAAGCCATCTCTCAAAAAGGCAGATGGCTTCTTGGTTAGAGTTGGTGACGATATTATCACACGGAAGGATCAAATTACCTACCTAGGTTCCATCCTGGAGGCCAATCTTTCCGGTGATAAGATGGCCACCAACGTAATCAAAAAAGTCAATCAAAGAACAAGATTCCTCTACAGGATCTCCTCACTGGTCGACAAAAACACCTTGAAGACCTTAACAGGAGCCCTCGTACAAGGTTTCTTTGACTATGCATCCACCTCCTGGTACCACAGCACCTCAAAGGCCCTTAAAACAAGGCTCCAGACCTCCCAAAACAAACTGGTCAGGCTCCTACTTGGCCTCACCCCCCGAACCCACCTCACCCCTGCCCACTTTGACAGGCTGGGATGGCTTAGGGTCGACGACAGAGTACAGCATCTTGCAATGGGTCTGGTCCACAAGATTAGATACACCACCAAGATACCCATGTACCTGTCTAAATACTTCCTTAATGTAAACGAAGTCCACACCCACAACACCAGAGGGAGTGCAACAAACCATGTACAACCCAGATTCGGCACAAACAAGGGGCTAAATTCTTTTCGCTCCTATGCGACCAAAATGTGGAACGCCCTACCAACAGTCATTAAGACATGTGAATCCCTTGGCTCCTTCAAAACTGCTCTCAAAGGGCACCTACGGATGGCCGCAATTCGAAACTGGCCTCTGTAAAAGCTGAATTTTTATCTGGATTGTACTATGTTTTTGTATGGACGTGGTGTCGGGTGCCTGCACATATGCACACATGGCATCAACGCATGGTGTTGCGCCCTACACTCTGTCTTTGTACTATGGATTGTACTATGTTTTTGTATGGACGTGGTGTTGGGTGCCTGCACATATGCACACATGGCATCAACGCATGGTGTTGTGTGCAGGCGCCCTACACTCTGTCTTTCGTTTTCTTTTATCCCCCTGTTCCCCTCACTGTATATATATTTTTTTCCCTTTTTGCTTCCTATATGATGAATTCCAGTTCTGTTCTTTAACTACATAGAAGTGTCTATTTGTTTGTCTCTAAATGTTTTGATGAATTGAACAATGTGGACCCTGTTGTAAACAAGTGTAAGGCTTAATTGGGTCGTCCACTCACAGTTAACAGTCTTTGTATTGAGTTTGTGCTTGAAATGTACTGTAATTCTGCAAACTGTTAATAAAGATTTCAATCAATCAATCAATCAATCACCCGTGGTAGGCTAGTGTTGCCAGATTGTGTGAGAGAAACAAGCAACTAGTTGTAACAAGCCAAAAAGAAAGATACTATAAGGCCTATACTATAGTATCTTTATTTTTGGCTTGTTACAACTATTTGCTTGTTTCTCTCACACAATCTGGCAACACACACACACACACACACACACACACACACACACACACACACACACACACACACACACACACAGTATTACAAAAAAAGTAAGGGGGGAAAAGGCAGACATACAAGTATGGACTCAGTGTGGTTTTCTATACCTGATATTCTGCTGTGCTGGCTGGCTGGATTCAGTGTGGTTTTCTACCTGATATTCTGCTGTGCTGGCTGGACTCAGTGTGGTTTTCTACCTGATATTCTGCTGTGCTGGCTGGACTCAGTGTGGTTTTCTACCTGATATTCTGCTGGCGTAGCTGGAGTTACGAGAGTGGCCTGATTGGAAGACATCTCCCGCTCTGCACTGGTTCACCTCACATTCTTCTGGAAGACCTGATGGCCAAAAAGTCATTTGATAAATCACACACCTTTACTACGCCCAACCACCATATTTTTATAAATATATCATTTTATCCCACGATTTTTATAACCCATTTTTCACCCCTGTGTCAATCATCTAATGTGATCCTGGGCTCTATACACACCCTCCGCCAACCTGGGGAGAGCAACGGACTTGAACTCATGCTTCCTTCATGCTTGAGTGTCCACGTTGCTCCTTTACACCTGACAGGGGGGGAGTTTCCCTGGTTGGACGTAGCGCGTGGAAGGAACACGTTATTCCAACCAGTTCCTTTCCCCTCCATCAGGCGCCCCGGCTGGCCAGGGGGAGGCAGTTTAGAGACCCTGCAGGATTACTGCATGTTTTTGTGAGGGTACCTACCCTATAGGGGACACGGGGAGAACATGTGAGGGTACCTACCCTAGGGGACAGGGGGAGAACATGTGAGGGTACCTACCCTAGGGGACACGGGGAGAACATGTGAGGGTACCTACCCTAGGGGACACAGGGAGAACATGTGAGGGTACCTATACCCTAGGGGACACGGGGAGAACATGTGAGGGTACCTACCCTAGGGGACACGGGGAGAACATGTGAGGGTACCTATACCCTAGGGGACACGGGGAGAACATGTGAGGGTACCTACCCTAGGGGGCACGGGGAGAACATGTGAGGGTACCTACCCTAGGGGACACGGGGAGAACATGAATGAATTTATGAATGAATGAATGAATGAATGAATGAATTTTATTTATATAGCACCTTTCCAAACATAAAGTTACAAAGTGCTTTACAGGTTAAAAACAACAATAGCAAACAACATCAAGAACAACAGAAATAACAAAGCATAGAAACATAACAACAAACAGCAAGAAATGCTAAATAAATATATACGTATACATATACATACACACATGCCTGCATACATATACACAAATAAAACTGAAATTAAGAAAAGCATTTGGTATACAGGTGTGTTTTTAAAAGATGTTTAAAAGCGGGCACAGTCTCGGCTTGCCTGAGAGCCAAGGGGAGGGCATTCCAGAGCGATGGTGCGCGTGCCGCAAAAGCCCGGCCACCACGGGTGACAAGGTGAGTTCTGGGTGGGACAAGAAGGGCACCGTCAGCAGATCTGAGTCTGCGCACCGGCCTGTGGGGTGTTAGCATGTCTGTGATGTAGCTGGGGGCTAGTCCATGTAGGGCTTTGAAGGTGATTAAAAGGATTTTGAAGTCGATTCTGAAACTTACAGGGAGCCAATGTAGGGTAGCCAGGATTGGTGTGATATGCTCACGTTTTCTTGTGTTTGTGAGTAGCCGTGCTGCGGAGTTCTGCACCATTTGGAGGCGTGCTATATTTTTTTTGCTCATGCCGGAATAGACAGAGTTGCAATAATCTAATCGTGAGGATATGAAGGAGTGAATGACGGTCTCTAGGTCTGCATGTGATAGAAATGATTTAATTTTAGCAATGTTCCTAATCTGGTAATAGCAGGACTGGACAACTTTGGTGACTTGAGTGTTGAAGGAGATGTCAGGGTCAAAGAAAACACCCAGGTTGCGGGCTGAGTGTGTAATATTTGTGGATAGAGTGCCGAGTTCAGAGTGGAATGGGAGGGTAGACTGTGGTGGGCCGAAAATTATGATTTCTGATTTAGAGTCATTTAGTTTGAGGAAATGTTGTGACATCCACTTTTTTATGTCAGAGAGACATGCCAGTAGCTGTTGTATATTACCTGTGGTACCAGGTTTTAGTGGGATGTACAGTTGTGTATCATCGGCATAGCTGTGGAAATTGATATTATGGCTCCTAATGATGTTGCCAATTGGTAACATATAAATAGTGAAGAGCAAGGGACCCAGGATCGATCCCTGTGGCACGCCACATTTAAAAGGCGATTGAGAGGAGGAGGCCTCCCCAATAGTTATTGAGAAGCTCCTATCCGTCAGATAGGATCGGAACCACTCAAGTGCAGTGTCTTTTATGCCGACCAGGTTTCTGAGGCGTTCAATTAAAATGTCATGGTCAACGGTGTCAAATGCACAGCTAAGGTCTAAAAGAAATAAAATTGAACAGTCACCAGAATCTGCGTTTAAAAGAAGATCGTTGGTAACTTTTAAAAGCGCAGTTTCTGTGCTATGTAAAGCCCTAAAACCTGACTGAAATGTTTCAAATGTGGAATTAAAATTCATAAAAGTAATTAGTTGGTTGGACACAGTTTTCTCTAAAATCTTTGATAAAAATGGTAATTTGGAGATGGGCCTAAAATTGCTTAAAACTAGGGGGTCCAATGACGGTTTTTTTAAAAGAGGTTGGACTAGGGCATTTTTAAAATTAGTTGGAAATATGCCAGTAGACAGGGAGCAGTTGATAATAGAGATGATATTTGGGGCAACTGTCAGCAGGTTCTCTTTCAAAAAAGTGGTGGGAATCTTATCTAGGGGGCATGATGATGATTTCATGTGGGTGACAGTTTTAATGAGTGTTTCTACAGTGATAGGGTTGAAGGAGGTGAGTTGGGAGGGTGGCACTGGACAGGCACAAGGGGTCGACTGTACCGCAGGCAACTGCTGTCTAATTCCCTCTATTTTGGCCACAAAGTGTTGGAGGAACGCTTCACACATTTCTGAGGAGGCTTCTAGGGATTGACTGGCGGGAGGGTTAATGACTGATTGAATGGCTTGAAACATTATCCGGGAGTTATGCGAGTGGGAGGCAATTAACTTGGAGAAGTACTCACTTCTGGCAGTCTTCACGGCTAATTGATAATTGAGCATCAGCTCTCTGAGGTTATCGTGAGAGGACACTAACTTGTCTTTTTTCCATTTTCGTTTCGCCTTTCTACAACGTTTTTTAATGTCCCTGGTCTGTTCATTTTCCCAGGTAATTGACTTACGCTTTACGTGCTTGATTTTGAACGGGGCAATGGAGTCAAGGATATGAGTACAGGTGCTGTTAAAATCATTAACTAAAACATTTACAGAAAGCTGGACAATAGGTGGGGAGGAGGAGGTGATAACAGGAAAAGCCTGTTGGAAGAGGTAGTTTGAGTTGGGTTTAAAAGAGCGGGTGCGGTAGGACCTAGGTGGCATAGGAGTTGGAGCAGGGAACAGAGACTGGAAGAGGATGGCTTTGTGATCAGAGGGGGGGAAATCTGCTACATTTAGGTTGTGTAGAGGGAGACCATGGGACAAAACGAGATCAAGAGTATGACCTTTTGAGTGAGTGGGCCCCGTAACGTGCTGTACCAAATTAAAAGATTCATAAAGTGTAATAAAATCAGCGGCAAAGGCAGATGACGGACAGCACACATGTATGTTAAAATCACCTAAGATACAGACATGATCGTATTGAGGCATGATAACAGAGAGGAGCTCGGCAAACTCATCTAAGAAACCTGTGAGTTTCGGGGGTCTATAAATTAAAACAAATAAGATAGGCAGTTTGCCTTTGAGTAACAGACTAAAACTCTCAAAAGAGGAGAACGTACCAAAATTAACAATAGCCCCTTTAATATTTTCCTTATATATTATGGCTAAACCTCCAGCACGGCCGGATAGTCTGGGATGGTTAAAGCTAAGGAAGTTGGGGGGGCAAGTGTCATTGAGGGTTGCCAAATCGCCAGGACACAGCCATGATTCAGTTATAAAAAAGATGTCTATATTATTTGATTGAATAAAATTTCTGCAAATAAACGACTTCAAGACCAAAGATCTGACATTTAAAAGGCCTATTGAAACAGGTGCCGTGGCCTGTGGGAGGAGGGTGGCTCGAGTAGTGTGGATAATTGGAGTGATTAGGTTGTTTCTGTTTACTACAAGGGGACGCACAGATATTTCATTAGTCAAATTTATCTTTAAAATATCAGTTTTGGTGCTTCTGTTAGAAATACGGACCGGTATAGGCCGTGGGGAGACAGTAAGAGGAATAGAATAAGCAGACGTTGAGACAGGTGTCATTTTACCGTCCGGCCACATGGGGGCAGGCACAGCACATGAAACTGAGGTGGAACAACACTGACCGGAGGTCAAGTTTCCAGCTGACCAGTTAGTGTGTGGGACCCCAAGTCAGGCGTGTGTGTCTAGAATGCGTTGTACATGAAATGATAGGGAATGATTTCCCAGTGTGCTAGGATGCAAGCCATCCCGGCTGTAAAATGTGTGGCGAGACCAAAACAGGTGAAAATTGTGGATGTACGTTATATTGCACGAGGAGCAGACAGACTGGAGCCAGTAGTGTAAGTCCAGCAGCCTACCGAAGCGGCTTTCCCCAGCATGCAGCGGCGGAAAAGGACCCGATATAAAAATGTTTTTACCACAGCTGAGCAGGAGGTCGAGAATGATTTTAAAGTTCTTACGGGTCTCGACGGATGGTTTGTCATTTACGCCGACATGCAGGACGATCTTGGTGATGGAAGGTGGAATCGATGCCAAAATGATGGGGAGTCGGTTGACAAAAAATTGCGTATTTGCGCCAGGATAGCAATAAGTTAAACTGTTCGTCAAACGCAAATTCCTGGTTATAGAATCGCCAATCACCAGCACCGAGGGGGGAGGGGGGGACCCTGGGAGCCGGAGACTGGATCGCCCGGGGAGATCGGGTCTGGGGGTCTTGTGCGTAGACAACGGGACTTTGGACGAGGGCTGGTTACTTTTTACCCCCGCCAAGCTCCCAAAGGTGGGCTGAGAAGCAGCAGCAGACCGAGCCTGCAGCAGAGGGACAGTGGACGGAGGAGCGGGGGTAAAATGGACAGAAGCAGGGCGGATACCGGTACGTCCGCGGCGGTCAGGGACTACCACCTCCACCTTGTTATAAAGTGAGGGGTCAACATCCCCAACATGACTGGAGCACGTTGTGCGTCCGCGGCGGTCAGGGACTCTCACCTCCACCTCATTGAGAGGCGAGGGGTCAACATCCCCAACTTTTCTGTCATGTGTGCTCCGGCGCTTGCTACAGACGGGGGCTGCCACCTCACTATAGGAGAGCGAGGGGTCGATCTCTCTCGGTAGAGCGGGTGGAGATGCAGCTCTACCCCGGCGCTTACTCCTCTTTGCCCTGGGGGTGGACTGGAGAGAGCTCAGTAGCTCAAAGCTGTTGCCCAGATGAATAGGTGGTGAGACAACCATGGTGTTTCTACACCGTTTGAGCTTGGAGCGAGATGGAATCCAGGCGTCCGATGTGGCCATTCCGGCGGTAGTACTAGCAGACTGTTTCGGTTTGGCACCGAGAGTAGGCCAATCCTCCACCGAGATGATGCCACCGGCTCCGGGCAGTGGATCCACACCCGGAGGCTCCTTTGGCAGGTCCACGGGTTGGTGGCCAGACGTGGCGTGCACCGGAGAGGTCAACAATGACACAGCGACAGCCAAGGAGTCCAGAAAAACCTCGTCCACTTTTATCTGGCGGAGGAGTGAGATACGGACCTCCAATTCTTTTATTTTCTGCCCCTGGCTGAGACAGCTTTCACAGTCGGGATGGGAGGTAAGTGGTGGCATGATAGCCACAAAACACTCCGTAAACGCCGCTGTTTGTGATGATCACGGGTGATCAGAAAATCCGATTGTTAAAATAATCCACTGTGTTAAAAGCGGATAGTTATAGCAACTATATCACATAAAAACTGTAGGATTAAAACTGCCTTAAAAGTATTAAAATGGGTTAATAATGTGATAGCTGTCGGAGCTTGTCACAAACGCTGTCACAGACAGCCTTAGCTCCAGGTAACATGTGAGGGTACCTACCCTAGGGGACACGGGGAGAACATGTGAGGGTACCTACCCTAGGGGACACGGGGAGAACATGTGAGGGTACCTACCCTAGGGGACACGGGGAGAACATGTGAGGGTACCTACCCTATAGGGGACACGGGGAGAACATGTGAGGGTACCTACCCTAGGGGACACGGGGAGAACATGTGAGGGTACCTACCCTAGGGGACACGGGGAGAACATGTGAGGGTACCTACCCTAGGGGACACGGGGAGAACATGTGAGGGTACCTATACCCTAGGGGACACGGGGAGAACATGTGAGGGTACCTACCCTAGGGGACACGGGGAGAACATGTGAGGGTACCTACCCTAGGGGACACGGGGAGAACATGTGAGGGTACCTATACCCTAGGGGACACGGGGAGAACATGTGAGGGTACCTACCCTAGGGGGCACGGGGAGAACATGTGAGGGTACCTACCCTAGGGGACACGGGGAGAACATGTGAGGGTACCTACCCTATGGGACACAGGGAAAACATGTGAGGGTACCTACCCTATAGGTTGACTTGATTACAGATAGCACAAAATAAATACATTAAAGCATTAACAACCACGGTTAGTGCATTCACTCTAGATTACATTAACTGGTATATTGACATAAACAGAATTACAATTTACCATATATATAAAAAGTCCTTAATCAGTCTTTTCTTAAAATGCCTTTTCCCCTTAATTTCTGTGATGCATACCGGTAGAGAGTTCCATAAAGTCATTGCCCTGTACATGACTGTATTCTTCATTGCATCAGTTCTTGGCTTTAAGGCACTGTAAATCGACCCATTGCAACATGTCTGGTATTATGTATATGTCTATCGCTGGTATAATGAATATTTTTATATAAGCATTTTGGTTTTTTACTTGAACAAATGTTCCTAAAAAATCCAGCCAGACTGGCAGCTAATCTCTGCTCCACCAACAGCCATGACAGCTTCTGATGATTTAACAGTACTAGATCTAGTATTGCAGTTCAGGGCAAGGCGAGCTGCCTTATTCTGGGCTATTTGTAATGTACGCAGGTCCTTTTTAGCTGCATTGGACCACACAACTGGACAATAGTCAAGGTGGGATATCACTAGTGCCTGGATGACCTGGACAGCAGATGTTGGGAGTTAAAAACTCAGCACATCTCCTAATCATGGACAAACCCCCCCCCCCCCCCCCCCCCCTCACATTTTCTTAGTCATGTTTTGAATACGAGTAGACCATGTTAGATGACTGTCTAATGTAACCGCAAGTAGTTTTGTTTCATCTACCTGCTCAACTGCTAGATCGCTCAGATTCAGATTCAATTTGGGTTTTGACTTGAGCATTACTCTGTCTTACTATTTGTATATTAACTTTGGTGAGAACCACATATAAGCCCTCCCTGGGTTTCTTTTCTCACCTGCACACACTTCTCTTTTATTGATGTTACTTTTTTGTACTGTTTTTATTGTGCGAATAAACTAAACTAAACTAAAACTAAGCACATGCTGTGATCCAAAAACAATGGATTTAGTCTTTGAGATGTTCAGGACCATCCTATTGTTCACCACCCACTCTGATATGTTCTGTAGTTCCCATAAGAGCTACAGACAGATCTTCCACATTAGTGGCAGACATATACAAAGTAGTGTCGTCAGAATACATGGCTATATTGGCCCTGTCTAAGACCAGTGGCATGTCATTTGTAAATATAGTGAACAACAAAAGGACCTAAGCAACTTCCTTGTGGAATTCCACAGTGAATATGTTTAGTGTCTGAGAGACTCCCATTATAGTATACTCTCTGTGATCTGCTGGATGAATAGCTTTTTATCCACCTTATTGCAGATAAGGTAAAACCATAACATGAAAGTTTGTCAAGCAATAGATTGTGATCAATAATGTCAAACGCGGCACTAAAATCTAACAGTATTTACCCCACTAGTCCCTTAGAATCCACATTCATTAGACAGTCATCTATTAACTGTGTCAGTGCTGTACATGTAGAAAGCCCATCTCTATAGGCGTGTTGAACGTCAGTATTCAATACATTCTCAGAGAAATATGATTGAATTTGAATAACTTGCCATCAAGGTTATCCAGGCCTGCAGACTTCTCACTGTGTGTTGAAAGTAGCAGTTCCTCCACCACCTCAGAGCTGATGGGTTCAAAACTAAACATACAGGACTTATTATTCATAATTGTGTCTGATATAGAGGAAACACAATGCACATCATTACAAGACATATCCTTTCTTAACCATTCTACTTTGCTGGTGAAGAAGTTGTTAAAAGTATTGAGCTATGTCATAATGGCTTAGTGATAAAAGCCCCATCCACCTCAATGAAGGAGCAAGCCCTATTGGAGCCCCTACCCAGAGCATTGTTAAAGGTTGTCCACAGCATTTTACTGTCCCATTTGGTTTCATTTATCCGTGTTTGATAATAACATTTATTTTTCTTCCTATTCATTTTTGTAACATTATTTCTTGATTTACAGTAGATCTGCCAGACTGCCAGATTCACTTGCCTTTTTCTGAGCAGAAATCCAATCACACACGTGCATCAAACACGCATACTTGTAGGACGGACACACACAACGCAATACAATGTACACGTCAACTTCAATTTTAATTTTCAAGCACTTTTATCCAATTGTTCCTTCATTGTGAAATCTACCACTTGTACAGTAATGCTTCAAGGTATTAGCTTGGAAACAACGATGTGTGTGCGTACATTTAAACAGTACTAGAACTGTCTTTAACCTAGTTAATGTTAGCTTTACTAAGCCAATACAACACCTAACAGCTAGCCCACGAGAACAGAACGTCCAAATGTACTGAACTGCTGCAGTTTAAGGGACACTTCACCCTTTTTGCAAAAAAATATATGTTAATGACGTTTAGAAGCTTTAGAACACTTTCCTGGGGGTCTTTGTGTGTGTAATATGTGGTTTTAGATATTTTAGATTGTAGCAGTGAGCCTGTTGTCTCTGATGTCATGGACACTGGGCTCACTTCCTTCCTGGACTACATGTTGTCTCAGTAAGACAGTTCTCCCCCCTATCCACAAGGAGGAGCAGTGCACCAAAGAATTATGGGAATTGTAGTCCAGGAAGGTAATGAGACCAGTGTCCATGACATCAGAGACAACAGGCTCACTGCTACAATCTAAAATATCTAAAACCACATATTACACACATAAATACCCCCAGGAAAGTGTTCTAAAGCTTCTAAACGTCATTAACATATATTTTTTTGCAAAAAGGGTGAAGTGTCCCTTTAAGGGATATTTCACGTTCACGGTCGCTCACTTCAAACTCCATTTTAAAGATGCATCTTAAAACACCCCGTCCTTATCTTAAAACACCCCGTCCTTGGTTCTGATCATCTTAAAACACCCCCCCCTTGGCTCTGCTGGCGACGGATATCGTCCTTCTAATGCGCGAGGCGGGCCGTGTTTTCCATGTTTATTTTATTTAGAAAGTGAAATATCCCTCAATGACATCTCGAAAAGCTAATTACACATACACACAGATAAACGTCATGGTTTAGTGGTGAATCATTTCCCAATCATTTCCCCAATGCGACATTATGCAGTACGGATCTACATACTGTATAACAGGCCAATATCGGTGCAGTTAATAATCTCACAAATAAATCAATCGGGTTCACGTTGATTGCGTTGTACAAATTGATTCGTCTCGTTCAGAATGGGTTAAATATATGACGGGAATCGGTAGGGCTGAGCAATAGATGAATATTATTATACAGTGGGTTCCCAAAGAGATAGAAATGCCATTAAATGCATGTCTAACTGGGGCTCAATTTAATACTTTTAAACATTTTGAAAATAGTCGATCTACAACAAGCATCACATCACATCATGGTGCTTTGTGAGCTTTTGTGTGTGTGTGTGTGTGTGTGTGTGTGTGTGTGTGGGGTGGGGATACCAAAAAAAAAAGAGAAGAAAGATATCGTCACAAAATTGATATTGAGGTATTTGGCCAACAGTATGATTTTTGTCCACATGGCCCAACCCAGCCCTACACGTACTACATACATACATACATACATACTATACATACATACGTACATACATACATTATGTATGTTTGATATGGTGGGGTTTCAAATCAACACCATTGAGCAACTGAACATAGTTTGCAAACGTACTCAAACCGGGACAAGTTTACCGTAATTAATTTGAGGGAACGATAGTCCCGAACAGTGGCCCCCAGGGGCCATTGAGGGAGTCCCAGGGGGCCCCGACTCCCCAGCTAAATGATAGTTTGGAACCACATGGACCCTTATGGGTCCGTCACTCGGGAGAGTGTACAAATGGAACCAAATGGACCCACTTGGTTCCATTTGTACACTCTCAGAGTTCAATTAACATCGATTTTACAATATAAACGGGGGGGGGGGGGGGGGGGGTCCCAGAGATATAAATTACATTAAACGGGGGGGGGGGGGACTAACGCATGTCAAACTGGGGGTCCTTGAAATTAACCCATTCTGAACGGGAACCCCTTTTGGTGTAAGCATTACGTTATGCTTTAGCTATTGAAAAAAAAAGCAGATCTACAAGCTCATAGCGCGCCACCGAGTGGCGCGCTACGAGCTTGTAGGTTCTGCTATTTTTTGAAAAATCGAAGAACGACTGACACAGAAACACGGCCGTTTCAGAAAACCGTCAGGATGTAGAAGAATATTTATAGAATCGTTCCCGGGTCAAAATGGGTTCAACAGGTCGAGAATCGCTGCTATATAGAGCCGTAAATAACATTCTCTTGTGGGGGTCCCTGGCATGTCTGTTCAAATGGGGGGTCCATCCACGGCCTAATAGATGTCAACGTCAAACGGAAAAAGGTTTGGGAACCACCGGTCCAGAGAACAGCGCCAAAGAGATTCTATATAAAGAGGCGACACTCTCAAATATTTGGAATCACCACTAGATGGCGCATCGGTAGCGCTTTGACGTCATCACACCAAGATGGCGGCGGGAGAAGGGTAATCTTAGAAGTGGAATAGAATGACTTCAAAGACTCTTTTTGGAAGCGTTCGGAAAGAGCGCACTGTGCAATGCAAACTAATACGAGAGTGAGCTCCCGGTGAGCATTTGCGAACGCACCCATGTTTTTTAGAGCAACCGGAAGTTGCGTCATCACACCAATATGGCGGAGGCACTGGGCGCTGGTTGTTACTATGGGGTTTAATGAGAGTGTCGCCTCTTTATATAGAATCTCTTTGACAGCGCGGCGAGACGAGCAGAGATATAAAGGCAACGAAAAAGACAAAAAAACTGTGTGGAGAAAATAAAAAAACAAGGAAATGTGGGGGAAAACAACAGCAATGCAGAACCAATGAAAAGGAAAAGAACCAAACACATTGTGACGTGACGGGATCAGGACTGTGGGTTTAGGTTTCGTCAGTGATTTGCCGTAATAGAGCCTTTCAATAATATAGATTTCCCTCCCACGTATCAGTAGTCGCAGAGCTCTTATCGCCCTTATCGCAGAGCTCTTATCGCCCTTATCGCAGAGCTCTTATCGTCCTTATCGCAGAGCTCTTATCGTCCTTATCGCAGCCCTTATCGCAGAGCTCTTATCGCCAGGCTATGCCAGACCTCAGTCTGTGCAGAAAAAGGCAACTTGTATTTTTTTTTCCTCTCCCCAGTGGATTGTTACGACGGACATTCATTCTCATAAAACGATACACTCTTTAGTTTATACACATTATTCTAGCAATGAAGTCCAGTGTGAAGAACAACCTGAGAATAAGAACACTAGATTAGAAGTTTTTCTTTTTTTACAGCATTTCTGTTAAGATAATAACAGAGCAAAATGGTTCCATCAGTCTCAAGGTCCATCGGCATTTTCTTCTTCTGAGGTAGTAAGACTACCGCGTAACCTCCACAATCCACTGCAGTCGTGTTCAGTCAGTCGTATGACTCGCATGATCCGCGAGCATGTTCCACGTAGCGCTAGCATGATCCGCGAGCATGCTCCATGTAGCGCTAGCATGTTCCATCCATGTAGTGTTAGCATGATCCGGGAGCATGTTCCACGTAGTGCTAGCATGATCCGCTAGCATGATACGCGAGCATGTTCCATGTAGTGCTAGCATGATCCGCGAGCATGTTCCATGTAGTGCTAGCATGTTCCATCTACAGTATGTACTTGCTAGCATGATCCGTGAGCATGTTCCACGTAGCGCTAGCCCGACCCGCGAGCATGTTCCATGTAGCGCTAGCATGATACGCGAGCATGTTCCACGTAGCTCTAGCATGACCCGCGAGCATGTTCCACGTAGTGCAAGCATGTACCATCTATGTAGTGTTAGCATGATCCGCGAGCATGTTCCACGTAGCGCTAGCCCGACCCGCGAGCATGTTCCACGTAGCGCTAGCATGACCCGCGAGCATGTTCCATGTAGTGCTGGTGCAACTCGGTCTCCAGACTGAAAGACACTCCACATTCCAGACAGCTGAGGTCTCCGCCGGCGTGCTCGGAGGCCGCCGCCGGCGGGGTGGCGGCGGGGGGGGGCTGCCCCGTGAACTCGCCCATGCATTTCTGGTGGTGGTCGATGAGGGCCTGGACGTCGCTGAAGGTCCTCGGGCAGTACGGGCACGTGTACGTGTCCGCGTCGAGGTCGCCCGGGCCGTGCTGAGCCTCGTGTTTCGCCAGCGCGGTCGGCGACAGGAAAGACTTCCCGCAGTGCTGGCACTTGTGGCTGGCGGCGGCGGCGGCCTGCGGCCGGGCGGCCGGGTCGTGCTCGGGGGGGTCGTCCTTCGGGTCGACGGAGGCGGCCGGACCGGACTTGGGAGGCCTGGAGGAGGAGGAGGGGGCGGCGGCGGCGCTGAGCCGGTAGCGGAGCTCGATGGGCAGCCGGCGACGCACCTCGTCGTGCCACACCAGGTGCTGCTGCAGCTGCGTCTCCGTCCAGTAGCCGCTGCAGCACAGGGCGCAGCAGTACGGCCGGCTGCGGCCCGCCGTCCGGTGCGCTCCCAGCTGCTCCTCCGTCTGGAAGGCTTTGCCGCACTTGCTGCACTTGAAGAGGTATTTGACCGAGTGGTGCTCGGAGACGCGGCCGGGCGACGCGCGCCGCACCACCTCGGCCGCCGCCGCCGCTTCGGGGAGCCGAGTCTCTCGCGGCGTCGGCGGCTCCTGCTTTACCGCCGGTGGCTCCTGCTTCACGGCCGGGGGCTCCTGCTGGCGGCGCTTTGGACTCGGCTCCTGCTTGTGGTGAAGGGACCCCCGCTTCGGAGTCACGTCCTGGTGTGGGATGGGCTCCTGGTGCGGCGTGGGCTCTTGCTTAAGCTGGAGGCACGTCTTCCTGTGGTTGTGGAGGGCCCCGGGCGAGCTGTACTTCTTCCCGCAGCGCGGGCAGGGGAAAGCCCCACGGGTGTTCGACTTGCTCCCGATCCTCTTCCTCCTCCTTTTGCGTTTGACCACCGCGGTGACGCCGTCGTTTGCGACGGTAATGCTTTGGGCGCGTTTGGCTTCATGGCGCTTCGTGGCCAAGTTGTCTGCGGTAGCAATGGGAGATTTGGAATTGTCCTTTGTGTGCGTGGCATGAGCCTGCCAATGGTGGGCACGCAGGCCTCTGACCTTCGCAAACGTCATGCGACAGAGAGGACACTGAACTCTGCCTCTTACAATCAACGGGGCGGGTTCAGGGTCACTGGGGGTGGCGTCGGTGCCGCTGGGGGTGGCGTCGGTGGCACCGGGCTGTTCCGGGGCCTGCTCAGCCGAGGTGAGCGGCGAGGGTTCTCCGGGAGGATCTGCAGATGTCAAAGTGGCGCAGTGCTCGCTCTCGTAGTGAACGGCTAGCAACGAATCGAGCACAAAGGTTTTGTCGCATTCTGGACATGGCAGTTCTGCACCCGCCGCACTCTCGCCTGGCGCGGGCCGCGTCTCGCCAGCTTTGGCCTGACCCGGCGGCGGGGCGCAGAAGATCTGGTGGCGGCGGAAAACGCACAGGTAGAAAAAGCCCTTGCCACAGTTCTGACACCGATACGGTACGTCGCTCGCCGTCGGGTTCGTGTCGCATTTCCAGTCGCCTCCTTTTACCAGGGAAATGGCAAATGTCTTGTCTGCGTGCCAACGCTTATGCGTCCCGAGGGCCGAGTTGGTGGTGAATCGTCGACCGCACTCCGAGCACAGGAACGACCCCACGGTGTCGTCTCCGTGCGTCGACTTCCTGGGGAACACCGCGGACAGGGCCAGTTTCGCTTTGACCTTGGAGTTGTGACCTTGCCGATGGATTCTCTTGTGGAAGTTCAGCGCTCCGGCCACCGGGAAGCTCTTCGGACACTCTTTGCACTTGTACTGTAACCTCGTCGAGCCGCCGCCACCGCTGGCGTTCTCCGAGGCGCCCGACGACGACGACGACGTCTGCGGTTCCGTTTTGATTTCGACGGCGAGCGCGCTTTCAGCCGCCGGCGCGGCTCCGCCGTCGTCGGCCGGAGGAGCGTCCTTTTCTCGTTTGACGCACAGTTTCCGGTGGGCCCGTAAGGAGGACTTCCTGTCGAAGTGGGCGAGGCACGTGGGACACTGCAGCGCCTCCAGGGCGGCGACAGAGGAGGACCCCGGGGCGGGCGAGGACGGGGAGTAGCCGCTCTCGTAGCCGTGGCTCCTCAGGTGGAACTGCAGGGCCTTGGCCCGCGAGAACAGCTTGCCGCAGTCGGGGCAGCCGTACGTGTTCTTCTGCACCTGCTCCACCTGATGCTGGAAGGACTTGCTGGGGGGCGGCAGCGCCACCTGGTGGGCCCGGTGCACCACCCCGTGCCGCAGCAGGCTGGAGAAGAGGCGGAAGGAGCGGCCGCACAGCTCGCACGTGTGGTTCCCGTCCTCGTGCTTGCGCATGTGCGACTTCATGATGCCCTGGTGCCGGAACTTCCTGCCGCACACGGGACACGCCACCTTGCGGCCGCCGTGGGAGGAGCGCGAGTGTCCGTTGACGACGGGGTTGGGGCCGCTCCTTTGCCTCAGGTCGGCGCACTGGTTCGGACTCTGCTTGTGGTGCGAGTACGCTCCCAGGGACCAGAAGCCCTTCCTGCACTGTTCGCAGTGATAGATCTTTGGACCGAGGAGAGTCTTCGTCGGATTGAACGCTTTCTTAGTCGCCGGACCGTCCTCGTCGGCGGGGTTTTGACCGGGGCAGCGTTTCTTGTGGTCAAACAAGCCGCTCGCGCTAGAGTAAGAGGTCATGCAGTCCGGGCACGAGTACGGCTTCCTTTTAGCATGCTGCATCTGGTGAGAGATCATCGCGGACACGCGCGAGAACTCTTTCCCGCATTCGTCGCACCTCAGGTCGTTCTGCCGAAGCCCGGCGGCTTGTTTGAGGTACTTCTGCTTCAGAATGTGATTGCAGTGCGTGACGCGGTTGAAGGTCTCGTGGCCGCACGTGTCGCACGTGTAGACCTTCTTGGGTTTCCCCGGGTCGCGTCGAGACAGCTTGTTCTTGAGGACACCGTGCCATAGCCTGTGGACGCGCAGCGACGAAGGGCTGCAGAACCAGCGGGGACACTCTGGACAGTGGAACCGGTCCTGCTGATTAGTGGACCCGTCCTGCTGATGAGTGGACCCGTCCTGCTGATGAGTGGACCCGTCCTGCTGATGCCGAGACGCTTTACGCTCAACCTTTGTCATTTCTGATTCCGGCGTCACCGCCCGGTCATCACTTGCCGCCTCAAAGTCTATCTGCACGATGTTCAGATCCACTCCTCCCGGCTCGGCGACCAGCGTGCTCACAGAGACCACGTTGTTCTCCTGGTCGGACTCGCACAGCAGCTCCAGATCGGGGTTCAGGTCTTGCACGTTCTCCGCCTCGTTCTCCTCTTCGGATTCGCTCGCGCTGATCACCTCCACGTGAAAGTCTGCCGTTTCGTAACCCTCCTCGGAGTCGTCTTCCTCCCCCTCGTCTCCTTCGACATTGACAAACACGCCGGAGTCTTCCTCGGTCGTGGCGGGGTGCAAGGTGGCCTGCGTGTCGTCTACGAGCGCCAACACGCGCTGCACCTCCTCCTTGCTGTGCTTCTCCGGGACTACAGGGCGGGCCGGAGGAGGAGGCGGCTCCTTCTCGTCGCCCCTGAACACATCGGTGTGATGGAGCCGGTGGGACTGAAGCGCCGACGCCCTGGAGAACTTCAGCCCACAGTCGGGACACTCGAAGGCCTTCTTCTGCAGCTGGCACACCTGGTTGAGGAAGGACTTGGCCGCCGTGTCCTCGCTGTGGGCCAAGCGCTGGTGCTTGTAGTAGAAGGTCAGCGTCATGAAGACCTTTCCGCACTCCTCGCACGGGAACTTCTTGCCCACGTTGGCCGAGCGGTTGGCGTGCCAGCGCTGGTGGTTGACGAGGGCGATGTGGCCGCCGAAGGTCTTGCTGCACTCGGTGCACTGGAAGGCTTTCTTGGGCGTGGCTTTGGGCTGCTCCGGGGTGCAGCGCACGTTGCGGCTGAAGCGCTGGTGCGTCTTCAGGCGGGACAGGGCGGGAAACGATTTGCCACAGGTGCACTTGAAAGAGTCGTCGCTGGGCGCGACGGCGGCCGTCCGAATTGGACCGTTCTCGGTGTGAAGCGCACCGCCCCCCGCGGCGCCCTTGTCCCCCGCGGCAGGCCCTTCGGCAGGAACAGTCTCTGCTGCACTCTCGTGCCTTTTGGGGCCCTCGGTGTGGACAGCGTCCCCTGCACTCTGGGCCACCACAGGCTGTCCAGTGAGGACGTTGTCCCCTGCCGGGGCCCCTGCAGTGAGGACATTGTCCCCTGCACCCATGTCCTCTACGCGCCCCTCAGTGAGATCAGCGTGTCCTGCACCCTCGTCCCCTTCGCCGTCTCCGACAACAGACCCCTCTGTGTGAGCGGCGGCGGCGACGTCTCGCGCTCGCTTGCCGTCGTTACGCGAGCGGCTCAGTTTCCCCTTGATCAGCTTCCCCTCGTGACAGCGGCGGTGGGCGTCCAGGGCGGAGGCCCGCGAGTAGCTCCGTCCGCACGTCTCGCAGCGGAACGACTTCTTCTTCAGCTGCTCCAGCTCCAGGACCAGAGACTTGGAGGCCTGCCGGTGGACCCGCTGGTGGTTCAGCAGGTAGCCCAGCTGGCCGTACGTCTTCCCGCAGTCTGGACACTCGTAGATGCATTTGGTCATCTTCCTGCCGGCCGGCGCGCTCAGGTCGCCCGATTCGGGACCGGGGATTTCTGGAAAAGGTGAACTGTCCGGCTGGGGGTCTTGGCTGTGAGGTTGGTGGTCTTGGCTGTGTGGTTGGTGGTCTTGGCTGTGTGATTGGGGGTCTTGGCTGTGTGGTTGGGGGTCTTGGCTGTGTGGTTGGGGGTCTTGGCTGTGTGGTTGGGGGTCTTGGCTGTGTGGTTGGTGGTCTTGGCTGTGTGGTTGGGGGTCTTGGCTGTGTGGTTGGTGGTCTTGGCTGTGTGGTTGGGGGTCTTGGCTGTGTGGTTGGTGGTCTTGGCTGTGTGGTTGGGGGTCTTGGCTGTGTGGTTGGTGGTCTTGGCTGTGTGGTTGGGGGTCTTGGCTGTGTGGTTGGTGGTCTTGGCTGTGTGGTTGGGGGTCTTGGCTGTGTGGTTGGGGGTCTTGGCTGTGTGGTCGGTGGTCTTGGCTGTGTGGTTGGGGGTCTTGGCTGTGTGGTTGGTGGTCTTGGCTGTGTGGTTGGGGGTCTTGGCTGTGTGGTTGGGGGTCTTGGCTGTGTGGTCGGTGGTCTTGGTCGTGTGTTTGGGGGTCTTCTTGGGTGGGCTGAGGGCGATTCTCAGCGTAGGCCGACTCGTCGCTAGAAGCGTCTCCATCCTGGGAGAGGACAGGCCCGTCCCCTAAAATGAATAGAGAGGAGAACGTGAGGTCACAAATGAACACCCTTTTTTCATCATTATTGTTATTGGTGACATTCCCCGTTTTTTTTTCTTTTTGTGCAACCCTTCCCCTTAGGTTGGGCAGAGTGACCAAGAGTGGTCACGCTTGCAACTGTGAAAAATGCCATCAGACACCGGTAACACACGCACACATGTTTTGGTCATGTTCGTCTCTGAGCACATTCTGGACTGAAGTCTTTGAGACGCTTACAGTATTAACTGGGACACTTACTGTATAGTGCCTAACGCCATTACAGCGCTGTTTGGCATTTCTCAACTCCCTCCGTCTAGAGCCCATGCAGACCTTATAGCCTTTGTAACACTACTGGCAAGACGTCTAATTCTTATGAGATGGAAATCACCCACCCCGCCCTCCCATACACAATGAGATATTTGTAATAATCTGCAGCTTGAAAGGATTAGATACACAATGAGGGGCCACACAGTATGGGACCCTGTCCTTGCCTTTGCAGAGGGAATCACTTTCCACACAGTATGGGACCCTGTCCTTGCCTTTGCAGAGGGAATCACTTTCCACACAGTATGGGACCCTGTCCTTGCCTTTGCAGAGGGAATCACTTTCCACACAGTATGGGACCCTGTCCTTGCCTTTGCAGAGGGAATCACTTTCCACACAGTATGGGACCCTGTCCTTGCCTTTGCAGAGGGAATCACTTTCCACACAGTATGGGACCCTGTCCTTGCCTATGCAGAGGGAATCACTTTCCACACAGTATGGGACCCTGTCCTTGCCTTTGCAGAGGGAATCACTTTCCACACAGTATGGGACCCTGTCCTTGCCTTTGCAGAGGGAATCACTTTCCACACAGTATGGGACCCTGTCCTTGCCTTTGCAGAGGGAATCACTTTCCACACAGTATGGGACCCTGTCCTTGCCTTTGCAGAGGGAATCACTTTCCACACAGTATGGGACCCTGTCCTTGCCTTTGCAGAGGGAATCACTTTCCACACAGTATGGGACCCTGTCCTTGCCTTTGCAGAGGGAATCACTTTCCACACAGTATGGGACCCTGTCCTTGCCTTTGCAGAGGGAATCACTTTCCACACAGTATGGGACCCTGTCCTTGCCTTTGCAGAGGGAATCACTTTCCACACAGTATGGGACCCTGTCCTTGCCTTTGCAGAGGGAATCACTTTCCACACAGTATGGGACCCTGTCCTTGCCTTTGCAGAGGGAATCACTTTCCACACAGTATGGGACCCTGTCCTTGCCTTTGCAGAGGGAATCACTTTCCACACAGTATGGGACCCTGTCCTTGCCTTTGCAGAGGGAATCACTTTCCACACAGTATGGGACCCTGTCCTTGCCTTTGCAGAGGGAATCACTTTCCTGGTCATCCCTGAATGACTCCCCCTCCTACCTTCTGGTACTATGGGCCCAAGTGCTAAAACTATAAACTACATTGAAGTTACGGTGTGACCGAAATGGCATGGTGTGTGTGTGTGTGTGTGTGTGTGTGTGTGTGTGAATCTGTTATTATTAAAAAAAATTGGCTTGTTTTTTGGTTATCTGTTTTGTCTGTTGTCTGGTGTTCCCTCTTTTTCCCCTCTCCCACCGTGTTATGTTATGTTATGTTATGTTGAAGAAAAACCCAATACATATATAAAAATAAAAAAAACTAGATAAAATTGTTACTATACCGAAACAATGTCACTAATTAGTGACATGATTGTTTCGGTAGTGATGACAAAATTGGATGTTTATGCTTTTTAATGTACTTAATTCTAATTGTTTAGCTTGAGCAAATGTAAAGCATCTTATGAGTTAATATTTAGCAACATAGTTAAGTGGTCACTACCGAAAACCTTGGTTGTTTTGGCTAAAATCAAACATAGTGAGTTATCAACCAATATTATGATTGGTTAGGTGTATGTGTAATGTCAACTACAAATGATGCTGAAATCAATATACCGGTAATCAACTTTATACATTTTACAAAGAATATTGGGTTTAGATTTTGATTACTCTCAATAATTCAACATTAAAAAAAATGTGTTAACATATCAATTTAAATGTATTTAATTGTGGAACCACCTACATACATTTTTTTTAATGGTCTGTAAAGGGGGAAATTTAAAAAATAAAGTAAGTATCTTTATTCCTAACCCTAACCCTAACCCTTGATATTCCAATAAATTATTAAAATACAATATGTCTAAATGTGTCTCTTAGATCTGGTGCAACATGAATATGGTAAAAGCATACAAATTTCACACAATTTCCAACTTTGAACCAATTCGTTAGATTGGCCCATATAGGTTGTGTACAGGTTAGACAAAAATCCCCTGGCTTTCCTGCCGTCTCTCTGTCACTTTGTAAACAAACCACTGTGCATGAGACGGACGTATAGGACCCATAGTCTGGAGGGATGCAACGCTCTGATTGGTTTCTGAAACTTCAGAGCCAGAACTTCAAAATAAAATGCTTTCACTACACGTTTAAGGCTAGACTGGCATTATAGTCATCGAGGTGGACTAGTGAGAGATGAGATTATCTCTCCTTCATTGTGAGACTGCAGAACTCTGGAGATATGTCAACAAACACAACAAATACAATGTGAATTGTGAATGTTAACTCAGTTTTTTAGTTTGTACCTGGAGGAGTAAGGGCCGATTCATACTCTAAATGATTTCGGCTCGTCAGAAATTTTCAGTAGAATCGAGAAAAAAAAACGGTACCCCCCCCCCCCCCCCCCCCACGTCACAATGTAGGCACTACAGCGCCAAACAGACTTTTATTCGGCTCTAAAATAAGAGTATGAATCGGCCCCAAGTGTGTTATCTCTCTGCTGTGCACAGGCGAACCAACCATGTTTAAAAATAGCCAGTTGAACAATCTCTGCTGTGAAAATAGCCACTCTACAAAGCTCACACAACACATCGGATGTTTGGCTAAATGTTTCACAGAATGTTGTCCGGGCCTTTATGACAAGCCCAGAACAAACACGCCAGGCCAGTGTTGCCAACTTAGCGGATTTGTCGTCATATTTAGCTTCTTTCCAGACCCCCCTAGCGACTGAATTAGTGAAAAGCTTCTGGCGAGAAATCTAGCTTTTTTCCCCTGGTGAATTGGGGACAAATCGTGTTGACAGGCGCCAGATATGCGCCAGAGATAAAATCATTTTTTTTTTTTTCTCAGCCTCAAATCCGCTAAATTGGCAAAACTAAAAGTGGTCGGCGCGTCTGGTCTGGCTCACAGGTCACAGCAGGCTCAGTGGCTTCCTCGGCTCGGTTATGTGCACACTGCACAGACTGTCTAACAGTGCTTCCTCCTTTCTTGCTCTGCCTAGGCGAGTGCGCTCCGGTCTAATAACTCTATGGCTCCGGTGCGGTATTTCCGAACGCGCCCCTCGAGCTCGACAGAGCAAGAAAGGAGGAAGTACTGGCAGCTCAGTTTAGTCTGCTAGTAAAAATAAAATACACACTCGGATGCATAAAGTATTAACCTTCTAATTCCTGTATGGATCGGAACAAAATAGCGTTCTAAACATTAGTTGAATTGAGGTATGTTTTTTTTATATTACAATGAGTTTAAACGATGTGTTATCAAATGAAGAGATGATACAAACTAAGTGCACATAAATGACAAATGTTTTTCTGGGCTGGCTACATATTTTCGTTGCTAGGGGCGCCTAAAAGTCGCTAGGGACGCAAAAAAGTCGCTAGGGGCGGCGCGCGCTACGCGCGTGCATATCCCACCCCTGGCGACTTTTAGCTACTTTTCGAGGAGCCACTAGCTACTTCCGTCACTGGAGAGTTGGCAACACTGCGCCAGGCAGGGTTGATGTGGTTGAGCAGGTCAGGCCAGGATGATGATGATGATGAGAAGACAATACATACAACCACCAAAGAAGTGCTTTACTGCTTACTGACTGTCAATGATTGTTCATTTAGGAAGATGGTCCATCCCGATTGGAGCCTCTAAAAGCGACATGGTACACAAATCCTACAAATGGTCTCCTAAGTAGGCCCTGCCTTCAAACGGGAAATCTCGTGAACCCGGGAATCTTAAAGGCAATAGAGCGTCGCAGTCCCGCCCCCTTTCAGAATGACGAGTGGCCCAGGAAATGATTCTCCATTACTTTTCTCCATAGGCTTTTCAAAAAGTATTTATTTAAAGACGGTTACGCCGCGGACAAAGCCAACTCGGATCGTGACAAATCATGACAATAATTACAATGTTTTGGGCCGATCAAATAATGTATAAGAAGAAAAACAAAACAAATAGTGTTGTATCCTGCCTTTATTTTCTTCTTTCAAAATTATTTGATCGGCACAAAATATTGTGTTTGTTGTCATGATTTGTCACGATCCGAGTTGGCTTTGTCCACGACGTAAGTAATATAAGAGGCAACATTTTTTTAATGCTGTTAGCGAAAAAAAGCTGTCATGTTGAAAGCTTGTAGTTCTGACATTTTTGAAAGTCTGTCCTATTTCAGATTGGGGGGTCTGTATTTTGTAGACTATCCATTTGGGGGTCTTTGACATGAAAATGTTTGAGCATCGCCGAGTGAAAACAAGATGAACACAGGAGATATTCTGCAGAGGGATTTTGGACTTGGGTAATTGGGTATATAAAATAATTGGGTTACAACAATAAAAAGGTATTAGAATAATGTTAAATTAACTAGAAAAGTAAATAAAATACAAACATCAACAACAAGAAAGAAGCACTTTGCAAGAAAATATGGACATACAAAATAAATCATTCAAGATGAACTGAGCGGTGCAAGCTGCTCAGAAACCCCACTGGCTGGCTGCAGTTATATAGTGCTCAGTGTGAATGGACCTTTTAGGCTGCTCAACAGCGCCCCTTTAGGTCACCCAGTGGTATTGCAGCTGCCCGTACCCCAAACAGACAGACATACAGACAGACATACACGCACAGCCAGACTCATTGGAGTGGTTTGGCAACGCTCGTAAATTAAATAAAAAGGATATTGTGTGCACTTCGGAGTGTACTTTTGAGGGTCTTGGTAAAATACTTTTAAGACATTTTAAGACCATACAATCATACATCCACACAGAAATGTCCTATCTGATTGACAGCCCCATACATCCACACAGAAAAGTCCTATCTGATTGACAGCCCCATACATCCAAACAGAAAAGTCCTATCTGATTGACAGCCCATACATCCAAACAGAAAAGTCCTATCTGATTGACAGCCCCATACATCCAAACAGAAAAGTCCTATCTGATTGACAGCCCGATACATCCAAACAGAAAAGTCCTATCTGATTGACAGCCCCATACATCCACACAGAAAAGTCCTATCTGATTGACAGCCCCATACATCCACACAGAAAAGTCCTGTCTGATTGACAGCCCCATACATCCACACAGAAAAGTCCTATCTGATTGACAGCCCATACATTCAAACAGAAAAGTCCTGTCTGATTGACAGCCCCATACATCCACACAGAAAAGTCCTATCTGATTGACAGCCCATACATCCACACAGAAAAGTCCTATCTGATTGACAGCCCATACATCCACACAGAAAGGTCCATTGGTCAAGTAATATAAGAGGCAATATATTTTTTAATGCTGTTAGCGAAGAAAGCTGCCATGTTGAAAGCTTGTAGTTCTGCCATTTTTAAAAGTCTGTCCTATTTCTGATTGGGGGGTCTGTATTTTGTAGACTATCCATTTGTGGGTCTTTGACATGAAAATGTTTGAGCATCGCTGAGTGAAAACAAGATGAACACAAGAGATATTCTGCAGAGGGATTTTGGACTTGGGTAAATAAAATAATTGGGAACAACAATAAAAAGGTATTAGAATAATGTTAAAATACACACATCAACAACAAGAAAGAAGCACTTTGCAAGAAAATATGGACATACAAAAGAAATCATTCAAGATTGGAGTGATTGATGTGATTAACCCATTTTGGACTGAGGTTGATGAAAAAAAAGGCATCTAAATCCTAACATTTTTCTGAAAAAACATGTTTCTATGTCAGTAGTGCTCAACCTTTTTCATGTCAAGGACCCCCAGAATTATCTCTATTGGGCCCCCATCTCAAAATCTGTAGTTCCAGGTTTTATTTTGTTTTATGTTATTTTATCCGCTCACTAAATGTATTGAGTAACGAACGGCAAGTATTTCATACAACTTAAGTTAAAAAAAATCTGAACTATCCCTTTAATTGACTAGTTTAGCGGGTTCCAGCATGATTCGCTGCGTTCCGCGGATTTGTAAATGTCACTTGAGTAGCGAAGTTCCATTTAAAAATCCTTGAGTAGCGAAAGTGCCATTTACAGAAATAAATTAATGAGCAATGCTTCATTCAGCAGTGCTCAGTGTTGCCATGTCTGCTTATTATAAGGGACTTTGGACTTGTTTTACTGTAAAGTCGCCTGTGAATATTGGTAGAACTTGAGGTTGTGTTTGTTTAGTTTGGGGGGTTTCTAAAGTGTAGTTGTTTAGTTTGGGGGGGTTTGTTTCTAAAGTGTAACTTTGCTTATTTGGTCCTGGTTCCTAAATGTTATTTAAACCAGTGGTTCTCAAATGTATAGGACACCCAGATGAAGTACTTGTCTGTGACCCACCAAATATTTTGTACGAGATTACAAGATTTTCAAAACCATTCCACGTTTTTCACTTTTAGATTTTTATATATTTTCAAAACAGCTGATGGCTCCGGCCCATTTGAATGTGTGCCCAAGGGCCGCCATAAGAGAAGATGTGTGTTAAAATCTCTCCAGATTACATTCCACATTTTTCAAGATTTCCCCCCAAATGTTTCTAAAATTGCAGATCTACAAGCTCACAACCCGTCGCACAGAGACACACTGTGAGTTTATAGATCGAATAGCCAAAGTGTACAAATAGGGTTAAACGGTTTAACAACAGTTCATCGTTTTGCTGTGGACCCCCTGGGACGGACCCCCTCAAGGACCCCTGGGGGTCCCCGGACCACACTTTGAGAACCAGCGATGTATTCTAGTATGTCTTGCAACTTAAAGCACAAATAACATGCATTTTAAAACTGCTTTTAATATTTACTATCATATTGTCTATGTCCCTCAATGTTATTTCTAATGGTTTGAGCCTCATTCACCACTCTGGTATAACCAGTCCTTGTCATTTCTTTCTGGACTTTGAAAGCAGTTTTAGCTGCAGTACCACAATGTCCTGAGGTGGTGGGAGTGCTGATATGCAGATTATTTAATATTTGAGTCATTATAATACTGATGCTAGATAAAACCTGGCTTGTTTCCATTCCATGCCAGCTTGGAAAATTAACAATGGTGGACATTGTAAACAAAGTGGAAATGCAAATTTGGAACTGAAGACTGGAGAAGAGGAGCTTTATACAAAGTAGGGTGACATTGATGACATCACGATGAGGCCAAAATCAGTCGAGCTGTTTCTGAGAGCACTTTCCATTAAAACACCACACATATGGGAGCCCCAAAAACACAAAATAAATTGAAAAAGTTGAATTTGATGTTATAGGTCCTTTAACACAAAACATCTGCAGCAACAGCTCCAGTTATCAATACATTTGTGTATGTATACATACTTTTGTATTCATTAAAGCTGCTATAAGCAATAGCAGCAATGGATAGAACTCTGTGTCACATCTAGGGGCCACAATCTGCAGTCAAAGACCCGGTCGCAATGACTAACCAATCAGAAAGCAGACAGGCAAAAAATTGAACGATGTTAAAGCTTCTAGGAAAATCCTGTTATTTCTGCGGCCCCTATATGTGTCACAGAGACGCATTATTTTGGGAGCGTTCTACCCATTGCTGGCTGTCTGAATACCTATATAAAAATACAAAAACAAAGATCATTCAAATGTTGACATATTATTGCTTATAGCAACTTTAATCTCTTTTGTAGGGGGTGCATACTGTACGTTTGTTAGACATCAACACAACAGTGTAGTCTAGTCTACAGTAGTTGCGAACGCAGTGAGCACTTACTATGAGACCTAGCAGATCATGTCTGTCCGTGTGTCCGTGTGTGTGTCCCCCCTTTGTGCCCATATATGGAGCTGAGTGATTTGTTTGTGATTGATGCAACACACTGCATATTTGGACGTATAGCTGCTTTGGGGACTCCTTATATGGTTATGGCTAAGTTAAAAACTTAACTTAAAATGAACTTAACTTAAAAAAATAACTTAAAAATAAATCTTTAAAAAACCCAAATATGTACGAGCTGCGTTCGCTTCCCGCGTTTGCGCGTCTTACTGGTACATATGTATAGCATAGTAGTATATATGTATAGTTCATATGTATAGTTTCGTTATATAGATATTCCACTGGTACTTTCTTAGCTTACGCATGTTTCATGATAAATGCTTTTTATGTGATGTATTCCCATGCTTTCTTGTTCTTTGCTTAATGTAAGTCGCTCTGGATTAAGAGCGTCTGATAAATGCCTAAATTGTAAATTGACAACACCGTGCCCTTCAAGTGACATATTTTTCCCAACTCAGAAAGATTATTATTAGATGTTTTTGTGTCTGGATGAATATAATAATATGCATACTGTGAAATAAAATAATAAATCAATCAATAAATCAATCAATCAATCACTAGACATGATTGGAAGAAAAGACAAGACCTGCCAAATCAGCCTCATCCATCCATCCATCCATCCATCTGGCCAGTGGCCATGCATGGATGTCATGCAATTTAAAACTGCGCATCCCCAATTAACATTTCTGCTAATTGGATTTTCGCTCAAAAGTTAAGAAAGTATATGGCTAAGAAAGTATATTTCCAAAACAACATAAATCTAGATTATGAGTTTTAAATTGTAATATGTATCAAAGTCGGTGGATGAGTGGGATTCTTTTTTTTTTTTTTTTTAATCTTTTATCCGCAGTAGGCTACCAACAGTTCTAAAGCCCTGGTATCCATTCCACTCCTAACCGGTGACATCCAGTCTAGACCCCCGCCTACTGCTAAACCGTATCCGGTCAGTTCAAGACGCACACACCACAGGAACCATTTCCGTATCCGCTGAAAGCTGCTCCTATACTGACCGGATATGCAAAGTGGAAGAAGCTAAGTGAACCTAAACACAGAAGGAAGCAGTCTGAGCACATTGCTGCTTTTATATTTATAAATACAAAACCAATGCGTGTGGTTGATGCCACACTGTTATCAATTCAACGTCCGATTCTCTCATCAACGTCCCATGCATACAATACGCACCGTCAACGGGGTTATTTTCGTCTCCTTCTTCGTCTTGAACGTCTTCCTCCTCCATGTTAACGACCACCACGGGGTGGAATTCGTCCATCGCGTGGCTCTGACTGACTGGCGTTACTTTGACACGAAAGTAAAAAAAAAAAAAGAAAGAAACAGCACGTTACCTAAATGCTGCTACATTTACTCTAAATGTAACGTTACTTTGTCTATTTCGGCTATGATAACAGTGTCGTAGCTTGTGATAAATGTTGACTGTATTTGGTCTACTACAGTCAGGGCGTCATTATTAACAGATTAAAAAAAAACCCTGTACTGTTGTTATCTTCTGCACATAAACAACAACGTTGTTTGGCTAATAAGAAAAGCTAAACACTGCTAGCATGCTCACTCACAGACATACATCAGTGTTGCCAGGTTTTGGAAGAGAAACAAGCAACCAGGTCTATGAAAAGAAGCCACTAGACTAGGGGCGATTTGCGACGCATTGTGAGCTTGTAGATCTGCTAATAAATAAATAAATACAAATAAAAAGTCTTCCCAGGGGGGAAGGGGAAAAATGTGACAAATGTGGAATCTTTTTGACATTTTTTAACAACACACATCTGGTACCTGGCACAAAATATGTTAGGCTTGTTATAGGGTCCTTAATATAATAATAATTATTATTATTACATGTATTATCAGTATTATTATTATTATATGTTGTAGGGTCCTTGGACAATGGAATCACAGGTTTATTTGGATTATGAAACAAGCCCAAATAAGCGACTACACTTTAGAAACAAGCGCCAAATAAAATAAAAATATTTGCAAGCAACTTTATAGAAAAAAGAAGCCCAAAGTCACTTATAACAAGCAGACATGGCAACACTAATACATACGGTACTGTAGGCGGTGTTTGTGCGCCTGCGCCGTCTCTACACTGGGGAATCCAATTCACTGTGCTTTGCTTATATCCGTTCCAGAGCGGTTATGAAAACGACTGTAATGTGTACGTGTAAATGACCGGATGCGGTGTGCGGGCTTTATACCGGTTGTGCTGAATAGGAACCTGCAGAGTGACTCGTCTTTAGAGTCGCGCAAATGTATTATAATATAAATAGAAACCAGCTAAGCACATAGCTTGTTGCTTAGCAGAAATGGAATTTAAATAAATAAAAAGTCCCAAAGATATCAGGCTTTTTGTAGATGTGTTCTGTTGTTTTGGGAAAAGGGAGTCAGCTTAAATAAACACAATCCTGGCCTACACAACTGCTTATGTTTATTCACTTAAATTGATGTGCATTTAATTGCAAGATGTAGAATGTGACTATTATGTTTTAGTTCAATATACATGTGTTTTTATTTGTCCAAAATATAACATTGGTTACATTGCATAGCCTACACGAAAATTAAACCAAATATCCATTCTAATACTCTTACTTTAGCCTAGTGTCATTATATTAGCTGCATATCCTTCCACCCCTGATTCCATCTGCATGCAGTAATTCAGCCATAACTCATAAGCCCAAGTCCATTATTTATCCAGCATTTGAGCCACAGACCGCCATTTGATGATATTTAGGGGGTCTCTATTATGCTTAATACATGACTATTACACTTATTCAACTATTACATACACAATTACACTTATTGCACAATTATACTTATTACACTATTACCCTATATTACACTTCAACACTTATTACACTACACTATTGCCCTTATTACACTATTACACTTATTGTAATCAGGTTGAGGGTCGTTTTTTGGATGAGTATGACTGAGCCTCTCAGACCCGGTCTATGTTTAACAATACTTTAACTCTTGAGTGTATTAATGGACCCGTAAGAATCTATAAGGGTCCATTTGATTATACATATACATATATACTGTAGGCACTGTAAATGTACAAGTATAACGAGACACTGTCCCATAATCAAATGGCAGCTTTTCAATGAGTCAAACATCTGGACACTCCTTTTCCGTGCTAAACCAATGGACAGAGGTAAGAACACATCTGGATGGTAAGACACCGACCAGGGAGGGACACGTCTTTCTTTTATTCTATTTTCATATATAAACAGTAAAATATATATTCCAATATATAATAGGGCTAATAATTCTAGCCAAAATGCCCAATAGGAGCTCCGCAAATGAACACATTATTTATTGCAGAGGAAGGAAAACGTTGCACGCAAAAACAGTCTTTAACAATTCCGGAAGAAATTAAGACAACACAAGTGAGTTTCATTTACATGATTGATACGTTTTGAAATGTGGGCATGTCGGTCCCAAAGAGTGATTTGTTTAAGACAAAGATTCTCAAATCCTTTTCATTTCAAAGACCCCCATGCAGTTTAATTAAGCAATATTACACGAGAGGGTGTGGGTTAACGTGATTATTGCCACGACAGGGATGCGCAAAGCATCACTGAAGAACGACCACAAATGTCCCAAGAAACTAGCTAGCCTAACCACTAGCGCTCTGGGGGAACAGCGCAGCTGAATTCTTTGTTTTGATTAGGTGGTGAATGGTGCTGGTTTAACCCACGGCCGTTTCAACCAATCAGTTTGCTTCCCTCGAAACGACCTGTGGTAGAATATCCATTAGGCCACGGACCCCATGCGACGCAAATCTACAGCAACAAGAAAACTAGTTAATTTAACCCCGAGTGTGTGTGCAAATGGAACCAAACGGGAGGGAGACACAGGCCTATTCATACTCCAGTTTTAGGTGAGAAGGTGACCACTATCTTCTATAGGCGACCTTATGAGGTCAAAACGTTGGTTTCCTCTTTTTAACCCTGAGTGTGTGTGCAAATGGAACCAAACGGGAGGGAGACACAGGCCTATTCATACTCCAGTTTTAGGTGAGAAGGTGACCACTATCTTCTATAGGCGACCTTATGAGGTCAAAACGTTGGTTTCCTCTTTTTAAATACATATCTCTGCATCGTGGCTATGAGTGTGTGGCCTTTTTCTTTATCTTCTATAATATGTTTATCACCTTCTCCTGTTTGTTTACCTGAAAACACACAACGACTGAATACAACATACATGATACGTGATGACAAACAAGTCTATGAAGTCTATGTATGAAAAAGTTGAACCCATTTACGGTACGACTTCTAAATCCTGACAGTTTTCTGAAAAACCCCGTTTCTACTTTCTATGTCTGTAATAGGCCGCCGACCCCCATCTGAAAATGTGTTGTTCCAGGGACTCCCCCAGAAGCAGAGATTAATAATAATAATATGTTGTTCCAGGGACTCCCCCAGAAGCAGAGATTAATAATAATAATAATAATAATAATATCTTGTTCCAGGGACTCCCCCAGAAGCAGAGATTAATAATAATATGTTGTTCCAGGGACTCCCCCAGAAGCAGAGATTAATAATAATAATAATAATATCTTGTTCCAGGGACTCCCCCAGAAGCAGAGATTAATAATAATATGTTGTTCCAGGGACTCCCCCAGAAGCAGAGATTAATAATAATAATAATAATATCTTGTTCCAGGGACTCCCCCAGAAGCAGAGATTAATAATAATAATATGTTGTTCCAGGGACTCCCCCAGAAGCAGAGATTAATAATAATAATATCTTGTTCCAGGGACTCCCCCAGAAGCAGAGATTTGAGTTAAAAATGTTTGCTCTGAAAGAATATATATACGGTATTCAAAGATCTGTGCCACATTTTCAAGACTTTTCAAAATTAGCAGATCTACAAGCTCATATAGCGCGGCACTCGGTGCTTGTAGATCTGCTATTTTTCCAATAGCTAAAGTATAGCATAATGCTTAAAACACCAAAAGGGGTTCCCGTCCTGATTGGGTTAAATTGCAATATAATGTTGTACAATATGATGCTTCATCTCTCTCTCTCTCTTTCAGGGGCCGGCGGTGTCTCGGGTGCAGGCTTTAGTTCCGACATACTATTGATCCGAAACCTCAATCCTAACCTAACCCTAACCGCAAGCACGGGAGTCGGACCATCGCTTTTTCGCATCGCATCCCCCCGCTTCGGATCTTCGGTGTGTCGGAAAAGCGTGCGCACCCCGGTGTCCCAGGGGTAGAGTTTCCGGATGGTAACCGCAAGGTCGCAAGCTCGAACCCGGGCTCAAAATGTTGGGAAAATGGCATAAAACGAGTGGCAAAATGAGTTTAAAGTCGTTTAATGCAACCAGATAGAGGAGTATTCTGTGTGGATGTATGGGGCTGTCAAGGCCAGAATGTAGTCATTTCCCACATAACCTCCGGGTATGTTGATGACAGCACCACGCCCATACCCTCTATAGCCAAACCCCCTGTATCCCTTCACCTGCCCGGTAAGGCCTACTCGCACCAAACCCCCTGTATCCCTTCACCTGCCCGGTAAGGCCTACTCACACCAAACCCCCTGTATCCCTTCACCTGCCCGGTAAGGCCTACTCGCACACAGAACATGACAATAACGACACAAGGATTCCATTTGAAACCGGCAACGTGTGCATAAACCGTTAGCAGGCACACATTGCTGGTAATGAGTTTTATTTTACTCTAAATGGTGCAAAATAGATGGTTATTCTCAATATGGCACGGCCTTAAGAGTTTGTTTATTACTAGAGTAAGGACAGAACTAAAAACTAAATAAAAGTGTTGTTTATTACAAAATCCATTCTTTTGACAAGCGTGCCTGTGATATACGACAACAGGACCCGACATTTTGAAACGCAGAAAAGTCTTTAACACAGAGACAGCACACATTCAGCCTATGGGAACAGAAAGCTCTTGAACACAGAGACAGCACACATTCAGCCTATGGGAACAGAAAGCTCTTGAACACAGAGACAGCACACATTCAGCCTATGGGAACAGAAAGCTCTTGAACACAGAGACAGCACACATTCAGCCTATGGGAACAGAAAGCTCTTGAACACAGAGACAGCACACATTCAGCCTATGGGAACAGAAAGCTCTTGAACACAGAGACAGCACACATTCAGCCTATGGGAACAGAAAGCTCTTGAACACAGAGACAGCACACATTCAGCCTATGGGAACAGTAGGAAGGAACACATATACTGATTCTGTACATGAAGAGAAAACAGATCCAAACAAGATGACGCTGAAAACAGAGAACCGTTTGGATGAACTCGTCTTGATCACACAGAGAGGAGAGGAGAGGGGAGGAGAGGGATGGGGAGGAGAGGAGGGGAGGGGAGGAGAGGAGAGGAGGGGAGGGGAGGGGAGGGGAGGAGAGGGGAGGGGAGGGGAGGGGAGGGGAGGAGGAGAGGGTGGTGCAGGTAGAGCGCCCCCTGGAGGTCAGATCTTCACCTGGGCGTGGTGACAGGTAGAGCGCCCCCTGGAGGTGGGAGGTCAGATCTTCCCCTGGGCGTGGTGACAGGTAGAGCGCCCCCTGGAGGTGGGAGGTCAGATCTTCCCCTGGGCGTGGTGACAGGTAGAGCGCCCCCTGGAGGTGGGAGGTCAGATCTTCCCCTGGGCGTGGTGACAGGTAGAGCGCCCCCTGGAGGTGGGAGGTCAGATCTTCCCCTGGGCGTGGTGCAGGTAGTGGACCTGCAGGTCCAGCTCGCTGGGCAGCGAGCCGCCGCAGATCATGCACTGGAGCAGCCGCTCGGGGGCGAAGGGCAGCCGGACCCCCCCTCCCCCTCCTAGGGACAGGGTCTGGTGGTGGGGGTGGTGGTGGTGGTGGGGGGGGCCGGGGTGCATGTGGATCGCCTGTGGTGCGAAAAAGATATTTGGGTGTGGGTGTCGCACCAGAGCGCCGCCACCGACCGCCACAGGATGAAGAGGGTGCGAGGAGGAGGAGGAGGAAGAGGAGGAGGAGGAAGAGGAGGAGCCAGGCAAAGCAGCGAGAGGAGGAGGGGGAGGGGGCAGCGAATGCGAGAAAAAGGGAGACGGCTGATTGATGAGGATCGGAGCGCCCGTCGTTACCATCGGTTGGAGCACCTGGCGCTGGTGCTGCAGCTGCTCCGCCACCGTGAGGCTCTGGTGGGGGGGCAGGGGGGGCCGCGGCGCCGCCTGGAAGCCCCACACGGCGGCGGCTCCCCCGCCGGGGAAGCGCGGCGGCTGCAGGTCGTACTGGACTGAGAACGGCACCGTCGGAGCGGTGCTGATCCAGCCCGGAGGAGGAGGAGGAGGCCGGAAGGCCGGAGCGCCCAGCGCCGCCAGCGTCGTCGGAACGGAACGGAAGTCCCATGGCGGCGGGTGGCTGGCGGCGGCGACCAATCCTGGAGGAGGAGGAGGGGGAGGAGGAGGAGCGGGAGGAGGAGGAGGGGGGGGCGCGGCCGAACCGCTTTGATCTAGCTGCGCGGCCGGAGCGGACGAGGAGGAGGGGGAGGGGGGGGACGAGGCGCCCGGGTCGGGTTTCTGCGGCGGCTCGAACCCGTTCCACGGCGGCTTGTCGGCCGTCGGTACCGTCTGAGGCTTCCTCAGCTCGCCCAAAGCGCCGCCGCCGTCGTCCTTCTGAGGGCCAGCGGAGGAGGAGGAGGAGGAGCTCAGGGGCTGCTTGGGCTCCGCCGCGGCCACCGCGCTCGACCGGTTGGGGAGGTGAAGGTCTTGGGCGCCGGGCGCCATGTGGGCGGGTCTGAGGCTCCAGAGCGCCGCCCCCCCTCCCCCCCCTCCTCCTCCTGCTCCTCCTCCGTCCATGTAGGGCGGGGAGGCGGGGAAGTCGTGCGGCGGTGGTGGGAGCGCGGAGGCGGGAGCGTCGCTCCGGAGCATGGAGCGCTCTGCGTCGCTCGCCGGAGGAGGAGGAGGAGGGGGGGAGGGGGAGGGGCTGCGTCTCTTCAGCGCACCTGGAGGGGGCGGGGACATGTTGGGGGGGGAATAAAGAACTCTTGGTTACAGAGTGAAAGTCAGGGAATTCAAAATGTACTTGTAGGGGTGTAATAATATATTAACTGCATCGAAAAGTGTGTGTGTGGTATTGCTACACACCTGTTGCGATGTCTTTAGCGTGTGTGTGTGTGTGTGTGTGTGTGGTATCGCTACACACCTGTAGCGTTGTCTTTAATAATAATAATAATAAAACTTTATTTGTATAGCACCTTTCATGACATGAAATGCAGCTCAAAGTGCTTTACAGAAAAATGGAGAATAAAAGAAAAGCAAGGCAACAACATAGCGTGTGTGTGTGTGTGTGTGTGGTATTGCTACACACCTGTAGCGCTGTCTTTAGCGTGTGTCTCCTCCAGACTGTGGTCAGGGTGGGTCATCCTGTCTGCTCTCCTCTGATGCTGCGATGGCTCCAGAGGGCCACCGGAGGGCGCCGCTGCGTTGGTTTGACTCTGTTGAGAATGTTCTGTCATCACTTTCTCACCTTTGATGGTGGAGAGGGCCACTATAGTTCCACACTATCTCACTCCAGAGGGCCACTATAGTTCCACACTATCTCACTCCAGAGGGCCACTATAGTTCCACACTCACTCACTCCAGAGGGCCACTATAGTTCCACACTCACTCACTCCAGAGGGCCACTATAGTTCCACACTCACTCACTCCAGAGGGCCACTATAGTTCCACACTCTCTCACTCCAGAGGGCCACTATAGTTCCACACTCACTCACTCCAGAGGGCCACTATAGTTCCACACTCACTCACTCCAGAGGGCCACTATAGTTCCACACTCACTCACTCCAGAGGGCCACTATAGTTCCACACTATCTCACTCCAGAGGGCCACTATAGTTCCACACTCACTCACTCCAGAGGGCCACTATAGTTCCACACTCACTCACTCCAGAGGGCCACTATAGTTCCACACTCACTCACTCCAGAGGGCCACTATAGTTCCACTCACTCCAGAGGGCCACTATAGTTCCACTCACTCCAGAGGGCCACTATAGTTCCACACTCACTCACTCCAGAGGGCCACTATAGTTCCACACTCACTCACTCCAGAGGGCCACTATAGTTCCACACTATCTCACTCCAGAGGGCCACTATAGTTCCACACTATCTCACTCCAGAGGGCCACTATAGTTCCACACTCACTCACTCCAGAGGGCCACTATAGTTCCACACTCACTCACTCCAGAGGGCCACTATAGTTCCACACTCACTCACTCCAGAGGGCCACTATAGTTCCACACTCACTCACTCCAGAGGGCCACTATAGTTCCACACTCTCTCACTCCAGAGGGCCACTATGGTTCCACACTCTCTCACTCCAGAGGGCCACTATAGTTCCACACTATCTCACTCCAGAGGGCCACTATAGTTCCACACTATCTCACTCCAGAGGGCCACTATAGTTCCACACTCACTCACTCCAGAGGGCCACTATAGTTCCACACTCACTCACTCCAGAGGGCCACTGTAGTTCCACACTCACTCACTCCAGAGGGCCACTATAGTTCCACACTCACTCACTCCAGAGGGCCACTATAGTTCCACACTATCTCACTCCAGAGGGCCACTATAGGTCCACACTCACTCACTCCAGAGGGCCACTATAGTTCCACACTCACTCACTCCAGAGGGCCACTGTAGTTCCACACTCACTCACTCCAGAGGGCCACTATAGTTCCACACTCACTCACTCCAGAGGGCCACTATAGTTCCACACTATCTCACTCCAGAGGGCCACTATAGTTCCACACTCACTCACTCCAGAGGGCCACTATAGTTCCACACTCACTCACTCCAGAGGGCCACTATAGTTCCACACTCACTCACTCCAGAGGGCCACTATAGTTCCACACTCACTCACTCCAGAGGGCCACTATAGTTCCACACTCACTCACTCCAGAGGGCCACTATAGTTCCACACTCACTCACTCCAGAGGGCCACTATAGTTCCACACTATCTCACTCCAGAGGGCCACTATAGTTCCACACTATCTCACTCCAGAGGGCCACTATAGTTCCACACCATCTCACTCCAGAGGGCCACTATAGTTCCACACTCTCTCACTCCAGAGGGCCACTATAGTTCCACACTCTCTCACTCCAGAGGGCCTCTATAGTTCCACACTCTCTCACTCCAGAGGGCCACTATAGTTCCACACTCTCTCACTCCAGAGGGCCACTATAGTTCCACACTCTCTCACTCCAGAGGGCCACTATAGTTCCACACTCACTCACTCCAGAGGGCCACTATAGTTCCACACTCTCTCACTCCAGAGGGCCACTATAGTTCCACACTATCTCACTCCAGAGGGCCACTATAGTTCCACACTCTCTCACTCCAGAGGGCCACTATAGTTCCACACTCACTCCAGAGGGCCACTATAGTTCCACACTCACTCACTCCAGAGGGCCACTATAGTTCCACACTCTCTCACTCCAGAGGGCCACTATAGTTCCACACTATCTCACCCCAGAGGGCCACTATAGTTCCACACTCACTCCAGAGGGCCACTATAGTTCCACACCATCTCACTCGAGAGGGCCACTGTAGTTCCACACTATCTCACTCCAGAGGGCCACTATAGTTCCACACTATCTCACTCCAGAGGGCCACTATAGTTCCACACTCACTCACTCCAGAGGGCCACTATAGTTCCAGACTCACTCACTCCAGAGGGCCACTATAGTTCCAGACTCACTCACTCCAGAGGGCCACTATAGTTCCACACTCACTCACTCCAGAGGGCCACTATAGTTCCAGACTCACTCACTCCAGAGGGCCACTATAGTTCCACACTATCTCACTCCAGAGGGCCACTATAGGTCCACACTCACTCACTCCAGAGGGCCACTATAGTTCCACACTCACTCACTCCAGAGGGCCACTGTAGTTCCACACTCACTCACTCCAGAGGGCCACTATAGTTCCACACTCACTCACTCCAGAGGGCCACTATAGTTCCACACTATCTCACTCCAGAGGGCCACTATAGTTCCACACTCACTCACTCCAGAGGGCCACTATAGTTCCACACTCACTCACTCCAGAGGGCCACTATAGTTCCACACTCACTCACTCCAGAGGGCCACTATAGTTCCACACTCACTCACTCCAGAGGGCCACTATAGTTCCACACTCACTCACTCCAGAGGGCCACTATAGTTCCACACTCACTCACTCCAGAGGGCCACTATAGTTCCACACTCACTCACTCCAGAGGGCCACTATAGTTCCACACTATCTCACTCCAGAGGGCCACTATAGTTCCACACTATCTCACTCCAGAGGGCCACTATAGTTCCACACCATCTCACTCCAGAGGGCCACTATAGTTCCACACTCTCTCACTCCAGAGGGCCACTATAGTTCCACACTCTCTCACTCCAGAGGGCCTCTATAGTTCCACACTCTCTCACTCCAGAGGGCCACTATAGTTCCACACTCTCTCACTCCAGAGGGCCACTATAGTTCCACACTCTCTCACTCCAGAGGGCCACTATAGTTCCACACTCACTCACTCCAGAGGGCCACTATAGTTCCACACTCTCTCACTCCAGAGGGCCACTATAGTTCCACACTATCTCACTCCAGAGGGCCACTATAGTTCCACACTCTCTCACTCCAGAGGGCCACTATAGTTCCACACTCACTCCAGAGGGCCACTATAGTTCCACACTCACTCACTCCAGAGGGCCACTATAGTTCCACACTCTCTCACTCCAGAGGGCCACTATAGTTCCACACTATCTCACCCCAGAGGGCCACTATAGTTCCACACTCACTCCAGAGGGCCACTATAGTTCCACACCATCTCACTCGAGAGGGCCACTGTAGTTCCACACTATCTCACTCCAGAGGGCCACTATAGTTCCACACTATCTCACTCCAGAGGGCCACTATAGTTCCACACTCACTCACTCCAGAGGGCCACTATAGTTCCAGACTCACTCACTCCAGAGGGCCACTATAGTTCCAGACTCACTCACTCCAGAGGGCCACTATAGTTCCACACTCACTCACTCCAGAGGGCCACTATAGTTCCAGACTCACTCACTCCAGAGGGCCACTATAGTTCCACACTCACTCACTCCAGAGGGCCACTATAGTTCCACACTCACTCACTCCAGAGGGCCACTATAGTTCCACACTCACTCACTCCAGAGGGCCACTCACTCCTTTAAGTGATGGTGGGGGCCGCATGTGGCCCCCGGGCCGCCAGTTGCCCACATATGTTAAGAACATTTCATATATGTAGCGGTTTTCCTTTGTATTGATTTATTTATATACTAAATCAAATCAAATCAAATCCAAACCAAATCACCTTCCACTGGACCGGCGCTGGGGGGAACATGGCTGGTTCCATCTGACCCGGGGAGAACACGGCCTGACCCGGCGGGAACATGGATGGATGCTGCTGCGCTGGCCGCTGGTTCTGCCACTCGTGTCGGCCTGTCACGATCACAGATTTGAACTTGAAGTTAGTTGTCACACAAACATCAACAATTTAACTCTTTTTTTGCCAGCTACGGATATATCCGTACCCCCCACCCATGGGACGATATAGTTGGAGTTGAACATTTGATCATATGAATAAAGAATACATTTACATATACGTTTGCCTGGTAATCCAAAAAGCCACAGGGCAGAGCAGATATGACTAATAACGAAGAAATGACTGACATTGTTCATTATTTGTATATGTTATAAATTAGCGGAAATAGATGATCTATAAGCTTACAATGCATCACGCTTGTAGATCTGCTATGGACTCAATCAGATAGGACTTTTCTGTGTGGATGTATGGGCTGTCAATCAGATAGGACTTTTCTGTGTGGATGTATGGGCTGTCAATCAGACAGGACTTTTCTGTGTGGATGTATGGGCTGTCAATCAGATAGGACTGTTCTGTTAGGATGTATGGGTTGTCAATCAGATAGGACTTTTCTGTTAGGATGTATGGGGCTGTCAATCAGATAGGACTGTTCTGTTAGGATGTATGGGTTGTCAATCAGATAGGACTTTTCTGTTAGGATGTATGGGCTGTCAATCAGATAGGACTTTTCTGTGTGGACGTATGGGCTGTCAGGACCTTTTTGTGTGGATGTATGGGCTGTCAATCAGATAGGTGTTCCCGCATAAGATTTTTTATATGTTTGAAAATGTTTCGACATAATCTGAAATAATTGCGATTAGACGATTCTGGTGTCAGATTTAGCGCCAGGCCTACCGTCAGAAGTATTATTATAACTATTCTGGTGTCAGAATTAGCGCCAGGCCTACCGTCATGATCCCTCAGCGAGGGCAGCTGGAACGGCGGCGGCTGCGGGATGAGGACCTCTCCTCCCGCGCAGCCTTGGGGTCCCGCTGACCTGGACCACTCGGACAGCGGCGGGCGGCCCGGGCCCCTCCTCCCCGGGCTGCCCCCCCCGCGGCCTCTCATCCGCAGGCCGGACGAGTACGACCCGTACGGACCTACGGCGGGAAGATTACAACAGAAATGGTAAACCCGGAAAGGAATTAGCCCTTCACTAAGGCCCTCCCCCAACCCATCCTTGTCCAATAATATAATAAAAATAATATAATAAACTTTATTTGTATAGCACCTTTCATACATCAATGTAGCGCAAAGTGCTTCACAGGGCAAAAATAGAATACAATAAAAATAAGTAGTTAAAATGATAAAACAATGGCAAAGAACAAAATTGAATATAAGAACATAAAATAAATAAAAACAAATAAAAACAAATAAAATAATAATAAAAACACCACATGCAGCAAATCAGTCAGGGCAGGGTGGGAACGTGCAAATTAAAACTCAATTAAAAGCAATGTTGTAGAAGTGGGTCTTGAGCTGAGCTTTAAAAATGTCTACAGAGGCTGCCTGACGAAGGTACAGTGGGAGTTTGTTCCATGCCGACGGCCCGTAGAAGCAAAAAGCTGCTTCCCCGTATTTTTTAGTTGCCATTTTTTTCGGCAGCGCGAGCAGGCCAGCAGTGGAAGACCTTAGGGAACCCGTTAGCAGCGAAGAAAAGCTTGACCTGCATAGCAACCGTTGCTAAACTATTTGGATTGGCATTGATTGGACAATCGCTTTATGGGGTGGGGTTTAGTGAAGGGCTGATTCCCTGTTCATTGTCCTCATAGACTTTTTCAAAAAGTGTTTATTTAAAGACACAACTCGTGGCCCAGGCGGTGGCGTAACCGTCTGGGCACCCGACTGGTAATCCAGTCGCAGTGTGCCGCGGGTTCGACTCCCGAGCCCGACACGGCCTTTACTGCATGTCTTCCCCCCCCCCCATCTCTTTCTCCCGTTTCCTGTCAGCCTACTGTCTGTCCCTTAAAAAAAAAAACAATAAAAAGGCGTAAGCCGCAAAAAGATATCTTATAAAAAGGAAAAAAAGACACAACTCGAGTATTAATAATTAGAAAGAAGAAGAAGAAAAAGGCCGGTTACAACACTTTTTGTTTTGTTTTTCTTCTTACAAATTCTTTGTTCGGCCCAAAAAAACATTGTGTTTGTTTGTTGTCATGATGTGTCACAACTCCAGTTGGCTTTGTCCGCGGCGTAAACGTCTTTAAATAAATAAATACTTTTTGAGGAAAATGAACAGGGAATTCTTCTCCGGGTCTGGAAAGGCGGCGGGACTGCGACGCTCTATAGAGCGATTTTAATCAAAGTGCTTAACATAGAACATTAGTTCTTAAACTTTTTCATGTCAAGAACCTCCAAATTGACATTTATCAGCCTGTGGACTCCCATTTGTAGCAGTGATTTTCCAACCATTTTCATTTCAAGGAACCATTTTTAAAAGAATTTCTATCCCTGGGACCTCAAATTCCCAAAATAAAATCAATGCTAATTTAACTCTGAGAGTGTACAAATGGAACGAGTGATATAGTCGCGATGATCTAAATGTGCTTTAAAAGTACAAAACAAATGTCACTTTTGTTTAATCCCCAGCATTCCTGTTCTGAGAAAGTTTTTTTTTTTTTTAATCACAAAATAATTATTTTGAAATATTTATATATATTGTTTTAATCTAGGAAAAGAAATGGGATTTTTACTGAAGTCATGACCCATAAAACTGGGTGCCCCCGACCAAGTACTGTTTTCTGGTTCCTCCTTTAACCCATTCTGAACGGGAACCCATTTTGGTGTTGGCATCATGTTATGCTTTAGCTATTGAAAAATAGCAGATCTACAAGCTCATAGCGCGCCACCGAGTGGCGCGCTACGAGCTTGTAGGTCTGCTATTTTTGAAAAATCGAAGAACGACTGACATTTTTTAGAATCTGATCTCAGGTCAGAATTGGTTAATCAGACCAGTGTGTGTCCAGTGGAAACCTCGTATGAATCTGATCTCAGGTCAGAATGGGATAACAGCGTACCGTAGCCTTGGCGCTGCTTGCGCGTGTGGATCTTCTGGTGCACGAGCAGGCTGGTGAACCAGGAGAAGGACTTGTGGCAGTCGGGGCAGCGGTGCGGCCGCTCGCCCGTGTGCGTGTTCATGTGGTCGCGCAGCAGGTAGGCCAGCGCGAAGCTCTTGTCGCACAGGTGACAGCGGTGGGGCTTCTCCCCCGTGTGGGAGAGCATGTGCTGACGCAGCTGCTCCTCGTCACTGTAGCCCTTCACGGAGAAAATAAATAAAATTAAAAAAAGTTTATTTTGTTTTTAGTTTTTTTGTATAGCAGTAGGGTGCACCGATATAGGAATGATTGGCCGATAGCGACGTTTAAAACCCATTTAGCCCCGAGTAAAAAACATTCACTTTGAAAGAATATATATTCAAAGATTTGCGCCACATTTTTACGATTTTTCAAAAATGGCAGACCTACAAGCTCGTAGCGCGCCACTCGGTGGCGCGCTATGAGCTTGTAGATCTGCTATTTTTCAATAGCTAAATTACAACATAATGTTTACAACACCAAAAGGGGGTTCCCGCCCCAAAATGGGTTAAAATAACAACCTTAGCCGACACCGATACCGTTCAGTTTAGTTTTTGTTCGTTTTTATTTCCCCCTCTTCTGCCGGGGAAACAAATACATCTTCAATACAAGAGATACGTCTACAGATCGGTACGGTAGGCTGCAGATCACCAACACACCAGCAACGCAAAATATATATATATATATATATGCTTATCAACAGCAGATAAATATCGGCTATACGGCCATCGGTTAACGTCAGTTAACGGTCGACGGCAGATATCGGTCAAATACCCGATATGTGGTCGTGGAGACATCGGTGCATCCCTAGGACATGAAAAGCATTACAGAGCAATGAAGGAAAACAAAAGCCATGAATCAGAAATAATAGCAGTGAAAAAGGCAATCCAGTGAAGACATCATGAATAACGGAGGGTTTTAAAAGCTCAAGATGAGAGAACATATTACTCCAGTTTTGGCATCACTGCACTGGCTTCCGTTTTTTTTAGGATTGATTTTTAAATAATTTTACTTGTCTATAAAGCTCTCAATGGTCTCGCACCTTCCTACCTACATGACTGTCTGCCTAAATATGTCCCAAACCGCCCCCTAAGGTCTTCCACTGCTGGCCTGCTCGCTTTGCCAAAATAAATGGCAACAAAAAAATACGGGGAAGCAGCTTTTTGCTTCTATGGGCCGACGGCATGGAACAAGCTCCCACTGTACCTTCGTCAGGCAGCCTCTGTAGACATTTTTAAAGCTCAGCTCAAGACCCACTTCTACAACATTGCTTTTAATTGATCTTTTTTTTTTTTTTTTTTGTTATTCATGTCCTCACTGTATTGCATTACTGCTTGTTTTTAATGTTGTTGCCTTGCTTTTCTTTTATCCTCCATTTTTCTGTAAAGCACTTTGAGCTGCATTTCATGTCATGAAAGGTGCTATACAAATAAAGTTTTATTATTTATTATTATTATTAACTAAAAGCAAGAAGAGCAGACGTAGGTCTTTACTTTAACCCATTTAGACCTGAGGACGATTATACAAATGTCTTCTAAATCCGTTTCTACAGTATGTCAGTCGTTATCAAACATTTTCATGTCAAGGACCCCCAAATATATATGTGATTGCCCCCCCCCCCCCCCCATCTGAAAATATGTTGTTCCAGGGACCCCCCCCCCCTCCAGAAGCAAAGCTTTGAGTTAAAAACCTTCGCTCTGAAAGTATATATTCAAAGATTTGTGCCACATTTTCACGATTTTTCAAAAATAGCAGAGATAGATGTAGATCAATAGCTAAAGCATAACATAATGCTTAAACCACTAAAAAGGGGTTCCACTTCCTGCCCAGAATGGGTTACAACATGTAGACAGGCTGCCTGTCGAAGGTACAGTGGGAGTTTGTTCCAGTTCCACGCCGTCGGCCCCTAGAAGCAGAAAGCTGCTTCACCGTGTGTTTTAAGTTGCCATTTGTTTTAGGCACATGGAGCTGGCCAGCAGTGGAGGGGGCAGTTTGGAACATATATCTGGGCAGGCAGGAGTGCTGCGCGATACCTGCTCAAATGTGAAAAATCTCGATTTTTCCTCCTCAAGAATTGAGATCACGATTCTCTGGGGTGTTTTTTTCTCCATGAAAAGTAAGTATTGTCTTTATAGTCTGTAGTTGCTGAACATTAATGACTACATTCAAAATGTGTCACCTTTGAGCCATAACTACTGTGGCTTTAAACGGACAACATCAAAGTGCTTAAAGACTTAAAACCTCTCTTAAAAGTCTCTCTCTTGTAGCAAAAGCATAAGAGTAACTAAAATGAATTGGACAGCTAACTAGTCTTCCTCAAATGTAGAAATGAGTGTCTGAATCTAGATTGCAATCTTTTTTTTTTTTATATATATATATTTTTTTAATGAATTGCAGCAGTAGGGGGGGGGGGGGGTGCAAGTTAAAGGACCACTTCACCTATTTTTCAACCTGTCTTCATATAATTGGTCCTCACTAATGTTCATGATAAAATAGCACCATTCTTTTCTACTCAGTCCGTGTCTCATAGGAAGGCTGTATAGAGACAGTTCAGAGACCCGGCTTCCAGTGACATCATCATCATCATTAGGGAGGTGTTTAACAAAACCATCACACCCGTGTGAAGTTGAGGGGCGTCCTTATCATCGTACGTCATTCAATTAAAAAAAAGTTAACATACTTCCTCATTAACCCATTCTGGCCGGGCACCCATTTTGGTGTTGGCATCATGTTATGCTTTAGCTATTGAAAAATAGCAGATCTACAAGCTCATATCGCGCCCCGAGTGGCGCGATACGAGCTTGTAGGTCTGCTATTTTTGAAAAATTAGAAGAACGACTGACATTTTTAGAATCTGATCTCAGGTCAGAATGGGTTCATCAGACCAGTGTGTGTCCAGTGGAAACCTCGTATGAATCTGATCTCAGGTCAGAATGGGTTAATGAATGTGTCAACATGCCGTCGCTGAGATAAGGCATTACACAATGCCTCCACACACTGTACCACTTCTGGGTCATGTTATACCGACGCCAATAATACGAACGAGAATTATATATACAATTAGCCGAGCATGATTTGCTCAGACACATTATACGATCGGCCGGATAGGGCATTCACTTCCAGTCATTTTTACTAGTTGACTAGTTGCCTAGTTGACTAGTCGACTAGTTGTTTAACTATACCTACCAGTAAGACGCGCAAACGCGGGAAGCGAACGCAGCTCGTACATATTTGGGGTTTTTTAAGATTTATTTTTAAAGTATTTTTTATTTTAAGTTACGTTTTTTTTAAGTTACGTTTTATGTGGACCTGGCCCCTTTTGTGCCCATATATGGAGCTGAGTGATTTGTTTGTGATTGATGCAACACACTCCATATTTGGACGTATAGCTGCTTTGGGGCTCCATATATGGGCACAAAAGCGGGACAGACACACACACACACACACACACACAGACAGACATGATCTGCTTGGTCTCATAGTAAGTGCTCACTGCGTTCGCAATTATGTAAAAAATAAAAAAGTACAAATAAATATTCGTACATTTAAAAACTGTGTACATTGGTGACTATAACGATAATCTACCTGATCTTGAGGCCTACAAAATCGGGGGGGATTTTTCCCCCCTTTTCTTATCAACTAGTACCAACAAGGTAGACTAGTGGGTTTACTGGACTAGTAAACTAGTACCAACAAGGTAGACTAGTGGGTTTTTACTGGACTAGTAAACTAGTACCAACAAGGTAGACTAGTGGGTTTACTGGACTAGTAAACTAGTACCAACAAGGTAGACTAGTGGGTTTACTGGACTAGTAAACTAGTACCAACAAGGTAGACTAGTGGGTTTACTGGACTAGTAAACTAGTACCGACAAGGTAGACTAGTGGGTTTACTGGACTAGTAAACTAGTACCAACAAGGTAGACTAGTGGGTTTACTGGACTAGTAAACTAGTACCAACAAGGTAGACTAGTGGGTTTACTGGACTAGTAAACTAGTCGACTAGGTGCTTAATGCCCTAATTATACGACGTAAATTCTCCTTTCATTGTCAATGGCAAATGTGACACGAGTTAGGACAAAAAGCTGTATATAGAAAAAAACTAATACAAAAACAAGGTTTCTTATTATCGCGAGAACGATGGCGGCCATTATCGTATTGCAACCGTTCCGTTTCTATTAGCTGGGATTCCCCATCGATGATCGTCAGTGGGAGACCGGGTTCTGAACTGCCCACAGGCGGGTTCTGAACTGACCGGGTTCTGAACTGCCCATAGGCGGCTTCTGAACTGCCCACAGGCGGGTTCTGAACTGCCCACAGGCGGCTTCTGAACTGACCGGGTTCTGAACTGCCCACAGGCGGGTTCTGAACTGCCCACAGGCGGGTTCTGAACTGACCGGGTTCTGAACTGCCCACAGGCGGGTTCTGAACTGACCGGGTTCTGAACTGCCCACAGGCGGGTTCTGAACTGACCGGGTTCTGAACTGCCCACAGGCGGCTTCTGAACTGACCGGGTTCTGAACTGCCCACAGGCGCGTTCTGAACTGACCGGGTTCTGAACTGCCCACAGGCGGGTTCTGAACTGCCCACAGGCGGGTTCTGAACTGACCGGGTTCTGAACTGCCCACAGGCGGCTTCTGAACTGACCGGGTTCTGAACTGCCCACAGGCGGGTTCTGAACTGCCCACAGGCAGGTTCTGAACTGACCGGGTTCTGAACTGCCCACAGGCGGGTTCTGAACTGACCGGGTTCTGAACTGCCCACAGGCGGGTTCTGAACTGACCGGGTTCTGAACTGCCCACAGGCGGGTTCTGAACTGACCGGGTTCTGAACTGCCCACAGGCCCCTCCTACGAGAAACCGCCCCGTTAAGACGCATTTGACGTGAACCTTGCGGCAGCTGGTGCAGCGGTAGGGTTTCTCCAGGTGCAGCTTCTGGTGCGTCCTCATGTTCTGCAGGAAGGCGAAGTCCTTGCCGCAGTCGGGACATTTGTAGGGTTTCTCCCCCGTGTGTATGATGAGGTGCTGCTGCAGGTAGCTGCTGAAGCGGAAGCTCTTCCCGCACTCTTTGCAGCGGTACGGTTTGTCCTGCAAAGGATCCATTCAGTTAACACACCTGTGAGACGCGCCGAGGCCGCAATGAAACGACAGGTCTGGGAAGGCCCATATATGGACCTTAAAAAAATAAAAATAAAAACGTTTTCGGGCCAGGCAGGGCGAAACATGCGTGCTAATTATTAGTATGTGTGCTAATTATTAAATGGACAGGTCAGTCAAAAGGGAGACATCAAAGAGGAAGGATGGATGGGGAAGGATGAACATATGGAATGTCAGAACAGGTCAGCAGCTCCATATATGGAGACCTAAGGGTTTGAGGTCTGATGTAGAGTTGCTGGCCGGCTCCATATATGCAGATCTAGGTGATGATCCAAGTCCTCTCCATGTATGGCTATCCGATGAGGTCAGTGTCGTGATCTCCATATATGGAGCGTGTCACGAGGCGCGATGGACTGTACGGCCATATATGGTGGCGTGACGTGTCACGAGGTGTGTGACATGTATGGAGGGCGTGACGGACGTACTGACTGACAGGTTTTCATAGTATGGTTTGTCCTGCAAACAATCCTGTAGGATTCTGAAATACAGGTAGGCCTATGTCTATGTCAGTGGTTCTCAATATTTCATGTCAAGGACCCCAAAAATTATATGTAATTGGCCACCGAGCCCCATCTGAAAATATGTTTCAGGGACCCTGGGGCAGCGGTGGCCGAAGGGTTTGCGGAGCGGTCTTGATATCGGAAGGTCGCTATAGTTCGTATCCCCGTACCGGCACGTTAAAATTACCACCGCTGAAGTGCCCAGCTTGGACAAGGCATTTAACCTCTACCATGAAATGTTCTATGAGCAGGGCCTGGCTGTAAACAAGTTCTTGAGCTTAGTCCAGTTACCCTGCAGGGTAAACATAGTACCTTTCCTTTCCTTAGTCCAGTTACCCTGGGTAAACATAGTACCTTTCCTTTCCTTAGTCCAGTTACCCTGCAGGGTAAACATAGTACCTTTCCTTTCCTTAGTCCAGTTACCCTGGGTAAACATAGTACCTTTCCTTTCCTTAGTCCAGTTACCCTGGGTAAACATAGTACCTTTCCTTTCCTTAGTCCAGTTACCCTGGGTAAACATAGTACCTTTCCTTTCCTTAGTCCAGTTACCCTGGGTAAACATAGTACCTTTCCTTTCCTTAGTCCAGTTACCCTGCAGGGTAAACATAGTACCTTTCCTTTCCTTAGTCCAGTTACCCTGCAGGGTAAACATAGTACCTTTCCTTTCCTTTAGTCCAGTTACCCTGGGTAAACATGGTACCTTTCCTTTCCTTAGTCCAGTTACCCTGGGTAAACATAGTACCTTTCCTTTCCTTAGTCCAGTTACCCTGCAGGGTAAACATAGTACCTTTCCTTTCCTTAGTCCAGTTACCCTGGGTAAACATAGTACCTTTCCTTTCCTTAGTCCAGTTACCCTGCAGGGTAAACATAGTACCTTTCCTTTCCTTAGTCCAGTTACCCTGGGTAAACATAGTACCTTTCCTTTCCTTAGTCCAGTTACCCTGCAGGGTAAACATAGTACCTTTCCTTTCCTTAGTCCAGTTACCCTGGGTAAACATAGTACCTTTCCTTTCCTTAGTCCAGTTACCCTGCAGGGTAAACATAGTACCTTTCCTTTCCTTAGTCCAGTTACCCTGCAGGGTAAACATAGTACCTTTCCTTTCCTTAGTCCAGTTACCCTGGGTAAACATAGTACCTTTCCTTTCCTTAGTCCAGTTACCCTGCAGGGTAAACATAGTACCTTTCCTTTCCTTAGTCCAGTTACCCTGGGTAAACATAGTACCTTTCCTTTCCTTAGTCCAGTTACCCTGCAGGGTAAACATATAGTACCTTTCCTTTCCTTAGTCCAGTTACCCTGGGTAAACATAGTACCTTTCCTTTCCTTAGTCCAGTTACCCTGGGTAAACATAGTACCTTTCCTTTCCTTAGTCCAGTTACCCTGCAGGGTAAACATATAGTACCTTTCCTTTCCTTAGTCCAGTTACCCTGCAGGGTAAACATAGTACCTTTCCTTTCCTTAGTCCAGTTACCCTGGGTAAACATAGTACCTTTCCTTTCCTTAGTCCAGTTACCCTGCAGGGTAAACATATAGTACCTTTCCTTTCCTTAGTCCAGTTACCCTGGGTAAACATGGTACCTTTCCTTTCCTTAGTCCAGTTACCCTGCAGAGGGTAAACATGGTAACTTTGCTTTCTCCCCCCCCCCCCCCACACACCTCCCCCCTCTGTAGTGATCGAGTCTAAAGTGACTCGAGTTCGTCTCCTTTCTCTCCAAAAGCAATTTAATATGATATTATTAAGGAACCAGGATTACTGTGATTGTGGTAAGCCCACGCACACACACACACACACACACACACACACACACACACACACACACACACACACACACACACACACGAACACACACGAACACACACACACACACACGCCTCGTTATACCTTGGAGTGGATGCGCATGTGCAGCTCCAGCACGGAGCGATGGCGGAAGGTCTTGCCGCACTCGGGACACGTGTAGGTCTTGCTGCTGGCGGCGTCGGGCCGCCACTTCCCCTTCACCGCGCCGGCCGCGCCGCTCAGGTTCACCAGCTTGGTGTGGGGGAGGGGGAGGGGGGCGCTGTCGCCCCCCGGGCCCGGCCTGCCCCCCCCCCGCGCCACCGCCGGGAGACGCATCTGCTTCATGTAGTGCGCCGAGGAGTCGTGCGCCCTCAGCAGGTGGCCGAACAGCATGGGCTCGTCCCGGAAGGTGGAGGGGCAGTGCGGGCAGGTGTGCCCCTCCTCCCAGTGCAGACGCCGCTGCAGGCTCTCGCTGTCGGGATGCGCCGCGGCTGCGGACGTCGCGGACTTCGCGGCGGTCGCCGCCGCGGCCGCCGTCTCCTTGCCCAGGACCGCGTTGTCCAGGGTCTCGAACTCCGCCTCGTGGATCTGCATGTGACCCCGGAGGTCGGCGGGGGAGTGGCACACCTGTGGAAATATATGTAATGGGGAAAAAACATCATTCATGTACTCAGTGGCTAACCTGACGCTGCCAGATGGGGGCGGTATTGGGCATGTTCTCCAACACAGCTTCCATCTGGGATTTCTCAGGGAGTTCAGCTAACACCAATCCGTTCCGTACCGAACCAATCAGCGTGAGCTAAGGGCGGGATATGTGCGAAACCGGATGTGAAGCTATACAGACACGTCAATATGATTGGTTGTGTTTGCACGCCCACACGGTGATAGACAGACGGTCCCATCCAATCATCTACCGAGTATCTTGAAAAAAAGGAACAGCCCCGTCATCGAATTTGCTTCCGCGAGCGATCCCAGATCCCAATAAGCTGTGAAACAAATTTGTGTAGCAAGCTTCTTGGATCTGGCAGCGTCAGGTTACTCAGTGGCAGCAGTTCAGTGGAATGTCTTGCCTTCCAGCCTCACGGTGATCAGTTCCTTTGACATTTTTTAAATCCACATTAAAAAGATGGTTCGGCCGAAAACATGTCCTAACTTTTATTTTAGTATACTGACTTTTATAGTGTAGAATCGATAAATGGCACAAATGAAAAAAATAAAAAATAATAAGGGGAAAAAAAATAAGTTTTATTGGTCAGTTTATATGAATTTTGTCCTGTTTTTGTTTTATGTTTGTTTTCTGCCTCCTGTTATTGTCTGTATTGTCTGTTATTGTCTTTATTGTCTGTTATTGTCTGTATTGTCTGTTATTGTCTGTTATTGTCTGTATTGTCTGTTATTGTCTGTTATTGTCGTTATTGTCTGTATTGTCTGTAATTGTCTGTTATTTTCTGTTATTGTCTGTAATTGTCTGTTATTGTCTGTTATTGTCTGTTATTGTCCGTTATTGTCTGTTATTGTCTGTTATTGTCTGTATTGTCTGTATTGTCTGTTATTGTCTGTTATTGTCTGTATTGTCTGTAATTGTCTGTTATTTTCTGTTATTGTCTGTATTGTCTGTTATTGTCTGTTGCTCCCCTTCCCCTTTCCCCAAGAGGACCACCATGGCAACGAGCCTGACGGCTTTCTTGTGACTCTCTATCCTTTTTGAAAATATATATTTTTCAATAAAGTATTCAATTCACACCTGGGGACAGAGGGGGCAGCTGTAGGAGCGCCTGGGCGCCGGCGTCTGGGCGGCGGAGAGGCTCTGCAGGCCGCCGGCGTTCTCCTTGCCGCCCGGCGGGCCTCTGGCGTAGGGGGCGTCGCCCGGCGGGCCTCTGGCGTAGGGGGCGTCGCCCGGCGGGCCTCTGGCGTAGGGGGCGTCGCCGTGGTGGGCCGCGGCTACGGTCTGCGCCGCGGCCTGCTGCCTCCTGGAGGAGGAGGAGGAGGAGGAGGGGGGCAGCACGGGACCGTGCAGCCGGTGCTGACGAGAGTGGGCCTTCATGTTCTGGGCGAAGGCGAAGGTTCTGCCGCAGTCGGGGCAGCGGAAGGGCTTCTGACCCGTGTGGAGGTACTGGAGAGAGAGAGAGAGAGAGAGAGAGAGAGAAAGAGAGAGAGAGAGAGGGATGGAGACATTTATTATCCCGCGGGGGGGGGGGGGGGGAATCAGTCGCCCAGAGGCGGCACAGCAGTTAACCCATTCTTGGAATTGGAACGAGAGAAGTATGTGACATGGCTGCCACCTGCTGGACGCAAATCCAACTTCTGACTGTCTAGGTTCGCTAAAAGAAGGAAAGGCCGAGCCAAAATAATAATGAACTGTCTAGGTTCGCAAAAAGAAGGAAAGGCAGAGCCAACATAATAATGAAAAAATCGTTCTCAGCGACGCGGATTGATATCCATAATAAAGCTAATCTGACGGAGCAGAGAGAGAGAGAGAGAGAGAGAGAGAGAGAGAGAGAGGAGGGGGGGAGAGAGGGGAGTTGCACCACTCGGTTCACACGGGTGTGATTTCTAATCCGTGTTTGACCGGTTTGGTCGCTTTGAGTCCTCTCTTCCTTCCTTTATTTATCGCCATCCTATCGTACCGCCTCCCGCTGTGGGGTTGGCTAGCTGTGGGGTTGGCTAGCTGTGGGGTTGGCTAGCTGTGCGTCCCGACGTCCCTGCCTCTGATCTGCTCCGCCATAGCTATAGCGCCACTAGCTATAGCGCCACTAGCTAGCCAGATAGGCGGTACAATGAGGCGTCAATAAACAAGGAAGGGAAGAGAGGAATCAAAGCGACCAAATCGGTCAAACACAGATTAAAAATACTTAGCGGCTCCTGCGGCCACAGGAGAATTCGCAGCAGGTTTCCGTTGTATCTTATCCCATTCTGGGCGGGAACCCATATTTGGGTTCTGTACAGTATTCAAAAATGTAATTTTTTTGATGCTGCTATATAAATATTTGAAGTTTTTCAGAAAAAAAACCTTAGGTCAGGATTTAGAGGCGTTTTTAGAATCGGCCTTAGGCCTAAATGGGTTATAGCTCTCAGAATCAGAATCACTCAAACGATCAGAATCATCACTCAAACGATCAGAATCACTCAAACGATCAGAATCACTCAAACGATCAGAATCACTCAAACGATCAGAATCATCACTCAAACGATCAGAATCACTCAAACGATCAGAATCATCACTCAAACGATCAGAATCACTCAAACGATCAGAATCACTCAAACGATCAGAATCACTCAAACGATCAGAATCACTCAAACGCCGCAGAAACGAGGTTTCCGACCTGGTGCTGCTGCAGACCTGGTTCTGTGGTTCTGTACTGACCTGGTGCTGTGGTTCTGTACTGACCTGGTGCTGCTGCAGCAGGCTGAGGTACTTGAAGGCCTTTCCACACGTGGCACAGCGATGAGGTCGTCCGTTCTTCTCCCAGTGCTGACGGCGCCGGTGGTCCTCCATGAGAGAGTAATACCTGAGTACAAATACCTCCATGAGAGAGTAATACCTGAGTACAAATACCTCCATGAGAGAGTAATACCTGAGTACAAATACCTCCATGAGAGAGTAATACCTGAGTACAAATACCTCCATGAGAGAGTAATACCCGAGTACAAATACCTCCATGAGAGAGTAATACCTGAGTACAAATACCTCCATGAGAGAGTAATAATACCCGAGTACAAATACCTCCATGAGAGAGTAATACCTGACCTGACCTGAGAGTATTGTATTTCATTGAAGCGCCCTCTTGTGGTGTGAAACGTGCTCTCTGTAAGTGAACTGACCTGAAGGCGGTGCCACAGTCGGGGCACTCGTAGGGCTTGTGGTGTGAAACGTGCTCTCTGTAAGTGAACTGACCTGAAGGCGGTGCCACAGTCGGGGCACTCGTAGGGCTTGTGGTGTGAAACGTGCTCTCTGTAAGTGAACTGACCTGAAGGCGGTGCCACAGTCAGGGCACTCGTAGGGCTTGTGGTGTGAAACGTGCTCTCTGTAAGTGAACTGACCTGAAGGCGGTGCCACAGTCTGGGCGTTCGTAGGGCTTGTGGTGTGAAACGTGCTCTCTGTAAGTGAACTGACCTGAAGGCGGTGCCACAGTCAGGGCAATCGTAGGGCTTGTGGTGTGAAACGTGCTCTCTGTAAGTGAACTGACCTGAAGGCGGTGCCACAGTCAGGGCAATCGTAGGGCTTGTGGTGTGAAACGTGCTCTCTGTAAGTGAACTGACCTGAAGGCGGTGCCACAGTCGGGGCACTCGTAGGCCTTGTGGTGTGAAACGTGCTCTCTGTAAGTGAACTGACCTGAAGGCGGTGCCACAGTCGGGGCACTCGTAGGCCTTGTGGTGTGAAACGTGCTCTCTGTAAGTGAACTGACCTGAAGGCGGTGCCACAGTCGGGGCACTCGTAGGGCTTGTGGTGTGAAACGTGCTCTCTGTAAGTGAACTGACCTGAAGGCGGTGCCACAGTCGGGGCACTCGTAGGGCTTGAGCGCGGCGTGGCAGCGTTGGTGCTGCCGCAGCGCGGCGCCGTCAGAGAACGCCTGGTGGCACTCCTGGCACGACAACACCGACTCCAGGGAGTGGCCCTGCGCGGCAGAGGGGCGGGAATAATGATCCATCACTTCTTTCATTGATAACCTTAAAGGGACACTTCACCCTTTTTGCAAAAAAATATACGTTAATGACGTTTAGGAGCTTTAGAACACTTTCCTGGGGGTCTTTGTGTGTGTAATATGTGGTTTTAGATATTTTAGATTGTAGCAGTGAGCCTGTTGTCTCTGATGTCATGGACACTGGGCTCACTTCCTTCCTGGACTACATGTTGTCTCAGTAAGACAGCTCTCCCCCCTATCCACAAGGAGGAGCAGTGCACCAAAGAATTATGGGAATTGTAGTCCAGGAAGGTAGTGAGACCAGTGTCCATGACATCAGAGACACTGGGCTCACTGCTACAATCTAAAATATCTAAAACCACATATTGCACACATAAATACCCCCAGGAAAGTGATCTAAAGCTTCTAAACGTCATTAACATATATTTTTTTGCAAAAAGGGTGAAGTGTCCCTTTAATTAAACGGTAAATGGTACTTTATCCAAGGCGCTTTACATAGATTTAAGCAATGTTACACGAGAGGGTGTGGTTTAACGTGATTATTGCCACGACAGTGATGCGGTCAGGAACGAGATCGAAGTCGAAGTGGTGAACAGTTGCCCTTAAAAACTAAGAAAATCGCTGAAGAAATATATATTTTTAATGACAGATGTAGTCACTACGATCACAAATGTCCCAAGAAACTATCTAGCCTAGCCACCGAGTTTGCTAAAACAGAGCAGCTGAAATCTTTGTTTTGATTAGGTGGTGAACAGTGCTGGTTTGATCCACGGCTAGAAACCGTTTCAACCAATTAGATTGCTTCCTCTTAACGACCTGTTGTAGTATGTGCATTACATTCACCCGTTCACACACACATTCACACACCGATGGCGGCGGAAGCCATGCAAGGCACCAACCAGCACATCGGGAGCAATTTGGGGTTCAGTGTCTTTGCCCAAGGACACTTCGACATGTAGACAGGAGGAGGAGGAGCCGGGATTCGAACCGCCGACCCATGGATCATTGGACGACCCGCTCTACCTCCTGAGCCACAGTCGCCCTGACCTTATCGGTCGCTTAACCGCTTAGTTGATAAGCGCCGTTTTTTAATTTATTGATCTGAGAATCTTAATTTCCCTCAACATAAAAAAATAATCTACATTTTACGGGTTAATACAGAAAGAATACAAAAGGCATATTATATTCCTTCTAAGCATTATGTTATACTTTAGCTATTGATTTTGAATATACTGTATATTCTTTCAGAGTGAACATTTTAACTCAAATCTTTCCTTCTGGAGGGTCCCTGGAACAACATATTTTCTGATGGGGGTCGGCGGCCAATTACATATATTGTTTGGAGGGGGGGTCCTTGAAATGAAAATGTTTGAGAACGACTAACGACTTATTCGGCTCTAAAATAGGAGTATGAATCGGCCCTCAGATGTGAGCGGTCCGAGCGAAAAACAAATATCCGCTCCGTCACAGTCGTACCGCGGCGATCGCCAAGATTTTGGCTTCATTTTACGCATGCCGTAATGATTTGTAATGTTTTTTTTCCCCCACTTTCTTTTCGTCGCGCTGCGACGCGTTGTGGGCTTGTAGATCGGCTATTTTCAGCATGCAACTAATTGTAAAATGATTTATAGTGGATATATGTAGTCTTAGTTGTAGTCGTCATAGCTTAGTTTCCATGTAGTTTTCGTCAGTGGAAAAGGGTAAACACAATTTTCGTCTCAGTTTTTTTAGTCGACGAAATCAACACTGACCCCCCTCTTACCTCAGGGATGTCAAACTCAAATACACGGTGGGCCAAAATAAAGACATTGGTAGAAGTCGAGGGCCGGACTGTGTTTCAACACACGGGGCACCGCGGTCAGGAGGACGTCCCATAGGTCAGGAGGACGTCCCATAGGTCAGGAGGACGTCCCATAGGTCAGGAGGACGTCCCAGGCAAACAGCAAAAAAAGTAAATGCATTTCAAACTGAAAATGCATTATTATTATTATTAAGCTCAGTTCCCTGTTCTATGATCCTCACAAAGCAGGATAATATACCAGAGGGCCAGTTCTTTTTATTTTATTTTATCCCACGATTTTGTAACCCATTTTTCACCCCTGTGTCAATCATCTAATGTGATCCTGGGCTCTACACACCCTCCACCAACCTAGTCCCCATATATGGGGGACAAGGGGAGAGCAACCTAGTCCCCATATATGGGGACAAGGGGAGACCAACCTAGTCCCCATATATGGGGGACAAGGGGAGACCAACCTAGTCCCCATATATGGGGGACAAGGGGAGAGCAACCTAGTCCCCATATATGGGGGACAAGGGGAGACCAACGGACTTGAACTCGTGCTCCCTTCATGCCTGAGTGTCCAAGTTGCTCCTTTACAACCTGACAGGGGGGAGTTTCCCTGGTTGGACGTAGCGCGTGGAAGGAACACGTTATTCCAACCAGTTCCTTTCCCCTCCATCAGGCGCCCTGGCTGGCCAGGGGGAGGCAGTTTAGAGACCTGGATTACTGCATGTTTTTTGTGAGGGTATACCTACCCTAGGGGACACGGGGAGAACATGTGAGGGTACCTACCCAAGGCCGGGGACACGGGGAGAACATGTGAGGGTACCTACCCTAGGGGACACGGGGAGAACATGCAAACTCCACACAGAAAGGCCCTTTCGCCAACCCCCGCCTTCGGGTATGGGCACTGATGACGCGGAGGAGAAAACACGCCGCCAGCACCCACAGCGTCCCGATCTGGGAATCGAACCCAGGAGGGCCAGTTCTAATACTAATTAAATAATCATCCCGCGGGCCAAAGATAATTCATTCACGGGCCTGATTTGGCCCCCGGGGGCCTCTTGAGTCTGAGTTACCTGCATGTGTTTGGTCAACGAGCTGCGGACGCCGAACTCCTGGCGGCAGAGCGGACAGCGGTAGGGTGTCTCCCGGGCGCCGCAGGCCACAGCGCCGCAGCTGTGGGAGCGCAGCCGCTCCACCGTGGGGAAGAACTTCTCGCACGCCGAGCACTTGAAGGACAGCGTCAGGAAGGGTCGGAGCGCCTCTCTGCCGCCGCCGCCGGGAGGAGGAGGAGGAGTCGTCAGGAGCTGATGCTGCTGCTGCTGCTCGCTCTCCTGGTGGAGGGGGGGGGGGGGGGGGGGGGGGGGGGGGGAGTTATTATCACAGTTATTATCGCCGTATAATCCTCTATTCACAATTATCCCATTTTTTCTGAAAGACCTACGTTTCTATGTCAGTCGTTCTCAAACTATTTCATGTCAAGGACCCCAAAAATATTGTGAAAATATGCTGTTCCATGGACCCCCCCCCAGAAACAAAGATTAGAAAATATAAATTCAAAGATTATTGCGCCACATTTGCACGATGAAAAAAAAAAAAAGGCAGATCTACAAGCTCGCAGTGCGGCACTCAATGCCGCGCTGTGAGCTTGTAGATCTGCCATTTTTTACATTACATTACATATTTTACATTACATTAAAACAGCTAATGTGAAAGTATAGCATAATGCTTAAAACACTGTTGCTGTGGTGAATGTGTTAACGGTGTAACGGTGACGGCGCCCTAAAGGGGGCGCTGTGGCGTAGCGGTGACGGCGCCCTAAAGGGGGCGCTGTGGTGTAACGGTGACGGCGCCCTACCTCGCGTTGCTCGCTGCGGTGCTTGCTGTGGGCGTGGCCGCTGCGTTGCTCCTCCCTCTCCTGCAACGTGACGAGAGTTAATAAAAAATAACTAAATAGACAAAACTAAAAAAAATGAAAAACATTTTCGTTAACTGAACAAAATAAAAAACTATTATAAAAAGACAAAAAAACAATAACTAACTGAACTGAAACTGTTATTGTGTTTAACAATAACAAAACTTAACTGAAACGAACTGAGATTATAGAGAAAATAAAGTGATTTCTGGACATAAAGCTGTATGAAATACTGAGTCCCATGGTGGGAGTTCTGCTCTGGTTTTGGGGAATATCAAGTAGTTCCCATGCAGGGGCCCAGCTGGGGCCAACACTAAACCTATAATGAAACCATCCCTTAGTGTTGGCCCTAGTCCAGGTTCAGGTCCAGCGACGCCGGCTTCCTTGAGATCCCAAAAAGGATCAAACGGGAAAACCTGGGGCGACAGGGCCTTCTCCGTGGCCGCCGCGCCCCCCTACCCTCTGGAACGCTCTCCCCAAACACATCCCAGATGCCCCCCCTCACTTCCCACCTTCAAATCTGCACTGTGAAAACCCACCTGTTCACAATCGCATTGCCAGGCTGATGTGTTTTTAAAAACTTGTTATATGCACTGTTTAATTGGTTTTATTCTTTTAATTGTCCTTTTCTCTTGTTCCCCCCCATGGCCCCAACAACACATGTTAAGCGTCTTTGAGTATCAATAAAAGCACTATATAAATCCCAGATATTATTATTATTAGGGGGTCATCCTGACCTCTCTCTCTCTCTAATATCCCTTAGGGGGTCATCCTGACCTCTCTCTCTCTCTCTAATGAAACCATCCCTAGGGGGTCATCCTGACCTCTCTCTCTAATGAAACCATCCCTTAGGGGGTCATCCTGACCTCTCTCTCTCTCTCTCTAATGAAACCATCCCTTAGGGGGTCATCCTGACCTCTCTCTCCTGGCGGTGCTGGCCCCGGTGCTTCACCAGGCCGCTGCGCTGCTGGAAGGTCTGGCCGCACTCGCGGCAGGTCAGCGGGTCCAGGCCGTCGTGGTGCGTGTGCGAGTAGCGGTGGAGGTTGTACATCTCGCGCCGCGAGAACATCAGGCCGCACTCCTCGCACTGGAGGCTCCTTCTGCGCCGCTTCACGACCGCCGCCGCCGTCCCCTCCTCCTCCCCCCCGTTTCCCCCCTCCTCCTCTCCGACGCCTTCCGCCTCTTCTTCCTCGTCGCCGCCATTGTCCGCGGTTTCCATTTCCTCCGCCGCCGCCGCCGTCGCTAACGCTCCGTCGACCGCCTCGCCTCCCGGGCCGCGGCCCGCGTCTTTGTCGTTGGTGGTTTTGTCCGCGTGGGCCGGCGGTGCCGGGGCGAGCGGGGTTTCTTCGCCATCGTCTTCTTCGGCTTCTTCTTCCGGTCGGCCGACGGCAGCACCGTCGTGCTTAACGAGGCGTTTCTCCGCGCCGGGCGGCCCCGGCGGCGGTCGCTTCCCGTCGACTCCTTCGCCGTTCCGCTCGTCGTCCGCGTCTTCAGCGGCACCTGTTTTTTTTTAACGACCGCGAGAACAATCGACACGTCTTTAAAAAAAACGGCACATCAATCAACACGTAATTACATAATTGCACCCGTAGGAGGCCGAAGACAGTGTGGGCACGTTTTCAGGTCCTTTGTAATTATATAAAACGCTTAAAAATAAATTCTGAAGCACAATTATGTACTCTAAAAAGATGGCTGTGTTGAAACCATTGTTAAAGGAGAATTCCATACTAAAAGGCTTTCTTACCTTTCTTTGTAGTTGTTACGTCCCCACCAAAGAGGTCCAGGTGTTATTTTGTGCAAAAGCTCCTTATTGGCTATTTCCCCTACCATAAGCCCTCAATGAATTGCATTGAATTGAATGGGGCTATGGGGTGTTATGCTAATTCGCTTATTTCCATCGCTCAAAATTATAATTTCTTTGTATATATCCTCTCTTCATAATGTAAATAATATCCAAAGTGTCACACTTTACTACTTATTTCAATGGAAATAAGCGAACTAGCATAACACCCCATAGCCCCATTCAATTCCCATTCAATGCAATGCAATTCATTGAGGGCTTGTGGTAGGGAAAATAGCCAATAAGGAGTTTTTGCACAAAATAACACCTGGACCTCTTTGGTGGGGACGTAACGACTACAAAGAAAGGTAAGAAAGATAAGAAAGCATTCTAGCATGGACTTCTCCTTTAAGTTTTCACTGTCAGTGGACCAACACCATGCAGATAACATGGCCTCACTCGTCTGCGTGTTGAACAATACAAAAATAATTCACACGCATGCACTGTAGTGCGATGATGTATCCTTTTGACAGATATCATTTCTAAATATATTTTTTTATCCCACGATTTTGTAACCCATTTTTCACCCCTGTGTCAATCATCTACTGTGATCCTGGGCTCTACACACCCTCCGCCAACCTGGGGAGAGCAACGGACTTAACTCATGCTCCCTTCATGCCTGAGTGTCCAAGTTGCTCCTTTACACCTGACAGGGGGGAGTTTCCCTGGTTGGACGTAGCGCGTGAAAGGAACACGTTATTCCAACCAGTTCCTTTCCAATCCATCAGGCGCCCCGGCTGGCCAGGGGGAGGCAGTTTAGTGACCAGGATTACTGCATGTTTTTGTGAGGGTACCTATACCCTAGGGGACACGGGGAGAACATGCAAACTCCACACAGAAAGGCCCTTTCGCCAACGCCCGCCTTCGGGTATGGGCACTGATGACGCGGAGGAGGAAACACGCCGCCAGCACCCACAGTGCCCCGAGCGGGAATCGAACCCAGGACCTTCTAGCTGTGAGGCGACAGCACTACCCACTGTGCCACTGTGCCACCTTGACAGATATCATTGTATAAGTGCGTTTATGTCTGTGTCAATAAGAACATCGGTGCACCTTTCTCTGCGTCAGAGGCGGGGTCGTGTCTGTGGGCGGAGTCTGCGTCTTCATCGGATATGTCTTCTATCAGCGCGTCCGTCTGCGGCGCTTCTCGTTCGCCCGCGTCACTGCTGCATTCTGGGGGAATTTAAAACATTTAAAAAAAAGGTGTTGTAAGCACATCAGCGCTGCAGTCTGGAGCAGAGTTCAACCACTCCACTCCCTTGTAGGTTCTGCTATTTTTGAAAAATCATGAAAATGTGGTGCAAATGTTTGAATATATATATTCTTTCAGAGCGAACGTTTTTAACTCAAATGTTTGAATATATATTCTTTCAGAGCGAACGTTTTTAACTCAAATGTTTGAATATATATTCTTTCAGAGCGAACGTTTTTAACTCAAATGTTTGAATATATATTCTTTCAGAGCGAACGTTTTTAACTCAAATGTTTGAATATATATATTCTTTCAGAGCGAACGTTTTTAACTCAAATGTTTGAATATATATTCTTTCAGAGTGAACGTTTTTTAACTCAAATCTTTGAATATATATTCTTTCAGAGAGAACGTTTTTAACTCAAATGTTTGAATATATATTCTTTCAGAGCAAACGTTTTTTAACTCAAATCTTTGCTTCCGGGGGAGGGGGGTCTCTGGAACAACATATTTTCAGATGGGGGGGGGTCAATTACATATAATTCTGGATGTCCTTGACATGAAAAAGGTTGAGCATCACCGACATGGGTTTAAAAAAAAAAAAAGGTGTCAGGATTTAGAAGACATTTTTTTAGAATCTGATCTCAGGTCTAAATGAGTTGAAGTGAAATCTGAAATAGCAGATAGTTCTTTCAGAAGGCATCACTGGTACGCGAGTCGTACGGTAGTCTCTCTCTCTCTCTCTCTCAAACGTTGTCTGTTCTTCCTTTGTGTTCCCAGATTGCTCGCCATGGTAAATGGTGCATCTATAAAGCATTTTACACTCAAGCGTAACCCATTTTGACCTGAGATCAGATTCTACTAAATGTCTTCTAAATCCTGACAGTTTTCTGATGTTTCATTTCAGTCGTTCTTTTCTATTTTTCAAAAATAGCAGACCTACAAGCTCATAGCGCGCCACTCGGTGGCGCGCTACGAGCTTGTAGGTCTGCTATTTTTCAATAGCTAAAGCATGACATGATGCTAACACCAAACAACAACAGACAGCTTGTATAATTTCTGTCAAACTGCGATCATCACGCGGTCAAACTATAGTAATCACACCGACCGGAGCGCGTCTGAGCTATAAGTGCAGCTTGGGCTACGTCATGTAGGCGAAACAAAATGCCCCGCACGGAACACATTATCTCTATATTAATTCATCACAATTATTATCATTGCATTTTCAGATTTCATTCGTGTTTGTTTTGTTCCCTTAATATAATGTGGTTATAATGTAATAATAATAATATAATTAATAATCCATAATAACTACATTAACCCATTCTGACCGGGCACCCATTTTGGTGTTAGCATCATGTTATGCTTTAGCTATTGAAAAATAGCAGATCTACAAGCTCATATCGCGCCACCGAGTGGCGCGATACGAGCTTGTAGGTCTGCTATTTTTGAAAAATTCGAAGAACGACTGACATTTTTAGAATCTGATCTCAGGTCAGAATGGGTTAATCAGACCAGTGTGTGTCCAGTGGAAACCTCGTATGAATCTGATCTCAGGTCAGAATGGGTTAATAATTACCAGGTTTCTTCCCCAGCAGCATCAGTATGTTACGAGAGATGTTTTTTCTCTCTTTCTCATTCTGGAAACGTCTCCCAAAGAAACTGCATGTTTGTTCTGATTCTGGAGGGAGGGAGGGAGGGATGGAGGCACACACACACACACACACACACACACACACACACACACACACACACACACAGTTAGGAAAGCCTTGACTAGGTACAGACTCCTAGACCCCACTCCTAATTGAAGATTTTTATTTTGTATAATCAGGGATGAATCTAGAGTTGCAGTACCCTCCATCGATCCAAATCTAATTTCCTACCTGCTTGTATTAAACAACGTTAAACTCACCAACATTGCAGCTGTAGGGCAAGCTTGAATTATCAGCACTCATATTTGTATGTCCTACATGATTTTATTTACCTCCGAGAATGAAAAACGCATACGCATTTCGGCCTGTATACGCTGAGGAAGGCCGAAACACGCACGTTTTTCATTCAGTTTCAGTTTCAAAAGTACACCTTTTCATTTTGCCTCATTCCTTGAAAAGGCCTGGTCAATGAGGAGGAGGGCCATTTACATGTAAAATGGCCTTGTTATGTTTATTTTCGTTTTGTTTTCTTTTTTGTTCGAATAATGTACAAATAATAAATATGTATGAACAGGAAGGACTGTAGTGTCAGTTGTATTCAGTGTACTCTGTGAAACGTGTCATATTCAATGTGTCATATTCCATATTCCACTGCTGGCCTGCTCGCTTTGCCTAAAAATTATTTGCTTCTACGGGCCGACGGCGTGGAACAAACTCCCACTGTACCTTCGTCAGGCAGCCTCTGTAGACATTTTTAAAGCTCAGCTCAAGACCCACTTCTACAACATTGCTTTGAATTGATCTTTTATTTTTTGTTATTCATGTCCTCAACTGTATTGCATTACTGCTTGTTTTTTAATGTCTTTGCCTTGCTTTTCTGTTTTTTTTTTCTCCATTGCTCTGTAAAGCACTTTGAGCTGCATTTCATGTCATGAAAGGTGCTATAGAAATAAAGTTTTATTATTATATAATCCCATTATGGGATGGGCCGAAGTGGCATGACACGAAAATACATATTTAATTCATTCATAAAAGGACAATGATTTTCTTCACCTCAACTTATATCTTCGAGCCTTAAGTTGCACCTGGAAAGATTTAGTTTGAACCTGGAGTGCTGCGGGTTTGTCTGCTACGGCAGTACTTTCTCCAAGCTTGAATTATCCTCTTTCAATCTGCAAAGTGTTTATTTGCACATAATGCAGGAGGGCAGCAGCGTGATTACGGCAGTGGTGGCCGAACGGTTTGCGGAGCGGTCTTGATATCGGAAGGTTGCTATAGTTCGTATCCCCGGACCGGCACGTTAAAATTACCACCACTGAAGTGCCCTTGGACAAGGCATTGAACGTCTACCATGAAATGTTCTATGAGCAGGGCCTGGCTGTAAACAAGTTCTTGAGCTTAGTCCAGTTACCCTGCAGGGTAAACATGGTACCTTTCCTTTCCTTAGTCCAGTTACCCTGCAGGGTAAACATGGTACCTTTCCTTTCCTTATTCCAGTTACCCTGGGGAAACATAGTACCTTTCCTTTCCTTAGTCCAGTTACCCTGGGTAAACATAGTACCTTTCCTTTCCTTAGTCCAGTTACCCTGGGTAAACATAGTACCTTTCCTTTCCTTAGTCCAGTTACCCTGGGTAAACATAGTACCTTTCCTTTCCTTAGTCCAGTTACCCTGGGTAAACATAGTACCTTTCCTTTCCTTAGTCCAGTTACCCTGCAGGGTAAACATGGTACCTTTCCTTTCCTTAGTCCAGTTACCCTGCAGGGTAAACATAGTACCTTTCCTTTCCTTAGTCCAGTTACCCTGGGTAAACATAGTAACTTTCCTTTCCTTAGTCCAGTTACCCTGGGTAAACATAGTACCTTTCCTTTCCTTAGTCCAGTTACCCTGGGTAAACATAGTACCTTTCCTTTCCTTAGTCCAGTTACCCTGGGTAAACATAGTACCTTTCCTTTCCTTAGTCCAGTTACCCTGGGTAAACATAGTACCTTTCCTTTCCTTAGTCCAGTTACCCTGCAGGGTAAACATAGTACCTTTCCTTTCCTTAGTCCAGTTACCCTGGGTAAACATAGTACCTTTCCTTTCCTTAGTCCAGTTACCCTGGGTAAACATAGTACCTTTCCTTTCCTTAGTCCAGTTACCCTGGGTAAACATAGTACCTTCCCTTTCCTTAGTCCAGTTACCCTGCAGGGTAAACATGGTACCTTTCCTTTCCTTAGTCCAGTTACCCTGGGTAAACATAGTACCTTTCCTTTCCTTAGTCCAGTTACCCTGGGTAAACATAGTACCTTTCCTTTCCTTAGTCCAGTTACCCTGGGTAAACATGGTACCTTTCCTTTCCTTAGTCCAGTTACCCTGGGTAAACATAGTACCTTTCCTTTCCTTAGTCCAGTTACCCTGCAGGGTAAACATAGTACCTTTCCTTTCCTTAGTCCAGTTACCCTGGGTAAACATAGTACCTTTCCTTTCCTTAGTCCAGTTACCCTGGGTAAACATAGTACCTTTCCTTTCCTTAGTCCAGTTACCCTGCAGGGTAAACATAGTACCTTTCCTTTCCTTAGTCCAGTTACCCTGGGTAAACATGGTACCTTTCCTTTCCTTAGTCCAGTTACCCTCAGGGTAAACATGGTACCTTTCCTTTCCTTAGTCCAGTTACCCTGCAGGGTAAACATAGTACCTTTCCTTTCCTTAGTCCAGTTACCCTGGGTAAACATGGTACCTTTCCTTTCCTCTTTCAATCTGCAAAGTGTTTATTTGCACATAATGCAGGAGGGCAGCAGCGTGACCCGTTAATAAAAAAAACGACTCTGAGTGCTTCCGAATTCCAACACTGACAGAAAAACAATATCACAGCACGGAATGTCTTTAGCAGGAAGTAGATCGTAATAACATGTATGTACAGGTGGATTTTTATGACACAAACGTTTGGCAGATTGAAAGAGCTCAATTCAAGCTTGCGCTGTAATGTTGGGGAGTTTAACGTTGTTTAATACAAGCAGATCGGAAATTCGATTTGGATCAACGGGCTGTCAATGGAGGGTATTGCAACTCTAGATCGTCATCCCGTTATTACAAAAAAATCTAGTGTTGCAAATTGCGACTAAATTGAAGACAAGACTATATGCACATTTATGTGGTGGAAACAGAGCTACGCTTTCTAACAGCCTCCTGCCCACTATTACCAAGACATCAGAGACACAAACTTCCCCACAGAGGTGGATCTTTGTTGGTTGTAAAGTGTCTTGAGACGACTTGTTGTGATTTGACACTATAATATAATTGAATTGAATTGACAGATTACACACACGCCCAAAGTGAGTTTTTTTAAACTATGACCAATAACAAAAAAATAACTCCCATACCTATTGGGAGAAATACAACATTGTGCAAAACACAGCAGCTCAAGATGTGTGAACTGCTGCGGTTAAAGAAGGCTAGCCAATGGAATACAACCACCCTAAGGACTACTATTTGTACCTGTTAGACCGCGGTGCTATTAACCATATTGCACATGTAAACAGAGCTGCCATCTTGTGACATTATGTGTCAAATCTGAGGGTTATCTTTTTTGTATACTATTCAAAGGGTGGCACCTAAACCAAGAACAAATATTCTTAAATCTTCTATTATCTACAGAGCAGTAATAGGTTGGAATGCACTACCAAAGTGTATAACCAATACTAATACAAGATTCATCTTTAAAATCAAGTTCAAAGAACACCTTATGTAAACCATACTGCAGTAACCCTGGGAAAATAATAATTCAAATGTATAATGTGTTGAAAGTGTTTTTTATTTGCTATGTTTTTCTTTGTTTTTTATTTCTCCTATGTTTTTTATTTTCTTATTTTATTTTTAATTGTACTATGTTTTATTTAGAGTTAGTGTTTGTAAACAATTGTAAGTATTGCCTTTGTTAAATGTTAAATGTTTGTCAGGAAGACTATAGCTTTTGTCAAGGCAGGATCCTTATAAACAATAAACAAATAATCTTGAGGGGAAAATGCTGCTATTTTCTCTTCTTTTTTAAAAAGCTTTATACCAAGTATATCATCATCATCATAACCACACAGATTGTGACATATATGTAGCTCTGTTTAGACAATGCTGTAGCCCTTACAACTGTATATACACAGTATACTTTTCAACTGTGTTTATTATGTTGACACTTGCTTTGGCAATGTAAATGTAAATGTATGTTGTTTTCCCATGTCTTTTCCTTTGAACTGAATTGAGTTAGTGTCTCTATAGTCTTGACTTCGGAGTACAAATTGAAACACATGTTCCATTTGTACACTTTCACAGTTAAACATCACACCCACACACACACACACACACACACACACCTGTGTCCATCGCAGGAGTTCCATCTGCGGGCTCCTCTCCCTCCTCGGGACCCGAGGAGGAGGAGGACAGCTCGGCCTGGTGGTCTGGTGGTCCCCGGCCACGGGCCTGGTGGTCCCCGGCCCGGGGAGTCCCTCCGGGGGTCGGCGTTGAGGCCTGGTGGTCCCCGGTCCGGGGAGCCCCTCCGGGGGTCTGCGGCGGTGAGGCCTGCTGGTCCTCGCCGTCCTCCGGTGCGTCACGCTGGGCTGCTGCAGGAGCACCTCCAGCCTCCTCCTGCTCCACGGTGCTCATTGGCTCCTCCACGCCGGCGGAGAGGCTCCCTGCGCCGGGCCGCTGGGGCAGGGAGCCCCGCGGCGGCGGAGCACCACCACCGGGTCCAGTGCATTCTGCTGCTGCTCCTAAGAACATCCTGTCGCGGTTCTCTGGCTCTGCTGCTCCCCGCGGCGGGGCTCCTTCCCCCGGCGGTGGGTCTTTGTCTTCCTCCCCCGGTGGGTCTGGGTCTCCCGGCCCCGAAACCGGTGGGTCTGCGTCCCCCGGCCCCGGCCCCTGTGGGTCTGCGTCCCCCCGCCCCGGTGGGTCTCCCTCCCGGGCAGGAGGAGGGGAGCGTCGCGGTCTCTCTGACCACTCTACAGCAGCAGCGGCGGCCATGTTTACAGAGCAGAGACAACCCCGCTCCTTCAGTGTTGCCACATTGTGAGAGAAATAAGCAACCAGGTCTGTTAAAACAAGCACAAAAGAAGCGACCACTGGGCTATTAGAAAATGGCAACGCAATCTTGGGGGGAAGTCATAATAAAAAGTGACAAATGTGGAATATTTTTTTTAAACATTTTAACAACACAAATCGGGTATGTATGTATGGGGGTCCACAGCATATCTTTTGACTGTAGGCTACTTGTTTTTTAGGCTTGTTTTTGAGTGGTATAGAGACAGCTATGTGTGTCCCTGGCTGTGTCCGAGCACGAAAATAGTGTTATAGCGTTTGTTCACCACCAAGTGGCCCTGTTATTTGTACACTGGCTCTAAATGTCCTGATGAATTGAACATGGTGGACCCTGTTATAAACAAGTGTAATGCTTAATCATGGTGTGTCCAGAGTAACAGTTTTTGTATTGACCTGTACTTTCGTTTGGATGTAGGCAATCAATCAATCAATCAATGAATCAATCACATCGGAGGAAAACATGGACAAATACGTGAATGTGGGGTCAAACCCCGCTGTGATTGGCCAGTACGGTCAAACCCCGGGCCAGTACGTCTGAGTGGCGGCTGCTTTCAACCAACCCCATCTGTCCAGTGACCAGTGTTGCCAGGTTTTGTGAGAGAAATAAGCGATCGGCTTTTTCGTCTGTGAAAACAAGGCCAAAAGAAGAAGCCAGCTCACTCCACAAATGTAGCCTGGGCACCATTTCATTTCGGTATATGATCCGGGCTGGAGCCGGATGATATGCTTACGCCATGTTGTAGGCAATGGTTTGCCTACAACTAAAAGCAATAAAAGCTCTCGTAAGCGAGAGCTTTTATTGAGAGGGAAAAGGAAGTTGTCGCCGCCTGTTCCGACTACAAAACAATACTACAACATGACGTAACCACATCATCCGGCCCCAGGCGGGATCATACGGACTTTTGAAACAGAGACCAGGCTTTCCTCCGAGGCGGTGGAAAGCCTGGTGAGGCGAGGTTACCACAAATGAGCAATTTAAAATGTCGAAATATTAAATATAATATTCAGCAGATCTACAAGCTCACAGCGCGTGTTGTGAGCCTGTAGAAAGCTTTGGCAGAACATGTATTTATTTATTTATTTGACAGGGACAAAGCTCATTAATCAACATGTCAGTATTCACCTCAATGGGCCAGAGTTAGCCGAAGCTAAATTTCATCTGTAGTCCCTGGGCAGGCTCTTTTTTTAAATATATATATTTTATCCCACGATTTTGTAACCCATTTTTCACCCCTGTGTCAATCATCTAATGTGATCCTGGGCTCTACACACCCTCCACCAACCTAGTCCCCATATATGTGGGACAAGGGGAGACCAACCTAGTCCCCATATATGGGGGACAAGGGGAGAGCAACGGACTTGAACTCATGCTTCCTTCATGCCTGAGTGTCCAAGTTGCTCCTTTACAACCTGACAGGGGGGAGTTTGAGTTTCCCTGGTTGGAATAACGTGTTCCACTGTTCCTTCCACGCGCTACGTTCCTTTCCCCTCCATCAGGCGCCCCGGCTGGCCAGGGGGAGGCTCTTAAAAAATGAATGATAAAAGAGAGAGACAAAGTGTGTGTGTGCCTGCAGTGCACACAACACCATGCGCTGATGCCATGTGTGCCAGATATGTGCACGCACCCAACATAATCAGATGGACATCGATAGGGCTTTAAAAGAAGTTAAGTATAGAAGGTCGGGGACCACCTGATGACCTCTCTTCCAGTTCCAGCCCAAAACCTCCTTTAGAAATGGATTATAAAATAATCGCATCTTTGATTCACAAACAGTTTGTGTTTCCGTTTTGGTGATACAAGCAGTAGGCTATTCATGAGATCACGTCATGAATCAGTTGTAATTCACAGGAGACTTTATTAAAGTTTTGTTGATGATACATTTCAGCAGAACATAGGCCCCATCTACAAAATATAAATGGTGCAAAAATATTTTTGTTTTAATTTTTAATTTATGGTTTTCCTTGCAACACTATAGTACAGTATGTACAGTACACATGTGCACTGCATGCAGGAGTATTATACATATAGCCCTGTACTTTTAATGGATATCCTTTTATCAACTGCACAAACTAAAAGTGATAATGTTTTTGATAAAAAACTTAAAAGCTCTGTGTTGTGATGGTAAACACTGCTATAGAGTGTTTGTTCACGAAGATAAATATCGTAAATTGATTAAAATATAATACGATATTCGTTAAATCACAATTTGAATCGTGATGCAAACAGCAGAGAGCGTGTGTGGAGAAAAAGGGACGAAAATACAGGATCTTTGTAAGAGAATTGATTATTTTTTTAGTTTTTTTAATAGATTTCGGGGCGCCCGCTGGCCTAGTGGTCCAGGCGCATGCCACATATGTTCGAGTCCCGCTCATGACGATCTTTATTGCTGCATGTCTCTCTCTCTCTCTCTCTCTCTCTCTCTCCCGCTTTCCTGTCCGTCTTCACTGTAACTATCAATAAAAGGCACAAAAGCAAAAAAATCATCTTTGAAAAAAGAAAGAAAAAGCAGTTACCAGCCTTCAAGGACACCAACCATATATTCACAGAATCGCCTAACTGGTTTTTGATTAAAACAATGTCTTGTCTTGTTGTGTATACAGTGTTTGATGAGGGCCCAGGTAGGGCCGGGCCTTCATTTTCAGGCCTGTTGAGAACTCTAGTTTTCTCCGGCTGATGAACTTTGGAGCGGGCCCGTCTAGAGTTTAAATGGACAGGTATCAGTCAACAGGCCCCGTCTAGAGTTTAAATGGACAGGTATCAGTCAACAGGCCCGTCTAGAGTTTAAATGGACAGGTATCAGTCAACAGGCCCCGTCTAGAGTTTAAATGGACAGGTATCAGTCAACAGGCCCGTCTAGAGTTTAAATGGACAGGTATCAGTCAACAGGCCCCGTCTAGAGTGTAAATGGACAGGTATCAGTCAACAGGCCCGTCTAGAGTTTAAATGGACCGGTATCAGTCAACAGGCCCGTCTAGAGTTTGAATGGACAGGTATCAGTCAACAGGCCCGTCTAGAGTTTAAATGGACAGGTATCAGTCAACAGGCCCGGCTAGAGTTTAAATGGACAGGTATCAGTCAACAGGCCCGTCTAGAGTTTAAATGGACAGGTATCAGTCAACAGGCCCGTCTAGAGTTTAAATGGACAGGTATCAGTCAACAGGCCCATCTAGAGTTTAAATGGACAGGTATCAGTCAACAGGCCCGTCTAGAGTTTAAATGGACAGGTATCAGTCAACAGGCCCGTCTAGAGTTTAAATGGACAGGTATCAGTCAACAGGCCCGTCTAGAGTTTAAATGGACAGGTGTCAGTCAACAGGCCCGGCTAGAGTTTAAATGGACAGGTATCAGTCAAAAGGCCCGTCTAGAGTTTGAATGGACCGGTATCAGTCAAAAGGCCCGTCTAGAGTTTGAATGGACAGGTATCAGTCACATATTTTAGTAGCTAGTCTAAACGTTGTGTTTTTCACAAATCGTCTAGTGTGTTGGTACTCACACATGGTACTGGTACTCACACATGGTGGTACTGGTACTCACACATGGTACTGGTACTCACACATGGTACTGGTACTCACACATGGTACTGGTACTCAGTACACATGCACCGTTTGTCTGCCGTCCAAAAAAAACACCCAGCGGTAGAATGTTTGCCCAACTGTTTTCACCCAACATTGGCCTAAATAAGAGGAGTTAGTCTGGACTTGAGCAGGCTGATCAGACACTCACACATACAGGTCCTTCTGAATATAATTATTAGAATATTTTTTTTAGTCGACTAAATATCATTATTTATATAATATATATTTATATCATTTTGGCGGGGATTGATGCCGTCATAAGTGATTTTACACTTGCTGAATATATAGCTGATCTACAAGCTCACGTGTTGCGGTGCGTTGTGAGCTTGTAGATCTGCTATTTTCAGCACGCAACCAAGTGTAAAATGACTTACACTGAATATCTTGTTCATTTTAGTCTAGTTTTTATTTGTGGACAAAATTGTCAATATATTTAGTAGTCTTACTAGTCAACTAGGCAGAGATCTCTGATCGCCTGGACACACACACACACACACACACACACACACACACACACACACACACACACACACACACACACACACACACACACACACACACACACACACACTTCATTTACAAGAAGTCTTACACAATTACAGAACGTAGACGAATTGTTACTTTGATCGTTTTCCCGTTCTCTCTCCTATCCACACTTTTCCTGGGCTGTGTGTGCTCCAGTTCCTGTTGATTTCATTGGTCATCTGACCAGTTTCATTGGCTTTCATTGGATCAAATCGACAGGAACTGGAGCACACACAGCCCAGGAAAAGTGTGGATAGAGGGTTATGCGCGTGACATCATCATCAAACCAGGAAGTTATGCAGGAACGCCAACTGAGTGGCAAAAAACTACTTTCTGGCCTTGACAGCCCAATGCATCCACACAGAGATCTGATTGCATTAAACAACGTTAAACAATGTTAAACTCACTTTGCATGTTGCTTTGCCACTCTGTGTGTGCGGCATACCCTCTATTGGTACCAATTAACATCAATACAGCATGGACTTGTGGACAAAGTCTTGTCCAATGACAAGAAAACATGAATTGGGTCTGAGAGGTTGAATATGCTGAAATGTTGAATAAAGAATGGACCTTGATTTGAACTGGGTTGAAAACCACTGCTTTATTCAACACAGATACAACTCAAGAGTGTTCAGAACTTTCCACTGTGGTCCTGATCCGTTGGAAACAGACCCAACGTTGAGGAATCTGGAACCTATTTTTTGTTGTCGTTTTTGTCAGTGAAAGCCGTTATGTGGACTTCACCTCTGCTATGCAATTAATACCACTGGTTCAATTTGTACACTCTCAGAGTTACAGACCTGTAAGGGTCCATTTGTTACACTCTCAGAGTTACAGACCTGTAAGGGTCCATTTGTACACTCTCAGAGTTACAGACCTGTAAGGGTCCATTTGTACACTCTCAGAGTTACAGACCTGTAAGGGTCCATTTGTTACACTCTCAGAGTTACAGACCTGTAAGGGTCCATTTGTACACTCTCAGAGTTACAGACCTGTAAGGGTCCATTTGTACACTCTCAGAGTTACAGACCTGTAAGGGTCCATTTGTTACACTCTCAGAGTTACAGACCTGTAAGGGTCCATTTGTACACTCTCAGAGTTACAGACCTGTAAGGGTCCATTTGTTACACTCTCAGAGTTACAGACCTGTAAGGGTCCATTTGTACACTCTCAGAGTTACAGACCTGTAAGGGTCCATTTGTTACACTCTCAGAGTTACAGACCTGTAAGGGTCCATTTGTTACACTCTCAGAGTTACAGACCTGTAAGGGTCCATTTGTTACACTCTCAGAGTTACAGACCTGTAAGGGTCCATTTGTACACTCTCAGAGTTACAGACCTGTAAGGGGGCGACATTTGGGACGGTGAACCCGCAATTAGCCCTTCGCTAAACCCCACCCTATAAGCGATTGTCCAACCAATGCCAATCCAAATAGTTTAGCAACTGTTGCTATGCAGGTCAAGCTTTCGCCACTTCATAGCCGTCAATGTTATGCTGCATGGCTGTGCTGTTGGAACACATACACAGCTTAACATCATGGCTGTGTTGTTGAACACACAGCTTAACGTCATGGCTGTGTTGTTGAACACACACACACAGCTTAACGTCATGGCTGTGCTGTTGGAACACATACACAGCTTAACGTCATGGCTGTGTTGTTGAACACACACACACAGCTTAACGTCATGGCTGTGTTGTTGAACACACACACACAGCTTAACGTCATGGCTGTGTTGTTGAACACACACACACACAGCTTAACGTCATGGCTGTGTTGTTGAACACACACACACACAGCTTAACGTCATGGCTGTGTTGTTGAACACACACACACAGCTTAACGTCATGGCTGTGTTGTTGAACACACACACACAGCTTAATGTCATGGCTGTGTTGTTGAACACACACACAGCTTAACGTCATGGCTGTGCTGTTGAACACACACACACAGCTTAACGTCATGGCTGTGTTGTTGAACACACACACACACAGCTTAACGTCATGGCTGTGTTGTTGAACACACACACACACAGCTTAACGTCATGGCTGTGTTGTTGAACACACACACACAGCTTAACGTCATGGCTGTGTTGTTGAACACACACACACAGCTTAACGTCATGGCTGTGTTGTTGAACACACACACACACACACAGCTTAACGTCATGGCTGTGTTGTTGAACACACACACAGCTTAACGTCATGGCTGTGTTGTTGAACACACACACAGCTTAACGTCATGGCTGTGTTGTTGAACACACACAGCTTAACGTCATGGCTGTGTTGTTGAACACACACACAGCTTAACGTCATGGCTGTGCTGTTGAACACACAGCTTAACGTCATGGCTGTGCTGCTGAACATGAAAACTCCTGTTGCGTGGTCGTTAAAAGTCGATTTCTCCCTCGTATTTCTAGTATTATTTAAATAATGTCATGCACATGTTGTCCAGTGCATTTAGCCTATACTGTGCAGGCCCGGTCGACTACATTTAGAGGACATTTTGATGCTCTTGCTAACTGAAATGATCGATTCTGTTAAATGGAGAAATCCCGTCATGTATAACATGCATCGCTACGTGCCTATTGGACAAGGACGGGTTGGGGAGGGACTTAGCGAAGGGCTATAAAATAAGGTCTGTGGCGGTATAAAACCCAGAATAAACCCACAACGGTCGGGAGAGCGTCACAATGTGTGTGCGGACCTTTTCCTTTTCTTTGTGACGAAGACTCGGCTTTGTGAGTCGAAACATGTTGGCGTTTTAACTTTACTAACCCATTCTGGGTCCGGGAACCCCTTTTGGTGTTTTAACCCATTCTGAACGGGAACCCATTATGGTGTTCGCATCATGTTATGCTTTAGCTATTGAAAAATAGCAGATCTACAAGCTCATAGCGCGCCACTCGGTGGCGCGCTACGAGCTTGTAGGTCTGCTATTTTTTAAAGAATCGAAGAACGACTGACTGACTCAGGTCAGAATGGGTTAATCAGACCAGTGTGTGTCCAGTGGAAACCTCGTATGAATCTGATCTCAGGTCAGAATGGGTTAAGCTATTGAAAAATAGCAGATCTACACAAGCCCATAGCTTTGTAGGTCTGCTATTTTTTGGAAAAACCCGTGAAAATGTGGCGCAAATCTTTATATATTCTTACATTTTAAAAACTCAAAACGTTTGCTTCTGGGGCGGTCCCTGGCTGGAACATGCTTCTGGGGCGGTCCCTGGCTGGAACATGCTTCTGGGGCGGTCCCTGGCTGGAACATGCTTCTGGGGCGGTCCCTGGCTGGAACAACATGTTTTCAGACGGGGGGTCGGCAGCCCAAATACAGATCATTCTGGGGGTCCTCGACATAGAATGTAGAAACACGGGGTTTTCAGAAAAGACATTTGTAGAGCTTTAAATGGGTTAATAAAGTACCTTGATTTTATATTCTTTTACTTTTTTTGTGTACTCAGATCGCCACCTTTTCGTCTGCATTTTAGTCCCGTTTCTGCACCTCCATGACCATGAGCACTTAGTTGATTTTCTTTCTTTACTTACTGAGTTTTCCTCGTGTCCAAGTGCTGATTGTTTTATGTTTTTTTAAAGTACTGTGGGTGTGTGTGTGTGTGTGTGTGTGTGTGTGTGTGTGTGTGTGTGGGGGGGGGGGTGTGCATATTGCTACGAGCTTTTCATATGACTGATTAATGACCTTCCCAGAACAAGGTCTTTGTAGACTCATTAATGACCTTCCCACAACAAGGTTCATGTGATTTTATACCATGCTGTAAGTCTGATGGCGTTCCTGATCAAAAGGTTGAAAGGTCAAAGTCCTCCGGTCCAATGCATTGAGTCCTGATGTCACTGGCTCATCCCCGGGTTCCTCTCCCCTGCTTCCTCTATGGAGAATAACATCTGATGTCGCTGGCTCATCCCCGGGTTCCTCTCCCCTGCTTCCTCTATGGAGAATAACATCTGATGTCGCTGGCTCATCCCCGGGTTCCTCTCCCCTGGTTCCTCTATGGAGAATAACATCTGATGTCGCTGGCTCATCCCCGGGTTCCTCTCCCCTGCTTCCTCTATGGAGAATAACATCTTAGAATATAGTCTCATATAAGCATCGTGGTCCAAAAAAATAAACTGCCTCTGCGTCGATATTGTCGTGGGGCGGGGGAGGTGTCTCTGTATCGTCCGTTTTCTTGGGCGAAAATTAACAAATCCTGGCGACATTATTATATAGTACATCAGTACGATTTCTCCCAGTCAGGCCAAAGTGAACTCTATACTCTGTGTAACCAACTATAACCTCCTAGCCTGTGTTGTTTAGTGTGTTATTAAAGAAGAACGAGCAATAATGTCCAAAATCAATGAAAGCCAAAGTGGCCGTTTTCAAGACGTTTTGGACATTATCTCTGGAACAGAAAGTGCAATCTCCTCAGTTCAAAGCGTGATGGATGCGTGACTTTGAGGACTTTTTTTTTCGAGGGAGGGAGAGGGGGTGGGGGGGCTCTAGCAACTCTCCTTGGGCCCTAGGCGGTCGCATATACAGCAGACGGGCACCTCACACACAGTCAGTTGATTCTTCATATCCAAACGAGTCAAAGCTGCCGGGGATGATCATTTTGTTTATTTTCGGAACACAGTTCTTATTTGACGATAATCGATACAACGGAAAAAGTCGGTGGTGGGATTTCAGAATGCTGGGGAAAAACGTACAGACGCCACCCAGGCAGGAGGATGTTGTGTGAATTCAATAAAACATGGCTATACGTTTAGGGATAAGGGGTAAGGCAAGATAGGGCCCTTTTAAGACTAAATCTCAGTTCGTAGCATGTTATTTACAACATGTCGTTTACAACATGTCATTTACAACATGTCATTCACAACATGTTATTTACAACATGTTATTTACAACATGTCGTTTACAACATGTTATTTACAACATGTCATTCACAACATGTTATTTCCAACATGTCGTTTACAACATGTCATTTACAACATGTTATCTACAACATGTCATTCACAACATGTTATTCACAACGTGTCATTCACAATATGTTATTCACATGCTATTTACAACATGTCGTTTACAACATGTTATTCACATGTCATTTACAACATGTTATTTAGAAACATGTCATTCACAACATGTTGTTTACAACATGTCGTTTACAACATGTCGTTTACAACATGTTATTTAGAAACATGTCATTCACAACATGTCGTTTACAACATGTCGTTTACAACATGTCGTTTACAACATGTTATTTAGAAACATGTCATTCACAACATGTCGTTTACAACATGTCGTTTACAACATGTTATTTAGAAACATGCCATTCACAACATGTCGTTTACAACATGTCATTCACAACATGTCGTTTACAACATGTCGTTTACAACAGCGTCAATAGAAAAAGAAAAAAACAAAGGAAATAAGAACCTGATTTCAAGCAAGACGTTTTGACAGCAAGTTCAACAATGCTCGACCCTGTGTGTGTGCGCACGTGCGTGTGCGTGCGTGTGTGTGCGTGTGTGTGTGTGTGTGTGCGTGTGTGACTGTGTGTGTGTGTGTGCATGCGTGCGTGCGTGCATGCGTTGAGTATAACCGGGTCCGCGTTTCACACGGAAAGTCTGAATCGTACTTTGTTGTTTGTTCCGGGACGACGGCGACATTGCGCTCGCCCGAGGACACCCGACGTACAAGCCCTCAGGAGGACACCAGACGTACAAGCCCTCAGGAGGACACCAGACGTACAAGCCCTCAGGAGGACACCAGACGTACAAGCCCTCAGGAGGACACCAGACGTACAAGCCCTCAGGAGGACACCAGACGTACAAGCCCTCAGGAGGACACCAGACGTACAAGCCCTCAGGAGGACACCAGACGTACAAGCCCTCAGGAGGACACCCGACGTACAAGCCCTCAGGAGGACACCAGACGTACAAGCCCTCAGGAGGACACCAGACGTACAAGCCCTCAGGAGGACACCAGACGTACAAGCCCTCAGGAGGACACCAGACGTACAAGCCCTCAGGAGGACACCAGACGTACAAGCCCTCAGGAGGACGACCCCCAGACGTACAAGCCCTCAGGAGGACGACGCGGCGAACACGAACACAACACCAACGTGGGCTTGTCGGTCTAGCTGTTTTTTATTGTCGTTTCATATCACGGTGGCGGTTTCTTCTGACAGTCATAGAGACCGCGGGGAGGAGGAGGCCATCATATCATCATCATGGCCTCCTTCCTCTTCCTCCTCCTCCTCCTCAGCGCCTCCTCCGTCTCCTGTGGTCCACAGTTCTGCCCCGCCGCGGCCGCTGCAGCGGTCCGTTCGCCGCGCCCGCCGCCGTGGCGTTGGCGCCCCCCCCAGGGGGGGTGGGGGTGGCGGGGGGGAGTTGAGGCGGAGGAGGAGGAGGATCATCGGGGCGGAAAGAAGAAGCGCCGCCGTCATGCGTCGTCTCGGGCTCCTCCGGGGGCGGCGAAGACGCCGTGGCGGTGGCGCCGACCGGCGGGTTGTTGGAGCGCCGGGGGAGGACGAGCTGCAGCGCCCCCTGCTGCTCCTGCTGCTGCTCCAGCGGCTGCTCGTTGTGTGGTTGTTGTAGGTCCGTGGGCTGGAGCTGCAGCGGGCTGGGAGGAGGAGCCTGTTGTTGCGGCGGTGGCGGCGGCGGCGGTGGGACGTGTTGTTGGTGCGGCGGCTGAACCCGGTGGTGTGGTTGTGGTGGCGGCGGAGCCGGAGCCGATTGTTGTTGTTGTTGTTGTTGTTGTTGCTGCGCTTCCAGAACTCCCAGAAGCCTTTGCACCATACAGGGGGGGGGGGGGGGGGGAGGAGAATAACATTAATTCATACGGTGTTGTTTTTGGCAGGAACTTTTTATTTTACTTTTAGTCATCTTCTCTCTTCTCTTCTCTGTCTCTCTTGAATAGTTTTCATTTAGTTTTAGTCAAGCCAAAACTAGTGTTTTGACTAATCAATACAAGTGGCTCTTATTTTGATGAGGCAGTTAGTTCTGCACAGGAAGTCCGTTTGACTTGTAAACGAGCTACGTTGGATGAGCCGTCAAAGTACTATAGTCGCTAAACCACGTTAGCGACTATGTTTTCAACATGAGAACGGTCACTTAAACAATGTAGGTTAACACACGCTGGAAGCCTGGGATTAAACATGGAACCTGCAGGCAGCATTAGGTGAGTAATTCATGGTATAGACTCAGTATGTGTTGGACGTTCTTGGTTGTGCTAGACATAAACGGACAGCTGCTGCGTGGGATCCTCCTGCTGCTTAACAACGACACTGTTTTGTGTCAGACTCTTCTTATCTAAACCGACCAATCATCATGGATTTTTTCCAGGGATTTTTTTTCTTCCACAAAACCTTATTTTTAACAGTCAATTTGTAACGTATAGCGTTTGTTGGACGCTACGTCCACTACTTGGGTCTAAAAATAGCTACACTACAGAAAACTCTACTTTTATTTGTAGAGCACCTTTGGAAACAATGTTACAAAGTGCTGAACAACAAGGCAAAACAATCATGTTAAAACAAGGGCATGGAACAAACAATAGAAGGTAAAACATTGAGATGCAATTAAATCAAGTAAAAGAATGTCATAAAATAAAGTGCTGACGAAAGAAATACGTTTT